>NC_067399.1:20738917-21052417 GCF_016432865.1 Antechinus flavipes
CCCAGATGCAGGATTGAACAGGATGGAAGCAGAATCTCCCCAACGCCTTCTCCCGGTCTATGGGAGAGTGTGTCCCTGGCTAGCTTTACCCCACCCCCTAGTCCCTCCCACAATCCTCTCTGCACCAATCATGGAGCCAGCACAGGTTGGGGGAGGGCCATTTCCTGAGCACATGCCCAGAGAGTGTTGTCCAATCACCAGTTAGCCTCAAGTGCTCAGCAGTCCCCACCTCGGTGCATCAGCGCAATAGTTTCAGCCCTTTACGGGAGGCGGGGCTCTGCGGGGGAGGGAGGGGGAGTCTGCCCCGAGAGGGGGGAGGGGTCTGTGCATCTGGGAGTCTCCTGCACCTACAGTACACTGCGATCCCTCTCCCCTTTCAGTCTTATCCCTAACCCCGCCGGGGAAGGGGGAGGCTTCTTGCAGAGACACAGAAGAGGCTCCCCATGTCCTTCTCCAGCTCAGCTCACAGATGAGGAAACTGAGGCACAGGGTGAAGTGAATCTTCCCCAGGCTCGCTGGGCTAGTCAGTGTCCGAGGCTGGATTTGAACTCAGGTCCCTGGACCCTCCCCACTGTCCCTCCCCCCCCCAGTCCCTCACCAGGTCAGTGTAACAGGGCAACAACAGCTCTCAGACTTCTGCCCTTTTCGTGCATTACACCTGCACCTGCTGAACCTCAGAGAGCGCCTCGGGGCCCAAGTGCTGCCAGAGGCCCTGGGAGGTCGAGCAGCATCCCCTGCCCAGGGGAAAGGCCCCTGGGAATGACTGTTGGGGGGGGAGTCTCTGAGGCGACTGAGGCCCATTTATTCATCTTCACATTCCGATGGATTCCTCTTTTCCTTTTCATCCTGCTCTCGGTCCCAGCTGAGCCAAGGAGAGGGAATTAGTTACCTCTTAGTGCCCCAGGCAGCTCTGAACTGGAGGGGGAGGGGGGGCTCGATTCTGTTGCTTAAGGGAGCCTACAGTGAAATCTCCAGTCAGACCCCCCCCCCAGTAAGTCTGGTTTAATCTCCCCCAAAACCCACCGGGAGCTGTCCAAGGGGAACACCCAGGTCGGAGGTCAGAGGTCAGGGTCCGGCTGCGTCCCAGGACATGGAGGACAGTGGAGCCTTAGACAGGAGAGAAGGGACCGGTTTACAAAGGTCCTTAAAAGGTAAAGGACCCCGGGCACATTTGGCCAGTCAGTAGGGAGCCACAGGAGGGGGCGGGGAGGTGACCTGGCAAAGTGACCCGGGAAAATCAGGTGATTCTGTGAAAGAAGCTGGAGGAAGAAAGCCAATCAGAAGCCTGCGAGACATGAGGGCCCGAAGCCTGTGAGGCTGGTGAGGACCCAGAGGAGGGAGAGGAAGTGGGGAGATCTGGCCATTGATTTCGGGAATGAGAGAGACTGAGAGAGGGAAGAGAGCAGGAAGCCGGGACTTAAGGATCTGGCCTGAGATCAAGAAGGAAAGAAACCAGCCCATCCCTGCCCTCAAGAAACTCACCGTCTAAGGGGGAGAGAGAGAGTGTGTGTGTGTGTGTGAGTGTGTGTGTGTGTGAAAGTCTACATGCATAAGTAGAATATATAGAAAAAAGAAGAGAGAAGGAGAGAAAAGGGAAGAGGAGGATTGAGGGAAGGAGGGGGGAGAGGAGAGAGATGGAGAGACCAGGACAAAGAAAAAACAAAAAAAAGAAGGAAACAGAAGGGAAAACAGAAGAGGAGCGGTGACAGAGACACACAGAGAGAGAGAGGAAGGGAGGGAGGGAAGAGATGAGACAGAGACATAGACAGGAGGGAGAGAATTCAGCTCTAAGTTCGCCTCTTCTTTGACATGATTCCCTGGATGTCGGGATGTCAGTGTGTGGGGCAGAGTCATTTCCCAGACCAAGGACTTGGATGAGAAGCGCCTTCTCTCCTGGGGGCTCTGTTGAGAGCAGCGCGATTCTAAGGCTCTCGGGCCCAGAGCCAGGATCCCTCCCGGAGGGAGAGCGGCGTTGTGCCCTGTGCCCCCAGTGACCCTTCCTGCCTCAGGTGGGTTGGCACGGGGCTGGCGGGTGGCAGAGGCGCCAGGGAGCCACCTGCTTGGAGGACGGAGCCGGCGGCTGACGGGGAGTTGCCGCTTCCTGGCTCCCGTGCCCGCTCCCCCCAGCGGTCAGCGGGTTGTGGCTGCTGGCTGTGATGAGGGATGGGGCCGGGGGATGTGAGGATGGCGGCCCCCCTCAAGGACAGCTGGAGCATCTGGCTGAGAGCAGGAAGGGGCAGAGAGAGTGGGAGAAAGGAAAGTCTTTTCAAGGAGAATGGACATATTTGACCAGGAAAGCCACCCTGAGAAGGGACAGATAGAGGTTGGGGTTTCCTTGACATAAGCTCCTCCCAGAGGAGGAAACCCTCTCCCCCAGGAGCTTTTCTGGAGTTGCCCCGACCCTGAGAGACTTGCCCAGAATTACAAAGGCAGCATTGTCAGAATTGGGATTTTAACGTGATGACTGTGGTCAAGCCAATTAACTCCCGAGTCTCAGTTTCCTCGCCTGTAAAGGGGTGGGGGATAATAGCCATAGTGTTACAGAGGGGAGCATGGGCTGGTGGCTAACAAGCTAAGCTCAGGGTCAAGTCCTTCTGTCCATGGGGCCCTGGGCCAGCCACTCAGCATTCACTGAGACTTTCCTGTGTACGGCAGCTGCGTATCTGCTTGGGTGGAGAGATTTTCCTCACCTGGGATTCCCTATACCAAGGAAACCACAAGTCTCCTTAAAAAACAAAAAAAAGTAGTATGTCCCTCACAGCTTACTGTGAAACCTCAGGGAGAAATGCCGAGCACTTTGAAACATTGAATCACTAAGTATCTGAACCTGGGCAGGAAGCAGTGCTGTGGAGTGGAGGAAGGTCCACCTGAGGGAGGAAAGTCCACCTGAGGGAGGAAGGTCCACCTGAGGAGGAAGGCCCACCTGAGGGAGGAAGGCCCACCTGAGGGAGGAAGGCCCACCTGAGGAAGAAGATCCACCTGAGGGAGGAAGGTCCACCTGAGGAGGAAGGCCCACCTGAGGGAGGAAGGTCCATCTGAGGGAGGAAGGTCCATCTGAGGGAGGAGGGCCCATCTGAGGGAGGAAGGCCCACCTGAGAGAGGAAGGTTCACCTGAGGAGGAAGGCCTAACTGAGGGAAGAAGATCCACCTGAGGGAGGAGGGCCCACCTGAGGGAGGAAGGCCCACCTGAGGAAGAAGGCCCATCTGAGGGAAGAAAGCCTACCTGAGGAGGAAGGCCTAACTGAGGGAAGAAGATCCACCTGAGGGAGGAAGGCCCACCTGAGGGAGGAAAGCCATCTGGAGTCATACCCCCTAGCCTCACCCTGCCCGGGAAGACTACCCTCCTGCATGTCACAGGAAGACCTTGGAACCCATTAAAACCCTCCCCAGATTCCAGCTTCTGTTTTCGCATCCCAGAAGCGATTCCAGAACTGTTTTCCTTAAGCTTATGGAAAGCTCCCTTTCTGGATTTCCAGATTCCAGTAAGGGTCAAGGCAAGGCTGGCCAAGGTGATATAGAGCAAAGAACGCAGGTCGTCTGACCCCAGTTCCAATACCAGCTTTCTATTCCACCGCTTGCCTCAGTTGTTCATCGGTCCTTTGCACCGGGCACTGCGACACAGACGCCTCCCTCACGGTTTTTCCTAGGCTGGATTTTTCTCTGGTTGGGCAGAAGAAGCAACACTGCCGGTGGGTTAGCACAATTGCTTCCCTTTCCTTCTTACACTTTTCCAAAACCCAATAATCTGAAAAGTACTTTCCAGGTCTCCTGCATCCAGTGCAAGAAATAGAAAGGCTGAGGGGGTGGCTGATTCTGCGGAGAAATACACTTATAACTTGTAATTGCTTTGTTGAATGAGCCTCCAAAAACTCCAAGGCACCGTTAACCAGCAGGCAGAGCCGGGAAGACCACAGCCACATCAGCGGGGAGGATAACACTGTGAAACCGCATCCTCCAATTTTCCCTCTGAAAGCTTCTATTTTAGTTACAGGCAAAATGCTTTTGATACTTTGTCAAAAAAAAAAAAAAAAAAAAAAAAAAAAAAGCCTGACCCTGGTTTGGATGCCTGACAATGCATAATGCTGTGCCCGAAAGCGTCTGACAGCCACGTGACTGACACACTGAGGGAATCCGTGCCGAGGAAATGGAGACCGGCCCGGAATCCTGGCCGTTGCCTCCTCTGTGAAATCTTCCTCCAGTTCAGTTTCCCCTGGGTGATATGAGTTGATCGAGCATGAGTTGTTGATCTTTTCCATCTCGTGGATCTCTTGAGTCTGGTGGAACCTACGGGTCCCGTCTCGGAAGAATATTTGCAAGTGCACATGTCGCCCAAAGTCCATTGTGTGGGACTCTCTCCTCCTTAGTGGCCATCAGTGCCCCTGCCTGCGCAAGGTTTGGAGTTAGGGAAGAAGAAAGACCCCGTCCCTCCCATCTTTGGGGGTCTTCTATCTTCCAGCTTCAGGGGGAAGAATCACAATGTCAGGGTCTCCTCACGTCAAGGAAGGCAGAAAAGGCTTCTGGGAAGAAACCAACATGGAGAACTTTTAGCATGCTTCTCTCCACAACTTGTTGCATGCTAGAGACTTCAGGGAATTTCTCTTTGGGTGATTCCTGGGATTATTTCTCGGTTAAACTATTACCTTGTTGCCAGTGAGAGAGTTCCTTCAATTTATATATGTCTGGTTTGTGCCATATATATCTATATCTAGATATACACACATAAACATATATGTATATACACACACATATAGAAATACATGTATACATGTGTATGTGCAAGTATACATGCATGTAATCTGTGTGTGTATACATATGCTTTCTCTGACTTCTGTTTTATTATTGACTCAGATAAATAGATTTCTTTGCTATGTACTCTGGGTATTCATTGTGGAATTAATAATGTTCCCAACTCCACAACAATACCAATTCCACAATGACTATACAAAGTCTAAATGGTTTCTGAGGTCCTTCCTAGCGCTAAGCTCGGTGAACCCAAAGTTCAGCCTTGGAATAGGTCCCAGGAATTGGATCCAGCCATACTGGATCCCCATGTCAGGTCCTTTGACGGTACGACTCCAGAACTACCGTTCTTAAGTCCTTAAGCTTATGGAAAGTCAGTGTGTCTCCGTGTTAATTATCCAGCAGGGGAACTGAACCAGTGGAATTTGGGATTTGAATCATCCGCCTGGCGAAGCTCCATGTGAGCCACCAGCCCAGGCCCGGTCACGGTTTCTCTCTGACATAGTCTTCAGGGTCTTCAGGGTCTGCCCTAGGAGGCTCAGACTATAAGCACTAACCCAAGCCCACAATGCTGCAGGAGCACTCTTAAAGCATCTCCAATTCACTTTATCACTTGCTGAGTCTGAATTTAATCTAAGAAATGAAATCTTGCAGAAAATTTACAAATATGAAGGCTATAACTTACGAGCAATTCAGTGGCCCGGGAATGGAGTGCCAGACCTGACGTCAAGAAGATTTCAGATCCTGTCTCAGAGACACTTTATGAGCCGTGTGATCCTGTTTTCCTCAGTTCCCTCATCTGTAAAATGATCTGGAGAAGGACATGGCAAGCTACTTTCGTATCTCTCCCAACCCAAATGAGATCATGACGAGTTACAAGTGAAGTGACTGTAGCTTCCAGTAATAGAGTCAACTCTTTTGGGCACTTCCCAATATATTTATAAAGTTAGAAATAGCAATTATTATTAGAGTTTATTGTACACCAAATAAAGCAAAAAAACTGAACCCCATACTATCTCTCAGCCCTAGGAAGCAGCGAGGTGGCTCAGTGGATAGAACTCCGGGTGCAAATCTTAGAGGGCAAAAGCATTCAGTGATTTTGCTGTCGTTCAGTTATTTCAATCGACTCTTTGTGACCCCATTTGGGTCAACCATGGAGTAGTTTGCCACATCCTTCTCCAGTTCATTTTACAGATGAGGAAACTTGATACAAATAGGATTATACAGGTCACACAGCTATGTGCCAGACACTGATAAATGCCAGGGACACAAGGAAAACACCTCAGAGAGCCCACAGTTTCTTGGAAGAGAATTGTTATTCTTAAATTTTTTCATATGACTAGAAATGGTTTTAATTTCATCATCTGAAAATTGTCTGTTCATATCCTTTGATGATTTATCAATTAGAGAATGGCTTCTATTCTTTTAAATCTGAGTTAATTCTCTATTTTAAAAATGAGGCCTTTATCAGAATTGTTGGATTTTAAAATTTTTCCCTATTTCTGCTTCCCTTCTAATCTTGGCTACAATGGTTTTGTTTATGCAAAGTTTTTTTGATTTAATATAATCAAAATTATCCATTTTACATTTCATAATGTTCTCTAGGTCTTTTGACCATAAATTTCTTCCTTCTCCACAGATCTGAGAGGTTATCTATCCCTTGTTTTCCTATTTTGCTTATAGTATCAACCTTAATTTCTAAATCATGAATGCATTTTGATCTTATGTTGGTATAGAGTGTTAGGTATTAGTTACTGCCTAGTTTCTGCCATACTAATTTCCAAGAACTCTTCTTCGTGGGAATAATGGATCCTTTGAAGAGAACAGATTATTCAGCTCTGAACTGAATATTTCCACTGGGTTGGAGCCAATGATCATATTGTACATATAATACATTGACTAATACCTAACACCCTATACTAAGATACTATAAGAAGAGTTCTTCTTGTGGCACAGGGGAAAGTAAACTGGCTTTCCAGGTGGAAAGAGCTGGGTGCAAGTTCTCCCTCTGATCCTACATCCTGTGTAGTTTTAGACAAGTCCTTTAACCTCTGGGTGCTATGGACCTCTAATTTTGCCTTAAACATTAACTGTGTGACCATGGTCAAGTCACTTAATCCTGATTGTCTCAAAAAAATAAAAATTAAAAAGACTTTTACAATGGTTTTCAACCTGTATTGATGGGAAGAACTATCTGCCGTAATAAAATCAGATCTAGAAAAAAAAAAGTAGAATATAAGCTCCTTAAGGACAAGGACTGGTTATTTTTATCAGCATAGTGCCTGGCACATAACAAATACTCAATAATTCTTGTGGATTGAATAAATGTGGAGACAAGTAGTCCAGTAGCTAGAGGATCAGCTACAAAGTAAAGATAATGGGGTCCTTCACATTGAACACCATATACCAAGATAAGATCAAAATGGGTCCATGATTTAGGCATAAAGAATGAGATTATAAATGGAACATAGGATAGTTTACCTCTCAGATCTGTGGAGGAAGAAGGAATTTGTGACCAAAGATGAACTAGAGATCATTATTGATCACAAAATAGAAAATTTTGATTATATCAAATTAAAAGGCCTTTGTACAAACAAAACTAATGCAAACAAGATTAGAAGGGAAGCAACAAACTGGGAGAACATCTTTACAGTTAAAGGTTCTGATAAAGGCCTCATTTCCAAAATATATAGAAAATTGACTCTAATTTATAAGAAATCAAGCCATTCTCCAATTGCTAAATGGTCAAAGGATGTGAACAGACAATTCTCAAATGAAGAAATTGAAACTATTTCCACTCATATGAAAGAGTGTTCCAAATCACTATTGACCAGAGAAATGCAAATTAAGACAACTCTGAGATACCACTACACACCTGTCAGATTGGCTAGAGTGACAGGGAAAGATAATGATGAATGTTGGAGGGAATGGGAAAACTGGGATTTCCCATGATGCATTGTTGGTGGAACTGTGAATGGATCCAGCCATTCTGGAGAGCAATCTGGAATTATGCCCAAAAGTTATCAAACTGTGCATACCCTTTGATCCAGCAGTGTCTCTACTGGGCTTATACTTCAAAGAGATACTAAAGAAGGGAAAGGGACCTGTATGTGCCAAAATGTTTGTGGCGGCCCTGTTTATAGTGGCCAGAAGCTGGAAACTGAATGGATGCCCATCAATTGGAGAATGGTTGGGTAAATTGTGGTATATCAACGTTATGGAATATTATTGTTCTGTAAGAAATGACCAGCAGGATGAATACAGAGAGGCTTGGAGAGACTTACATGAACTGATGCTAAGTGAAATGAGCCGAACTAGGAGATCATTATATACCTCAACAACGATACTGTATGAGGATGTATTCTGATGGAAGTGGATTTCTTCAACAAAGAGAAGATCTAACTCAGTTTCAATTGATCAATGATGGACAGAAGCAGCTACACCCAAAGAAAGAACACTGGGAAATGAATGTAAACTGTTTGCATTTTGGTTTTTCTTCCCAGGTAATTTTTACCTTCTGAATCCAATTCTCTCTGTGCAACAAGAGATCTGTTCGGTTCTGCACACATATACTGTATCTAGGATATACTGTAACATATTTAACATGTATAGGATTGCTTGCCATCTTGGGGAGGGGGTGGAAGGAGGAGGAGAAAAGTCAGAAGAGAAGTGAGTGCAAGGGATAAGGTTGTAAAAAATTACCCTGGCATGGACTCTGTCAATAAAAAGTTATTTTAAAAAAAAGATAATGGGGTCCTGCCTTTGGTCCAGGAGGGCTCTGTGACTTCTGAGTAGATCTCTTGACCTTTCAGTGCATCCAGAGAACCCTTCCAGACAATGGTATTTAATTTTTGTGGATCTACAATGGAAAAGGGGATCTCCTGCCTCCCACTGAAGCATAGAGACCAAAAAAAAAAATCATATTTAAATGAATTCTCTGTGAGTGAGGACCTCTCTTCCTCAGACACAGACACTGCTTCCTCCAAAATCCCCTCCAGCAGGAGGCGAGAGATCTGTCCCACAAACACCTTGTCAATTGTGTCCTCTGGCGATGAGTGTGAACAAAACCAGCCCAGGCTGAGAATTCAGCAGGGAAATGAAGCTTTGGCAGCCAATATACTTGGATTCAAACTCATTTTATTTCACAACAGGTCTCTGAGTGGATGACCTTTGTCTGTGGTTTTAAAAAGTGCTTTTACTTTCATTGCTTGTGTGATACATAAAAGAAAGACCAAAATCCCATCCACCTTACCTCAAAACACAAACTATCATCCCATTTAGATTCCTAAATACAGAAGGCTTTATTAAGAGGCTCCTAAAGAAAATGGATCATGCTAAGCTCACATTTCCCCAGTGTTTTCAAGTTGATAAAGCAGTGATCTCATTTCAATCTCATAGCAACACTGGAATAACAACAACAAACATTGTGGGTTTGTAAAATCTTTATAAATATTGTCTCAATTTAGAGAAGAAAGATGAAGAAAAGCAGGAGGAGGAGAAGGAGGGAGAGAATGAGAAGGAAGAAGAAGCAGTAGCACTCTAACATTTTAAGGTTTGCAAAGCCCTTCCAAATATCTCATTTCAGAGGAGGAAAAGGAGGAAGAGGAAAAGAACAAGGAAGAAAAGGAAGAAGGAGGAGGAAGAAGAGGAGGAGAGAGGAAGAGAGGAGGAGGAGGAAGGAGGGAAGGAAGGAAGAAGGAGGGAGGGAAAGAAGGAGGGAGGAAAAAAGAAGCTCTTCAAAGCCCTTCCAAATATCTCATTTCAATCTTATCACAACCATGGAAGATAGATTGCTAATATTATCTCCGACAGAAATCAAATGTGCCCAATCAAGATCACACAGACCATGTCTGAGTTTACATTTGAATTCAGGTATTCCTAACCCAAAATCCAGAGCTCTGTGCATGATGGCATCACCTGGCTGTCTTAATCTAGTTGAAAAGCAAGCACTATAGGTCTTATCAGGCTGAGGCTTCCTGAGGCTTCTTTCCCCTAAATGACTTTCCCATAGTCATAAAGCTAGTACCAGAAGCAGCATTTGAGTGACCAAAGGTCTTTCTCATTCCAGCAGTATGTGGTGAAAGGTAAAGCATATATCAAGCACTTACTGTGTGCTGAATACTGTACTAAATACTAGGGGATGCAAATGAAGCAAAGAAACAAACCTCAGTGCCTGCCTTCAAGTAGCTTACATTCTAATGGGCTGAGACACAGAAAGGAGCTGGAAGGGCAGAGGAGGTTGCTGGGAAAGGAAGGAGTAGAGTCCCTTGTGAAATGAGTATGACCCTACCAAGAGCTCAGAGAACCACAGAGCACAGACATCTCCAGGGTGAGGAGACCATGATCAGGGAGGTGCAGAAATCCAGAGAAGAAGCGCAACAGAATCAAGTCGAACTGAATAAAACGGAACATCATGAGCAGCAACTGTAACTGCAGTACTTGCATAGTGGTTAGCCTACTGACCTTGCTTTCAGGTAGACCTGGCTTCTGTGATCCTGACCAAATCACCTTTGTTTCCTCACCTGCAAAATGCACCTCTCTCACAGGATTGTTGAAAGGATCAAAAGAGAGAATGTCCATAAAGCATTTTGGTAGAATATAAATTCTCTGGTGGCTTCCATTGTTTAATTTTATCTTTGTATCTTGGTGCATAGGCATGTAATAAATATTTATTGATTAAAAAACCTTAAAGTACCATGCAAATGCCAGCTATTATAATTAGCATTATTATCTAACCCAATTAATAAGAAAATATATTGAGACCCAAGTGAAAAATCACAGAATCATAGAATGTTAGAGCTGGAAGAGACTTCAGATCTGAATCATTTAGTCAACTCCTCCATTTTACAGATGTGGAAATTGAGTTCTGAAGAAATAAAGTGATGTGCCCAAGCCCATACATATAGATAATAAGTGGCAGACTAAGACCAGAACTCAGGTCTTTATGGAACCATAGACTGTTTGAGCCAGAAGAGATCCCCAAAGTCATCTTGTTCCACTTCTCATTTTATAGATGAGTAAACAGAGGCTCTGCGGGGTTAGTCTCTTTGCATATAGTCACAGAGCTCATAAGTGACAGAGAAGGTATGAATACCTTATAGAGATTCAGTTTCACATTCTTTTTCCTCTGCCACTCTGGGCTAACTCCCCTACCAAATGCTTCAGAAAACTTAATAATTTTTTAATAGAAGATATAGCCTCTGTCCCTGAACTAATAATAATGAAAATCCCTCATGGATAGTTTTTAAATATTTCACATACGTCATCTCATTAGATTCTCAAGACCAAGCATCTAAAGGGCAAAAAATACCATCTCTATGAATAAATACTTACTTTTTTTTTCACTGCAGCAATTGGGGTTAAGTGACTTGCCCAGGGTCACACAGCTAGAAAGTGTTAAGTATCTGAGGCCAGATTTGAACTCAGATCCTCCTGACTTCAGGGCTGGTGCTCTATCCACTGCCCCACGTAGGTAACCCATATTTGTGTTCTCACTAAAAAGAGCCTTCCTTCTAATGGTATAGATTATTATAATAATAATAGCTGACCGTCTATAGCTTTGTAAAGTTTGTGAAGCACTTTACAAGTATTGTCACATTTTCTAAATGTAAATCAATACATATTAAGTTCACTTTTTTCCTCTTTTTCTATTTTTTTTCTTGTGGTTTTTCCCTTTTGTTCTGATTTTTCTCTCCCAACATGATTCATTTTTTAAAATGTGTACTTTAAAAAATGAATGTACATGTATAACCAGAAAAAAAAATAAAATATTTTTAAAATATTGTTTCATTTTATCCTACCAATCACCCTGGGAGATAAGTGCTATTATCCCCATTTTACAAATGAGGAAACAGAGGCAAACTGGGTTAAGTGACTTGCCCAGGGTCACACAGGTATTATGTCTCTGAAGGTGGATTTGAACTAGGCCCAGTGCTCTATCTATTGAACCCTAGCTGTCTTTATACACAGCCCATACATATCTCATCCTAGGGATCCATCTTTTCCTGTAAGTCATCCAAAGGATGAATTCCATCCAATGTGCTGTTGACTTTTCTCTAGATCATTTGACACTGTGTCAGTAGCAATGGAGTGCCCCTAACTCATCCTGAGCTATTGCTACAGGGCAATCCTGCCTGCTTTGGTAATTGTACATATCATCGGCTTCCTTTCTATTGCTTCTCCCACCCAATCTTCCTTGGTTTCATATGTTTCAGCCTATGGAAACCCATTGGCCTTTGAGTAATCTTTCCTTGGAGATCATGGATTTTCACAACCCAGAATGATACATTATCCACAGGAAATGTGAACATGAAAAACATTGGTCCTCGGAGTCATCAAACTCACTGTGCAGTTTCCCAGATATGATCCAGTCTGCTTTAGAAACCTGCAACCTCCAGTCAGGAGACTTTGGAAATCAGGGTGACTTTGGAGCCAGAGGACCAGATCTCATATTTGGGCTTTTCCACTTACTATCTAGGTGAGCAGGTTCAATGATTAGAGTAAGCCACTTCAGTCTCTGGGGCTCCTCTTCCCTCATCTATAAAATGAGGAATAACATCTTTCCAGGCTCTAAATATCTTCACATTCAGTCTACAAAGTAGACTCTCGCTCTCATTTATCTGCTGCTTTAAAAATCCCAGTTTTCTATATTTGGTTTTCTTACAGCAGGGCACAGTTGTAAGATGACCCTCAGAAATGAAAGCAATCTCCCATCCAGGAGCCCCAGCCTCCCTTCCCTGCTCCCTGCCCATTCTTCACCCTCCATTATCCTTCTTTCCACTCAAACTAGCCTATTTTCTGCTCCCCATATGAAGCATCCTATAGCCTGTTTCTGAGCCTGCAGGGACTCCCCCCACCCCAAGTCTAAAATGCACTTCCTCCTCCACCCAGCTCCAAAAAATCTCTGCTTTTCTCTAGCGTCAATTCATCATCTGTCCATAATTTTAAAATATCATTTTGAAATTTACTAAATGCATTTCTCACTATTAGAATGTTTCCTGAGTCAGGGACTACATCATTTTTTTGTAAGCACAGTACTTGACATACAGTAGGAGCCCAATAAGTGCTTAATGCATGAATTCCTCAATGATGGGTGGACACCTATTTGCTCAATCCATCCCAGGAAAGTCATCAGACACTTAATACAATAGTAGCAGATGCATGGAATGTGGCTAGTTTTCTCCAAGCGTTTGCACTGTATTGGAAACCAAACCCAAGGACTCAGCCCAGATTCTGGTTTCTTGGTGGAGAAGTGGCCACCTGACCTTGGTGGGATAATCCCCTCTCCGGCCAAGCATGGTTAGGTGGGATGGAAAAATGAAAGAAGCCTGCCCTCTGGTGGTTATCCCATCATCACTCTAGCCTAAGGTCCTCAAAGCAAAGGATGCTGGTTATCCATGGGACCCATGGATGCCAAATGTCTCACATTATCTGCACATTACTTTGTTTGCTCTCCATAAAAACCCTGAGAAATAGATGCCATTATCTTCACTCTATTTCAGCTCTAGCGTGTTAGTTCAGTGAACCTGACCTGGTAGAAGGCTCAACCACAGTTGAGGGATGAAACGGGGAAGAGAAATGTTGAGGGGGGGAGGGGGTGCAGAATCTGAGTTGGAGGAAACCTTAGTCCTGTGTCTCAGACACATCCGGGTGAGGGTGTTGATTCTCCCCCGCCTCAGCCACTCCCCCCCCCAACTTTAGCAAAAATCCATTATTAAAATATTGCTGAGATATTCACAGTAGAAGCACATATGAAAGTGTCGACCGTTCTCTCTGCCTTGGAGAGGAATCTTCTGACTTCACAAAACAAGTCCATCGGGAATGGCAAAATCTCCCTGTTATTTACACTTGGCAGATTTTTCAGACAATAGGGGTGGAGGCTGGGAGTGAGCAATGAAAATCAGTCTGGGTGCTCCCCGATGCTTTTCATCACCTCCATCAATCCTTGTATTCATTGGTTAGTTATTATTCTTATTACATATATAATATTATGAAATCTTTTTATATAATATTATATATTATTGCTAAAAAAGAAGCATCCCAATCAATTGTTTTAACAACGCATATTACTTAAGTAACATAAGTTTCAAATTTCAAAGCATTCCCTTTAAGACAATTCAAGCAGATCCCTTCTACATGAAGCCTTTTATGATCTTCCCTCCCAAGAGGCAGCTAGTTTTGAGCAGAAAGCCAGTTTTGAAGCCAGAGAATTGGGTTCAAGTCTTGCCTCAGATATAGAGTAGCTGTGTGACTCTAAACAAGTCTCTTAACTTGCTCTGGCAACTCACTAAGTTCCAGAGATGATGCCGATCTACAATGGAATCAGTTTCTCAACAGAAGCTCCTTGCATTGATGGAATCACAAGTCCAGTAAAAAAATTTTTGTTTTGAGGAAATCAGAGTACTTTTATATGAAGCAGAAAGGGAGAAAGTAATTAAGAAGAGAGCCAAGATGAAAACTGAAGAAAGACTCATGAGATGGAAAAACTCTCAAGAGGACAAATAAAGGGATGGAAATAAGACCAAGCTTCTTCAGAGCAAGGGTTATCTTTTAAAATATCTTTTTATTTATTTCCCAATTACATGTAAAAATTTTAGTGTTGATTTTTTAAATTTTGAGTTTCAAACTCTCTCCCACTCTCCCATCCCAGTCCTTTGAGAAGACAAGCAATTTAATATCAATTATATATGTGAAGTCATGCAAAACATATTTTCAAATTAGCCATGTTGCAAAAGAAAACAGACAAAAAAACAAGAAAAATAAAGTGTTTTTAAGAGTTTGCTTCAGTTTATATTGAGAGTTCATCAGTTCTCTCTCTTGAGGAGGAGAATATATTTTCATTATGAATCCTCTGGAACTGTCTTGATCAGGGGAGCTAAATCTTTCACAGTCAATCATCATTACAATGTTACCATTACTGTATACAGTGTTCTCTTGGTTCAAGCAGGGGGTCTTTAAACCTTTCTTTGTATGCCCAGCATTTAACACAGTGCCTGGTACATAGTAGGTATTTAATAAATGCTTGTTGACTGACTGGGATGTATGGGGTGTTAAGGAGAACGAGCCCTTTCCAGTGCAGTTCATCCAGCTTTGGTGTCCACCTTCACCCAATCCTCAACTGTGACTCCACAAAGCTGTATTTCGCACAACAGCCACAACCCAGCAAACTGTTAAGGGACAGGTCCATTCTGTGAGAACCTCCACAGCTGTGGATCAGAGCATCTGAGGGAGCTGTGGGGCAGCCTTTGCTGACACAGATGTTGCGGACTGGGAATGAGATAAATTGGAGGCAGAGGGAAGAGGAGAGAGGTCGGATAATACAGCAGTCTCTCAGTCAGAGAAATCAGAGAACAGTAACTGCCTCTCAGTCTCCTTGTATCATCTTCTCACAAGAGGAGATCCATTCTGGGTTGGACCTCCAACAGCCACTGTCAGGTGGCTCCCATGTATTCCAACAGTAAACCACTTTGGCAGAGAGGCTCGAGCAGACCGAGAAGCCTCAGATTCACTGGGCAGGTAGGAGAATGTCTATCCCAGGGACATGAACTTCCCCAGAGGAAGGGGCAGATAAAAACAACTTGTTCCAAGAGCCATTGAGATGCTTAGAGATGGGTCAGAGACACCTGGGTCATCCACTCATCAGGGGCCATTGCCAGTGGACTTCTGGAAGAGAGAATGGGCTGATAACTTTGAGCAAATCTGCCTCCTTTAAGTCCAATTCACACACAAGCCAAGACGTCACCCTGTGATGTCACCATTCCTCTTCAAAGGACAAACAGCAAAAACATTAACTGACTGATCACAATGGAAGAGTTGGGTACTGTAGCAAAGGGAGAATAGATACAAAGATGTAAAATAAGGCTGTAGAAGTGTTTTGAGGTGTTAAATAGGGAGTTAATGGTCTCGATTTTGGTATGTTACCCAGGGAATCCTAAAATAATATGGTGCCCCATGGATGGATGGACCCATGGTTTCTAGGAGACCTCCATAATGGAGTAAAAAGACAACACCCAGGGTCTAGGAAGAAACATCAGAAGTGGGATTTGAATCCAGATCCTCTCACTAGCTACTAAATTAGGAGGCTTTCCTGCTCCTCCTTAAGAAACCTTTCTGAAGGAGGACTATCATATTCAAGACCGCTGATGCGGTCTTGTGTCAGCAAAGGCTGCCCTGCAACTCTGCAAATCCACATTATATCATCCCAATAGAATGGAAGCTCATTGAGGTTGTTTTTAGTCTTCGCTGCCTAAAATTTAGAGGGCTGGAACTCTGAAAAGGTGGACTTGAATCAAGGTCAGCAGGGGCTTATAGTTTAGCACCTACTCAGTGTGAGATAATGGTTCTCTAAATGGTGATGTCATGGTTGTACATGCTCAGGGTGTTGTAGTGATGTAATCATACTGAAGTATTTAAGGGCTGGAAGAACTGGGAACCGGCCTCTCAGACACAGACACAGAGAAGACTCTCTGTCTTCCAGACTCCGGACTCCATCTTTGGCCAGCCTCATGGCCCTCCTCCCTCCTTCACTAAGACCAAGAACTCAGGTTGATCCCAAGGTCCTCCAGAGAGTTAACCTGGACATTACATAAAATATCTTGTACATAGGCATGTAGGAGGGTACAAACTCATGATTTCATTGAGAAAGGAAACTCCTGGAGGGGGAAACTCCCCCCAACTAGAGCAAGACAACCCTTCCGATGCAACTCAATGTCTTTAGAAAGTTGAGCACCAAAAGGTTAACTTGTCCAAGATTACATGATCAGTCAGCTCTAAACAACTGGGAAAATAAGATCACATGATCATTGTGTGTCAGACTTGGAACTTGAACCTGCCTGAAGACTGAAGGGATTGGCTCTCTGTACATACGATCCCAGTGCCTCCCATAGCCTTACTGAACTGTCTCAACTCACCCATTAGATCCCACCCTCACAGAGCTAAATTCTCAGAACTATGCCTGGGTGGAGGCAGATCCTCTGTGTAGGAACAACCCATTGGCCAGCGGAGCCCTGAGGGGCAAATTCAGCCAGTGCAGTGGTCAGCCCTGGCTCCTGAGATCTGCCTTCAACCCCAGTGCCCTAATAATATTTCTGGCCCTTCAGCCTCGGAAAGCCTGCACTCAACCCTGTGCTTTCTCCCAACGCATCTGCTTCCATCGAGACCCAATCTGTGCGTTCCCTGTCAAAGTCATCCAGGGGATGTTGCCTGCAGCAAAACTTTGGTCCTAAGCCTGCCTTTGCTGCCACACTCAGCAGGCTCCTGGAGGAGACCTATTTAAGGCTTCCCACACAAGCCTGCTGCGGGGAAGGTTTAGGACAATTACTGCAAATTTATTGAGTCCCTTGGACAATTCAGGAGAAAGCTCCTGGAGAAAATTAGAGTTCCATTTATGCACTGGCCCGCTGAGCTAATGTGTGCAGAGCAGAAGGGGCTAGCTAATTAAATCAGAAATGCACCCATGGAAAACCGACATTTCATTTACAACTTTCTCAAAACCAGCTTCCCATCTGCCTGGATAAACCCCCAGTGAAATCAGACATCACGCAGAATGGGTGTTTGTTATTGGGAAAGCGTTTGGCTTCATTTAAATATGATTTATGATTATTAATAATGCTTCTGCAAATGGAGTTGGAAGTGAACTAATCAGTGGTTCCTGGGAGATTTGATCTAGTGAGACCTAGAAGAGATTTTTGAGAGCTTCTAATCCTGGGATCATAAGACTTAGAATCCTAGAGGTCATTTTGCCGAATTCTCTCTTTTTCTGGATTCATGGGGCAGCTAGGTGACATATCAGACAGAGTGTGAACTTGGAGCCAGAACAGCAGGATTCTAATCTTGTCCCAGCAGCGTGACTCAAAGCAAGTCACTTATTCTCTTCAGAGCCTCAATTTCCTCATCTGTAAAATAGGGATAAGAATAATAGCACTTAACTCCAGGTAGTGAGGCTCTAATGAAGTACCATGGAAAATGCTTTGTAAACCTTGATTTATTTCAACAATGCTAGCTATGGGAACAATGACTTAGCTAACCTCACTAAGCGCTGTTATGTAGAAGTGTTAGGGTTTGAAGCTGGGGTCCCCAGCTTTTCTTTACATGATATTGATCCTCAAGTAGATGCCATCTCCTGTAAACTTCTTCACCACTCATGTTTTCTCACCAGAGCCAATCCTCTCTACCATATCATCACGGATTCACTCGTTCCTGACACCAGTATCTGGACACAAAGGACATTTAAGCTTGGGGTGAGCATGGGAGATTGGTTTGAGGAGCCTTGCTTGACCATTGTGTCCTACAAACAAGTAGCACCAAATGCATCCCTGGTCGTACCTATGACACTGGGTATGAGTGCTAACCCAGGGGAGGAGTAAATCCCCTCATCTCCGGAACTGTCCTGGGCTGAGCTGTCTTGAATAGAGCCCTGCATTCTGGTCATTTTGCCACCCTTCCATCCTCACTCTCCACATTTGCTCTGGAATCAATAATCACATCCATACTATCATTGCTCCTAGAAAGGTCAAGTCATTGCAATGATCTATAGTTCCATTTTCCATCTCTGCAATTTATCCTGGAACAAAAGTCCTCTTTCTTGACCATCATTCTCCTATCTGGGTTGTCTCCCCTAAACTTCTTGAAGGCAGGGAATGTCTTAAATGTCTTTGTATATATCCTCATCACTAGCACAATGCCAGGCAGAATACTTTATAGGTGATTAATAAAATATTTTTTAAAATAGGTTTTTCTTTGCATTCATTCATTCATTGTCAAGAAAAGTTCAACTTGGGGAGGGAGATTAGGGTGAGAAATCCCTCCCATCTTCCACAAACATCCTTTAGAGGGCTTTACCCTCTCCATTTAAATTTGGTTTTGATGTTCATTTTAACTCAATTTTCCTCAAATATAAATGTGGATTAGGGGAAGGAAAACAGTCTCTCACCACTCCAGTCCCTTCCTTCTCCACTCAGCTACCATGAAGATTTTTCTAAGATACATGGCTGACCTAGTCACCTTCTCTCCTCAACTTCGTGAGCTTCAATGGCTCCCCATTATTTCTGGGGATGGGAAGGCATTTCCAGTCATCCTAATCTATATCTTGCCACTGGATCCAGATGGCACCAGAGGAGAGAGTGAGGCTGGTGGCTTTGCACAGCCCTGCCTCACTGAAATCCAATTTACTTGCAAGTCATGACCTTACCTTCCTGATGTCATGATCCTTTTCCAGAATAAAGAACAAACAATAATAATAATAATATCATCTTGAGGACTATATAGGACACCCTCTGTTTAGCATGTAAAGCCCTTACGAACCTCACCCATTTCTAGCTCCCATACACCTTACCTCCCTCACCGCACTCTACCTTAACCTATTGGCTGTTCCTGGAACATGATACTCATTCCATCTTCTATCTCCATGTTTTTGGCTAGAACACTTTCCCTTTCCCCTCCACCTCTTAGCTTCCCCAGCTTCCTTCCATACTCAGTTCAAATCTTGAATTAAGTGACTTGCCCACATTACATTCCTAGCAAGTGGCAAAACTAATATTTGAAACCAGATTTTTGAATCTAAGTCCTATGAGTCCAAATCTCACAATCTTTCCACAGTACTGTTTCCCACTTCCACCCTCAAAGTTTTCCGTAAGGATAGTTCTATCTGTAATAATTAGAGCAGTTCCCATTCCCAATTTCCCATTGGTTTCTACCCCTTTAAAAAAATCCTGGCCAGGAGACCTGAATCTCTAAAATGGACCGCCTCCCCTCATTGGCTCTCCAGATGGCCGGGATTCCGGCTCCTGGTGTAACGCAATGCTACCAGTCACTCTGCAATGTGTCCCAGAGAATGTAAACTTTCTGAGGACAGGGACTTGAGTTTGTTTTGCCGAAGATTGCCTCTTTTTAAAATCACATTTCAGAGAAAATGTGACTTGCCCAATAATTCTTTAGTCCTAAGATCAGTGAGCAGAAACCAAGTCAGCTAAACAATATTAGCAAGAGATTAAATAAACAAGATCCAGTGTACATTTATACATCTCATAGATTGGGTCTGTTTTTATAACTGCAAAATTCCTTTTATGTTTTGTTTTGTTTGCTTTTTTATTTTTAAAGAAAAAAACCACCTCCTTTCTTAAAAAAAAAAAAAAAAAGGTTCTTCCCTTCTACTATTTATCTGGCTTCTAGAGCCCACTCCAGTGGTGAGGTGCCCTACATTATATCTCAGGGGAGAGGAATTCATCCCCATGATTTGGCATTCAGCTCAGGCAAGCATCATATTTGCTTCTGGGTCAGCGTTCTAGGTTTTTAAATTTCCTCCACACGATGCTGCTTTGCAGGAATGAGAAAGATAGACAGACAGATACAGAGAGACAGAGATACCGATGACAAAGCCCCTGTGGAGAGCCTGCCTGCTCATCCAATGGGACCAGAGATAGACCTATGACAACCAATTCAGGGATTTCTTTGAACCCGGTCCAAGATCCTCAAAGCCTCCTGCAAAGCTCAGAAGAGAGATGCAATAACCGGAAGCCATGCTGCTAAAGAACCCTTATTCCTTTCTTATTTTTTTTATTTTTACAGTAGGCCCCGCAAAACTCTACAAATTGAAGTTTGCAGATTAAATGAATGGTGATAAAAGCATCTGTTGGTACAATATTATTTACATGATGCTTTACCATTGGTTTCTATCCCTTTAAAAAACATCCTGGCCAGGATACCTAAACCTGTAAAATGGACCGCCTCCCCTCAATGACTCTCCAGATGGCCGGGATTCCGGCTCCTGGGGTAACGCAGTGTTTTTTCCCCTCCTCCCTTCAGGTCTTGGCAATTCTGTTGCCCTCAGAGTCAAGGCAAAGACAAAGACAGTCCTGAACAGACATTGAATGGCCCTCTACAAAAGAATCTGCCAGGATCTGATCACTACCCTTGCAAAAGAGAGGTTCTGCTTACTTGAGTCCAATCTAAATTCAATCTAACCCAATCAGCACTTTGAAAGAATCTACTATGTTCAAGACCTGTGGAGACCCTAAAAAGGGAAGAGAGAAGATGTGGATCCAGGATCTAATTGATAAGAGGAATTCCTGATGAAGAAACTTCCTCTGCCAATACCAATCGGTGCCTTCTCAGCAATTTCTAATCTAATCCTAGAACAGCACTGTCAGAAACATGACTCTCGAGACTCCTGAGTATAATCCAAACCAGATTAAAATGCAATTGGGAAATATTTTAAAATATATTTTATATACACATACACAGAAATATTTAGTAAATTATATGTGTGTGTGTGTGTAATACAATGCAATATATCATATGAGATGAATGGCATAATATTATATAATATAATAACATGTAATACCATATAGCTCAAATATATATTATATTATGAAATATTGTTATGTGAAATATATATATCAAAGGAGATAACATTTGTTAAGTGCTTTGCAAACACTTAAAGTATTTTAATACTTTTAAGAAAAGTTAATTATTATTGGATAGGAGACAGGCATAAGTCTATACACTCAGATTTCAATATCAGAAGAACTATAATCATTAGGGAGATGAGAAAAGATTTCCCTTTTCTGATCTCTCTAGTCCAAGGGTACTTAACCTACTCTGTGTAATGGGTTTCTTAAACAACACACTGGTGAAACCTATAGACCCCTTCTCAGAAGTCATTACATAGAATGATGAAAGAAATTAATTGTTCTGAACTCCAGTTGTGAAAATACTTTAAAAACCAGTTCCTGGCTTCTAAGTTAAGGCCTCCTCTCTAGGAATTAGCATTTCTTGCCTTCTACAGGAGGTGACAACTGAACTGAGCCTTGAAGGAAGTTGGTGCTATGGAATCAGAAGGCTGAGTTAAGAAGAGCATTTGGACGGAACGTGATTGTAAACTCCATCCGTTAGGAACTTCTTGAGAGATTTTGCCTCCTTTTGTATCCCCAGCACTTCATGCTTAATAAATGCTCATTGATCGAATAAATGGGGATAAAGAAAAGAAATTTGGAAAGAAAACTTGGAGTCAAATTGTAAAGATTTCTAAAGGCCAAAAGGAGAAGTTTGCATTTTGTCAGAAAATCAATAGGGAAAAGTCTTTGTTATGCGGATTGGTTCTCTAGGATGGGAAACATGGTGGCATAGGGTACACTAACTATCCTGACTGTCACTGTCTCAAGGCCAGGTAGATTATAATTCACCCCTGCCGCAGGATTTTTCAGTACCTTTAAGGGACTTAGAGGGGGTCATTTAGCCCCTCTGCCAATGACTCACCCTCCTTCATAGGACTCCTTCACGTAAGAGGTTGTGCTGTATTGCTTTGCCTACATAGGTTATATGTATCCACTGAGTTTGTCTAGATTGACTCAAAGGGAGACAAGAACAAGCACCTCTAGTACCTCCTTCCCTCATCCTTCTTCAAGGGAGGCTTTGATTCTTATCAGGAGAGAGAATGGAAGGTTGCGGCTAGAGTCCATACACTCTGATCTTCTCAGGGAGAAGGGGTACCAGGCTAGAATTCTGTCTGTTTGCCCCTTAAATACTACTAGTCTAGGGGAAATAATTTTTGGATTCAAGATGTACTCATGATTGCTATTCTCTAATAATGAAGGGGGATCCCAAGTTATATATCCAAGGCTTGCCTCCTTGCCCAGTGGATGTCAGTTCTACAATGAGCATATACATAACAAATGACAAACAAACCTATTTATCCCAGAAGGTGGCAAAACAAAAATCAGAGAAGGCATTCTCAGGAGAATATGTGCCAAGTGCCTTAGGATAGTAATAATGATGACGACAACCGTTATTTATAATAAATAATAAATATAATATTGTTATATTTATTGTTGTTGAGTCACATTGTTGAGTCACGTCTGACTTCATGACCTCATCTGGGATTTTCTTGTCAAAAATACAGGAATGATTGATATTTCCTTCTCCAGCAAATTTTGTGGATGAGGAAACTGACGCAAATAGGATTAAATGACTTATCCAGAGTCACCCAACTAGCAAGAGTCTGAGGCTGAATTTGAATTCAGTTCTTCCTGGCTCTAGGCCAGGAGCTCTATCTGCTATGCTACCTACTTACTCCCAATACCAAGTGAAGGGGCTCTCCCACTGGAAACAAGATAACAAAAAGAGACAGAGATAGAGACAGAGACAGAGAGAGAAGAGACAGAGCGAGACTGAGACAGAGACAGAGAGGAGAAAGATAGACAAGCAGAGAGAGAGAAGATGAGGGAAGGAGAAATCGAGACAGAGAGAGAGAAAGAGAGAGAGAGAGAGAGAGAGAGAGAGAGAGAGAGAGAAAGAGAGAGAGAGAGAGAAGGTGAGAGAGAGAAGATGAGGGAAGGAGAGGCAGAGGCAGAGACAGAGACAGAGAAACAAAAAGAGTTCCTCAATGTAGTTGGCTAAGATGCAAGTGCCAGCTGCTCTACTGTAACATCTTCTTCCCAGAATCTTTCTCTCTCCAAGGTCCTGAAGTCTGGAATGCTGTGACTTTTCTCTAGAAAGTGGAAATCAGAGTAGGATTTCTCTTCTTTCTGATTCTTACAAACCCTGCTCGTGAGTCACTAAGCAATATATCTCATCAATGAGTAAAAACTCCCATTCAAATGGGCTTTGAGGCTCAATCTGGCCAAAAATTATTTTTAATAAGAAGCCATAGGGAGCCATTGAAGTTTAATAAAGAGGGCGATGACATGGACATATTTTAGGAAGATTATTTTGGAAGCGAATCATTAATGAGTAATCCAACCACTTGTAAATCCACCTAATGATTCTTTTGTCCAGACAAATCTCTCATCTCTTCCTCAAAAATAGTATAAGTGGAATCAGGAAGACTCGTCTTTGTGAGTTTAAATCCAGCCTCAAATGCTTATTAGCTGAGTGTCCCTGGGCAAATCACTTAAACCTATTTGCCTTAGTTTCTTCATCTACAAAATGAATTAGAAAAGGAAATGACAAATCACACGGAAAACAAATCACGCAAAATGGGGTCATGGAGAGTCTGGAGTGACTAAAAAAACAACCGGACAAATGAAGTAGTATGGCTAGATCTGCTTTTTATTCAATTCAATTCAATTCAATGAGAAATTATTATTGTTGAGTCATTTCAGCTGCATCCATGTTCCAGTGGAACAAGAGCAGCTCGGAGGGAAGTACTATTACATATTTGTCTTTGTAACTCTAGAGATTAGAATAATGCTTGGCAGTCAGTCTTCCATTCAATAAACATTTTTTAAGTAGCTACTTGTGCCAGCCCTTGTGCTAAGTGCTGACACATAATGAAACTTAATAATACAAGGCAAAGTGGATGGAGCACTGGGGCTGAAGGCAGGAAGACTCATCTTTGTAAGTTCAATCTGGACTCTGACACTTAGTAGTCACTCACAAGTCCCTGACTAACTTCCACTCTTGGGGCTAAATAAAACTTGTTTCATTCAATGCCAGATGTTTTACAAGTGTCTTATCTCATTCCAACCTTGAACTTGAACAGCCCTGCCTGAATCAAGCCTGTGCTAAAATACATCGGTCTGAATAGACTCATGATTGATGAATAGTAGGAGCAGGCCATTCTTTATCCCTATTCCTTAGAGACTTAACAGTTCCCTGGGCTGGCGGGGAGCTACTGAGGCACTCCTAATGAGCTTACGTTAAGCAGAGTGATATAGCCAAAGGAACTGAGCCGAATTGTGATGGAACTTGAGTCTGCTCCTTACTCCCAATGTGACCCCAAATGAATGACTTCCCTTCCCTGTTTTCCTCATCTATATGATGAAGGAGAGCTAAGAAGCTCTCATCTCTTTGCCTCTGAAGATGTCTGGGAGGCAGCCCCTAACCATCGAACACTGCTCAGTTTCTGTGACAGCTCAGGAATGGGTACATAAACTAAGCTTGGAAAAGAGGGCCAGGAGGGAGTGACTAACAGCAGCATGTGTCACTCTGTGAGACAGCATCTAAATTTGTGTGATTTTACTGGAGAATGTCACTCAGGTGCCATTAAACCCCTGTCAGAAGCTAAAAAACTACTAATCCTCTGTTGAGAAGGTGGGCAGGGTACGTGGGGTAGAGGACCTCTTAGTCATACCCACGGTCCTGTCCCAGAAGAAAGGATTTATGGAATGAGATGAAGGAAAATTTAACAAAATGGATGGGGGGAAGGCTTGAAAGCGGAGAATATCATAGCTATATTTGGAAATCACCTTCAACGCTGACAAACCTGATACGAGAGGCAGCTCTTATTCAGAGCTGAGTTTTCTGCAGAGGCTGAGACTGCTTATGGGTTTTTTTTAATGTTAAGCCACCCAAAGTGGGTGTTATTTACTGCTGAAGAGAGTAGAGAAGGTGGGGACTGAATGAGGCAGGAACATAAATCTGCAGATGGCATCTTAGCTCTAGAATCCAAACCAAATTTGGATCCAACGTGTCGAACCATTTGACCTCTCCCTCACCAGGGATCACAGAGGCAGATGATTTCAGAGCTGCAGGTCAGCTAGTTTGAACTAAACTTAAAACAAGATTGTCTTCCACCTTTCACAAGTAATCATCCAGACTAAACCCCGACTCTTGAGGTTCTTCTTTCTACTTCAGGACAGCTCTCGTCGTTAGCAATTTTTTCCTTATATCAAGCCAAAATTAGGCTCTTCACAATTTACCTTCCCTATTCCTGTCCCTGCCCTCTGGGATCTAACAAAGCCAGCCTTCAACGCACTCCTTTAACTACTCCTGTCCATGTCCCCACCACCATCCTTAGTCTTTCCTTCTCCAAACTAAGCACCACCAATGTGACACAGCTTCCCCTTTACCCATTTTGGTTGTCCTTCTGTCGATAGAGAATACCAATTTCTGTTCCCACCTCTATTCAAAACCATTGCAAGAACAAATAAAATTGTTTAGCAGTGGTAAATCGTGGTAAAAAATGTTTAGGAGGGGTAGCTAGATGGCACAGTGGATAGAGGACCGAGCCTGAGTTCAAATCTAGCCTCAGACACTTAATACTTCCTGGCTATGTGACCTTGGGCAAGTCACTTAATCCCAGTTGCCTCAGCAAAAAAAAAAAAAAAAAAAAAAAAGTTTGGTACTTTAGTAGTAGTTTATCATAGTAAGTGGTAAACCAAGAGTAACTTTATAATAGTAACTCTTGAATAACAATCACCAAGTCACAGAAAGATTATAATCACCATGGATGGAGATGGTTGAAAAAACCAAATCTTTGGAGTCATGATTTGGAATTATAAAAGAAAATTAACCAAATGACTATTATTATCCCTGTATGGAGGCACGTTGTTTTGTATAAAATGAGTTGGACGGTCTACTCGAAGAATTTTCCAAGATAAACGAAATGACTCAGAACATACGTTTATTGAACAAATGCATAAATTTATTCAGTTCATTTAAGCAAAGATTTATTAATCATCTACTATGGGCTTACCATGTAAACCTCTTTCACGTGGGGATTGTTTCATCCTTTGCAAGTCCTGTAGCTGACATGTAATAGGTATTTAATAAATGCTCACCGATTAATTGTGAACTTCCCCCCACTGTTTCAGTGAATAGTGGTGAGCTTTGAAGGAGGAAGATCGGAGTTTGAATCCTACCTCAGGTGTTTATTTGTGTAATCCTGAGGCAAATTATTGAATATTGAATATGATATATCATCCATATATATAATTTATATATACATTATGTAATATATAACATTGATATATTATTAATAGTATATATTAATTATTATTACATAATATATTAATATAAAATACATAATAAGATATAAATTAATATAATATATATCAATATATAATGATATAATAATATATAATATAGTAACATTGATATATGAATATATAGCTGTATATATACATTATTTGTAATGTATATATATACATTATTCTCATATTTATATATTATAAATATATAATGTATATATATACATTACAAATAATGTATTTATAATATATAAATATGAGAATAATGTGAGAGGCTTGCTATAAGGATCAAACTAGCTAACGTATTAAAGTATTTCACCAACATATTAAAGCTAGCTATTATTATCGAATGGCGATGGGGTGCCTTCAGTCGCCTGGTGGATCAGCACTTTGTGTCACCCCCTCAGAACGCACCTCTTGAAAGACAAATCCTGCTTCTGCATTTTTGTTCCTTAAATCTCCAGTCTCCAGCATGGTGATTTGCTCACAGCAGATGCTCAGTAAGTATTTAATTGAACTCTCGGAGCAACCCCATGAGGGAAGCAGAACAGGCGAGATCATCCACATTTTACAGATTAGAAAACCGAGGTTCGGATAAAGAGTTTGGATGGACCTCACGTTATAATCAGCTCCTCGTGGGCTCCAGGCTCTAATCGCAAACTGGATTTCTTCTTGGTTCTCCACAATATGCCACAAGCTCCATCTCTTTGCCTCTGTCCACACTGTATCTTTTACCTAGAACGTCGCCTCCATCTTTCTTCTTTGTTGAATTCTTGCTTGTCCTTTAAATCAGATTCAAATGGCACTTTCTCCACAGAACCTCCCCAGGCCTCCAAAATGGCTTTTCCTTGAGAACTCATATAATGTTTTTCTCTTTCATTCATGTGATATCTTCCATTAGTGTTATTTTCATTTGTTTGTTCATCTACTACTACCAGACCCAAGGTGTCAAATACAGGCTACATGTGACCCACAACCTCTTCTAGTGTGGCCCAAACCAGATTGAAATGAGTTCCTAACTCATTTAAATGCTGTTGATGGACAAAAAGAAAGAAGGAAAGAAAGAAATACATAAGCCTGCATGCTCTGTCAATAAATATTCATTTATTTATTTATCTAATTATTTATTTGATTGTTTGTTTATTTATTTGTTGCTGAGGCAATTGGGGTTAAGTGACTTGCCCAGGATCATCAGCTAGGAAGTATTAAGTGTGTGAGTCAGATTTGAACTCAGGTCCTCCTGACTTGAGGGCTGGTGCTCTATCCACTGCACCACCCAGCTACCCTGGAGGTAAACTTTGCCTCAGGCCTTTTAGACTCCGGAGTAGGGGGTTTATCCACGGCACCCCCTAGCAAGACTAAAGGGGAAAAGCAACACAGGATCTAGAACTTTGTGATCCATGACTTGAACCCACTGTAATTCACCTTTGAGTTAAGCAGAGGGAAGAAGTAGCTATGACAGTGGGTGAGCAAATGGAAGCTCAGAGTCGGGAGGTAGCTTGGAAATCGTCATGGTCCCACCCTTGGGGTTGGAGAGCGGAGCACGTTCTTTCCGCCCCCACCTATGTGGCCTGCAAGCCAGAAGGTGTGACCGACGTTATGTAACCTCACTGGGAGAGAACTATTGGTCAGTGCAAAAGCAGAAGAGAATCTGGTCTGCCTGGAAAGGATGGTGGGGGAAAGCCTGAAGGGATGGAAAGAAGCAGCTAGAGTATTCAAAGAAAGAGAGTGGGGGCAGCTAGGTGGTAGGTAGTGCACCAGTCCTGAAGGCAGGAGGACCTGAGTTCAAATCTAGTCTCGGACACTTAACACTTCCCAACTGTGTGACCCTGGGCAAGTCACTGAATCCCAATGGCCTCAGGGGAAAAAAAGAGAGTGAAAAAGTTCTAGTTTATTGTCTTCATAGGCTCCAGCCAGTATGAAAGCTCATTTCCCCCTCAAGTCTGCTGAATCCATGCATATTTAAATTCTAGCACCCTCTAAATTTTCCACCGTTGGAAAAAGCTCCTCTGGCCCCACCCTAGTTGCTTGTCTTTATATGGGAAAGACAAATAGTAGCAAGAGCTTTTGATTTCTTGAAATAAGAGAACAGCATATTCCCTGTCATCCAAATCTAATTCCTGCACTGGTCCTCCCCCTCCCCCTCCGAAGCCTATATATACCCCCAAGGATGCGGGATTTGAGGCTCCTGCTGCTCTGGAGAAAGCCTAGTCCCCTGAATGACAAAGCTCAGCTGGGAGCCGTTTAAGGAAAGCGAGCAGCCAGGCTGGGGATCAAGAGGGAAGCTCCGAGCTAAGATGAACAACACCGGGGGAAGCAGCCTATATATGGAGCTGGCAAGGGAGTGACAGCAACTGGGGCGAGCCATTTTTGTCTGTTAGGCAGAGGGAACTTAGAATTTAGCAACCAAGCTGCAGGCTGGTTCCCTCCCACCCCTCGGGCTCCAGGCTCCCACCCCTCGGGCTCCAGGCTCCCATCCCTCGGGCCCCCGGCTCCCTCTCGGGGTCCCTCAGGTCCCCACAGAGCCAAATTCCTCCTCATCAACCTTCCCTCAGATTCTGGGACCCTGGCTCTGGGGCTGCTCGGTACTGGAGCTTACCAAGGGTTCTTGGTGGGGTCTGGGATCTCCATCTCGTCTCTGGTCCGCTGAGACTAGGATAAGTCAGGTCGCTTCTTGGACCCTCGACTTCCTCATCTGTAAAATGGGAGATCTCCAATCTGTGGTAAAAAGGTCAGAGCTTCGGGTGACTTCACAGGCCTTATGGGCCATCATTTTGTCTGGAGAGTTGGAGAGGCAGTTAGGAAACGCCATGGACTCGGAGTCAGAAAGATTTCATCTTTCTCAGTTCACATTTGGAGACTGAGACACTTAGTACCTGTGGACTAATTGCCTCAGTTTCCTCATCTGTGAAAGGGGCTGGGAAGGAAATGGAAGAAAACCCCAAATGGGGTCAGGAAGAGTTGAATGAACATACAATATTTCCTCCATGTGAGCATCCTCCCAGTTGTGCAGGTCACAGCCTGTTCTGTACCACTCTCCTGTTTCCTCCCAGAAATCCGCCAGTGGGGGAGGGACGAGCGGGGATCCAGGAGGCTGGACGGCTTCCCTCCTCTGGTTCTCTTGACGTTGCTGGGATGTCCATCAATTATCTCTTTCTCTTACTATACGTATTTACGCATTTATTCTGCACCTACTTATACAGGGCGTCCAAAAAAGAATCAGTGCTGCTCTTACAGCTTTAAACTCTCCTAAGACTTTTGGGACACGTTGTGCGGTTACACATGTTCTCACCTGGTAGAATGTAAGCTCCTTGAGGGCAAGACTTTTTTATGCGTAGTGTTTAGCATAGTGCCTGGAACAGAGTGGCTGTTGCTTGAGTGATTGACATCCTTTATAGCACTTGTTGGAGCAATTCCTGCTTACAATTAATAAAACGCACACACACACACACACACACACACACACACACACGTTGCAACTGGACTGAGCGTGCGTGTGGAACTCACTACCAAGTGCAGGAGTTCACAATCGGCTGCAGCTTGCATAATGGTGAGGAGGGGAGAGTGAAAAGCAATTCCTTCCCAAATGGGAGTGGCCTGGGAGGAGGAAGGGAGCCAGAAGGGTGGGGAAAGGGTTAATCCACTCCTGAAGGGGAGGACAAAGGCGAGAGAAGGGGAGAGGGAACATGGGTAAGTAAGATGGCAAAAGGGACATCCCTTGGCAACTGCCAGACTCCAAAGATAGGGCGCTCTGCTCCCCTGGAAGGGTCTGCACAGTTTCTCAGCACTGATGGGCCCCTGTCTTGTAGCTGGTTCAGCTCCCAGGGAAGCACAGGGAGTCCAGCTAGGGGCACAATCAGCCAATTAGGCTTGTTCAGGGTGGGGATTCATCTTTGACACATCCAGATCCTCCAGCAGATCCTGGGAAAACATGGCAACTCAAAGAAACATTATATTGGCTTCAGGGCTTCAGGGCACCCAGAATTGACTGTTTTGTTGTCTTTTGAATGATCTCTATTCCATGACTTCCATAACCTCTATAAGCTCCTTGGGCCTCAGTTTCCACATTTGTAAAAGAGAAAAAAAAGGAGATAAAATAGATGGCCTCTGGGATTCCTTCAAATTTTAGACTTGAGATCCAAATACTGGGGCTAAAAAGGAGAAATTTGGGATCATGAAGGAAATGGTACAATCTCCCAAAGACAATCGAGCCCTCTTTCCTCCTCTTGTTCTATGGACATCTTCATTTTCTATCCAACATATGTAAACTGATGGGCCAGGTCTGGAGTTTGTCCAACTGATTCTATAGCATAGCCTTAGACAAAAGAAGCTTTTCATCCACTTGTGTTTCTCTTATTTTGAGGTGAAGTCTCCAAAGGCTCTTCTATGTGGGTGACTTTGATGTTTTTTAATTAATTGTTTTATTTTTTTGGTTATGCATGTATATTCACTTTTTAAATACACGTTTCTTTACAAATCATGTTGGAAGAGAAAAATCAGAACAAAAGGGAAAAACCACGACAGAGGAAAAAAACAGAAAAAAGTGAATATAACCTGTTGATATACATTCAATCTCTATAGTTTTCTTTCTATTTGCAAATGGTATTTTCTATCCAAAATTTATTTGAATTGCCTTGGATCATTGCACCTCTGAGAAGAACCAAGTCTTTCATAGTGGATCATCGCACAATCTTGCTGTTACTCTGTACAATGTATTCCTGGTTCTGCTTCTTTCACTCAACATCAGTTCATATAAATCTTTCTAGACCTTTCTAAATTCATCTTGTTCATCATTTTTATGCAACTTTAAGATTTCATTACCTTCATACATTTATTCATCCATTCCCCAACTGATGGGCATCCATCATTTTCCAATTCTTTGCCACCATAAAAAGAGCCGCTATAACATTTTTGCACGTGCGTCCTTTCCTGTCCTTTATGATTTCCTTGAGATACAGAGCCAGTAGCGACCCTGCTGGGTCAAAGAGCATGCACAGTTTTATAGTCCTCTGGGCATAGTTCCAACTTGCTCTCCAGAATGGTTGAATCATTTCACAAGTCCACCAACAATGCATCAGTGTCCTAGATTTCCCACATCCCCTCCAACATTTGTCATTATCTTTTCTGTCACCTTAGCCAATCTGAGAGGTATGAAGTGGTACCTCAGAGTTGTCTGATTTGCATTTCTCTAATCAATAGTGATTTAGAATATTTTTTAATATGACTATAGATGACTTTGATTTCACCATCTGAAAATTGTTCATATTCTTTGATGATTTATCAATTGGAGTAAGTGGGCAACTTTGTATTGACAAAATCAAACCCGAAAACATTGCAGACCTACAATTGAAAAGCACATATGGGATCCAACAGTTTCATTTTACAAAAAGGGGAAACTGAGACCCCGAGATTAAGTGACACTTCCAAAGTCACACAGCTGGTAAACAACCTATAATCCAAAAAATTTAGAGTCGGGCCGTTTAATCCAATTCTAAATAACGTGCCCAAGGTCACAGAGCTAGGAAGTATCAGGGCAGGACTAGAACCCAGATGTCAGACTGTGCTGTGAAACCCTCCAAAACTGTGATGGGAAGACATTTTTATCAGCCAGAACAACCCAGATAAAAAAGGAAACTCAAGCAAGCCAAGTGACCTAGAGGCACGGAGTTTAGAAGCGCTGGCCAAAACCATCCCCAACAGCCTCCTCTCTCAGTGTGTGGTTAAGGCAGGAGGTGATTTTGCTCTTAATCACTGAATGAGCTGACTTGCCTCAAGGATACATTCAGTGAAAAGGAGGTCACAAAAAATAAGGACGTTGATAAATCAATCAGGGCTAATGACATAAGCAGGGAGGCGTGGAATGAGCAGGGAATCTTGAGAAAGAAAATCTGAGGTTCACATTTCATCTCTGGCACTTACTACTGATAGGACCTCTGCCTCAGTTTCTCCATTCAGAGATTTGAACTAAATGACCTTTCAGGTGTCTTCCAGATCAAAACTGATGATCTTAACGATCCTGAGTAAAATGAATTCAGACATTAAGCACATACTTTGAGCAGAACTTTATACCTGTATTGGCAGAGACCCACGGTTTAGGCTATTGTCAACTCCTACTCCCATGAAGCTTAAGGCTGACAGGGTATGACAATGTGTTGTGTTTTTTCAGTAACATGACCCCCATCTCGTGACTCCATTTAGGATTTTCTTGGCAAAGATTCTGGAGTGACTTGGCTATTTCCTTCTCAAGTTCATTTTGCAGATAAAGTAGCTGAGGTAAACAGGGCTACGTGACTTGCTAAGGATCACACAGTAAGTATCTGAAGGTGGATTTGAACTCAGGTCCTCCTGACCTCAGAGGTGACTATCTACTATACCACCTAGTGTATCCAGTGGTACCATTGTAGAACAATATGGATACCTCCAATAAACAATGAGACATAATAAATTCACAAAAAAGACAGCATGGAATGGTGGACGAAGCATTCAACTTAGAGTCTGGAAGAGATGACTTCACATCCTACCTCAGACTGACTCTGGGCAAATCACCCCACCTTTCTGAGCTTCAATTCCTATTTCTTAAAACTTGGGACAATAAGATGATCAGAGACTTAAAGCTGAGAGAGATCTTAAATGTCATCAAGATCAACCCCCTCTTTCAAATGAAGGGAAAACCGAGGCCCAGAGAGATATATTCACTTAGACAAAGTTAGGATACGTCAAGAGCTGGATTTGAACCCAAGTTCTCTGACTCTAAGTCCAGACAGTGTCTGTTTTTAAGACTGGGTTAGAATTCAATAAAGAGGGAAATTTCTAGTTTAATAATGCTTAATGATATATTTTTATCTTTAATTATTTTAATAGAGTCAATAATAATTTAAAATAGGTAATAATAAAATAATTTTAATATAGGTAATAATATAGATAATAATAATAGATAAAATGATAGGTAATTATTTTCATATAGATAACAATAATATAAGCAAAGATGAGGAAACAGAAAATCCAAAGTCACATAGAGGACAGAGAGTTATGTGAGAAATGAATGTTTCTCTCTTGGATTCAATGACTAATTATTGTATTAGGAACAAAGTTTTTCCCCTTTTCTACTTCCTCATCCAGAAACCAGCCAGTGTAGGAAATCTCAGAGGCCAACATCTAATCAGACAGTTGAAAAAAATTCTAAGTTTAGGCTAATGAGTATATTCCTGTTCATTGTGTTTGCTGAGACAGGTGGAGGCGTGGGGGAGGATGTTGATTCTTAATATCGAGGCAGGTGATATGGAAATTGATGTCTCTTTGGCTAAGATTTAAGTGATCCGAGTGACATACTCCAACATAGCCCACCTCCTATCTGATTAAACAATCAGAGCTGAGAAGCTCCCCCAAGAACAGCCCCTCTTTGAAGGGGTTGAAGCTGTGTTTGGTCTTAGAGGGTTGGCCAAATGGCCATCCTTTTATTAATAATCTTCTGGCCTTATTAATAAAATGATTATTAATAAATAATTTAAAAATTAATAAAATGATTAAAAAGAGACTGTGTCTCTTGACCCTTTTAAGACATCAGAGTAATATGGTTTGAATAGAAATAGAGAAACTTGAGAAAGGGCAAAAAGGATGGAATGACGCCATATTGTGAAGAGCTGCAAATGCCGGGCCGAGGAAGTAGGTATTAATCCAGGGGACAACAGGAAACCATAAAATAAAGATAATTTGACTAAATACGTGTTAAAACCATGGTCTCTGGCAGAGCACTATCCTTTCTCAGCCCTATGTTACACTCCTGCTACAATAACTCACACAACTTGTTAACCTTTAAGGTTTGCAAAGTCTTGACCCAAAGCCAAGAAGTGCAGATGAGATTCTCCTTATGTTCCTCAATCCCATATTGAGGAAACGAGTTCATAGAGAACAGTGACTTGGCCTGGACCAGAGTGCCAAAGGCAGGTTCCACCCAAGTCTCCCGGGGCCAGGAAGGGCGTGCGTTCGGCTGCATGCCGCCATGTTGGGGGCAGTAAGCCGTCACCTTTCCCTTCCAGCTTTTCTAATCTAATTTCCCCATTCTGGTCCCTCCAGGCCCTCCTGAAGTCCTGGGCAGGGGTCTGAAAGTTGCCATCTTGTGTATAAAAAAGGGGCACTTGGGGTCCTTGCTGGTGCTTCCAATCTCCAGGATGGGGCTATTTGCTCTTTCCTCTTGAAGTGTTTAGTTGAGGGGCTGTTGTATCGAGATGGCAAGGAGGATTTTACATAGCGTAGCAGCAGGACTCTAGAAGGCGCGCTGGGGAGAAGAAAGAGAAAGAGAAGGGACCGCCTATGACATTGGCCACACACTTCACATCCTCCCGGGGACTATCACACTTCTGCCTTCCTGCTAAGGTCAAACATGGGGTACGAATGTAATTGCTTTTCCATCAGCTCCGACGCCTCCCCACCAATAACTTAGCCTGTGCCTCAGATCCCTCGGCTCTCGTGGCTTAATTTTTGCTTCCTGTTGCTGGGGATTTTCTTTTAGTCCTGCTGTATACATATCTCCTGCATCCCTCTTCCCAGGCTTCCTCAGTGTCCCACTTCCACCCAGACAGATGGGCCAATGGCTCGTCTGTCAGCCACTGGTACCATCGTGGGATCCAGTCTCTAAACCATGCAATCAGCAGAATCCCTTACTCTGGGATCCATCGGATGCCTTTTCACATGATCAGTGCTCTCCAGGCTATCGAATGGGGCCGTGCAAGTTCCTGCCCAGAGTCCTTTCCACTCTGCTCTGAGACCTCACCCTCTGCCCTTTGTTCTTTGTGGCTTGACATCCCGTGGTCTTCCAGACGGTTGTTCCGTGTTGGATAAATGTGGATGGATTCTCTCCGATTCCTTTGCCTCTCTGGGCACATCCCCCATCTCTGTTTCTACTCTGCCAACTTTGATGAACAATGGACACTCCTACAGCAAAGCAAACTGTGACACTAGAATTTGAGTTTGATGATTCATTCGCGTGAACCTGGGCTAGGGATGGGGGAAGGAACAAGCATTTATTAATCACCTACTACATGCCAAGCAGCATATCAAGCTCTTCATAAAGATCTCATTCTGTTATCCCTATATGATTGTCATCTCCTCCTCATCTGGAGTGTCTCTGTGCCTCAGTTTCCCCATCTGGACTCAGTAAGGTCCTTTGTGGTTCTAGATCCATGAGGCCATGATCCAAACCCTCCCTTGCTGAGCTGCTCCAGGAACTGGGCTCTCATGTGGCAAAGTGCCTAATTTGATACTTGACCCTGATCTTGATTTTCTGGACTACCCCCTTTGTGTATTTGGGCTATGATATATGTTTGCACACATATATGACTATATCCTGTATATATTTGTGTGTGTATATATATATATATATTTATGTGTGTGTTTGTATACATACATATGATTATATCTTGTGTATATATATAGTTTGTATACATATATATGAGAATATCTTGTATATCTATATTTATGTGTGTTTGTATACATATATATGATGATATATATAGCTATATATAATACTCAGCATGCATTCCCAGCCAAGTTTAAAGATTTCTTATCCTGCTTCCTTCTAGTCTTTCCTATTAAACAAAGATCCTTTGGAAGGCCTGTGTCCCAGGGACTGTCTTTGACATCAGAGAAGGGGCTCCCTGAGGGCAGAGGTTGTGTCTCCATCAGACCAGGGGTCTCCCCCCAGGTTAGGGGTTTTTCTATCCACCACCATAGCAGAGACCACGCTTTTTCCACAAGCACAAATGTTCGCTGAGATCAAGAACTGTTTAACCCCTTTCAGTCCTAAAGTTCCCTGAGTCCTGTGATAATAGGAATTCTGGGAAGGTAGAAGTTCTCCAAACAAAAGGATTAAGCAAGGAAGTAGCCTCCAAGAGCAAAGACCACGGCCCAAAATCAGAGCCAGAAGCAGAAACTCTCTCTTTGCCCCTAAACAGTTGCTGCCGGTGACGGCTTCCCCTGTCCCTCCTGCCAGCGCTCAGCAGAGGACTCTGCTCACGGTGGGCATTCAGTGGGCACTGGTCACGTAGAATGGGCATTGGCTGGGTGAGGGTGCATCTTGGCGGATGAGCCACCTTTCCAAGGTGAAACAGTCACTCCCTGTTCCTTTCTGTGTACCCACACAGAGCCAGGGGCCTGAAGCTGCCCTCCCCCTCCTCTTCCTCCCCACCCCCTACCCAGTAAGCAGGATTCAGGACTGCTTTGATTCATCCCTTTCCATGGCATGTTCTCAAGTTAATTTAAAAGATTATTGCTTTCTTAAAATACAGGCCTCCCCCCGTCAGCTAATTTGGGTGCTTTGCCAAATATATATAATCTGCTGGTTCTCAGATCTTACTTTTTTTAAAGAAAAAAATAGTCTGAATCATTAGAGAAATTTTAGCTCCTGGCACCTAAAAGAAATAAATCATCAAGTTTGAAAGTAGAATTGGACCTTCTTTGAGGGAAATAAGCCCAGTGAAAATCACCAACCCAATTAGAGTTTGTAACCTGGGCCCAGCCTTCTTGAGACCCCCCCCCTCGCATCCAAACATACTTTACTGCTCTAGGGAATGACTCCTCCTCAGCGCCAACACATGACCTCTCCTGTCCATCAAATCCCAGCTTCTGCTTCCACCAGAGACTCAAAGGGAAATGCTATTGGAGGGTAGGAGATGACAAACGAGGCATCAGAGTTGGGAATAGAGGGCCAAACTTGGAGCGAGAAACCGTGGTTCAAATCCTTTCTCTGTGGGGCAGATCTTTTGGTGAGCCTTTGAAAGTCATTTTTATTCTCTCAGCCTCAGTTTCCCTACTTGTAAAAGAGGAGAAGGTTGTGGCAAATGATCATAAGATTGTGGCTGGAAAAGTGCCCCAGAAATTTAACAACCCTCCAGAAAGGTGAATTCACATATGGTGAGGCTGCTGGGTTGCTCAGTGGTTACAATGCTGGACCCCAGGTTGGGAAGACCTTCCAGCCTCAGATAATTCTGTTGTTCAGTCATTTTCAGTCATGTCCAGCTCTTCGTGACCTACTTGGAGCTTTCTTGGCAAAGATACTGGAGCGGATTGCCATTCCCTTCTCCAGCTCATTTGACAGATGAGAAAACTGAGGCAAACAAAGTTAAGTGACCTTCCTAAGGTCACACAGCTACTAAGCGTCTGAGGTTGAATTTGAACTCAAGTCTTCCTGACTCCAGACCCAGCTCTCTACCCACTACTGCACTATTACATCCTTACAGGCTATAGAATTCTGGCCAAGTCATGTCACCTATCACTGCATTATTTTGTTCTCATCTGTAAAATAAGGATAATAATAGCACCCTTCTTCCAGGATTGTTGTGAGAAACAATGAGATACTTTATAAAGTGCTTTGCAAGCCTTAAAGTGCTCTATAAATTTTCTAATATTAATATATTTTATTTGCAATGAATAATTTTTAATAATACTGGTTATCATTAATAATAATGTGTGCCATTATTATAATTGTTATTTATTTATATAATTGTGTTATATTATTAATTAAATCTGTATTTATTATATGTTATATAATAAATATATAATTGTTATATAATTATGATTACAGCCACATAATCAGGGTTGTCTTCTTTAATGTCCATGGGGTGACACACACAGGAAACTGCAGGGTTGGAACTGGGCTGGAGGGATGCTCGGACTCCCATGATTCCCAGAAGATAGTAGAGGGCGGAAAATAAATCCATCAACAAGCATTTCCTACATGCCTACTTTGTACTAGGCAACACAGGAACAAAGACAAAAGGGAAACAGTCCCACTTCTCAGGAGACTTCAGTTATAAACAGGGGAGAAAACGTAGACGTACGTACAAAATAAAAGCAAGATAATGTGGTATCCTGGAGGTTGGAGGGATCAGGAAAAGCCTAATATAGGAGGTGGGGTCTGTTGACCTTTGAGGGAAGCTTGGAATGCTAAGATGTAGAATGAAAGGGGCAGCTGGGGGGTGCAATGGATAGATCCCCAGCCCTGAAGTCAGGAGGATCTGAGTTCAAATCTGACCTCAGACACTTAACACTTCTAGCTGTTGACCCTGAGCAAGTCACTTCACCCAGTTGTCTTAGGGGGAAAAAAGATGTAGAGTGAAGTGGGAGGTTTCCTGAGTTCAGGAAATATTAGAGTAAAGATTACCTGAAGGGCAGGGATGTGTGTAATAAGTCTAGAAAGTTGTGTTGGAGCAGCTAGGGAGTACCACAGTGCAACACTCAGGTACTTACTAGCTTCATGATCCTGAGCAAGTCGTTTAATCTGTTTCCTCATTTTTCCTCATCTGTAAAATGGGCATAACACCACTTACCTTCCAGGACATTGGGAGAATCAACTGAGGAAAATTTATAAAGAATTTATATTATTACATAGTTAAATGTACATTTAATTTACAAAGCACGTTAAAGTGCTGTGTAAATGCTCACTAGCTATTATTAAATTGTGAAGAGCTTTAAAGGCCAAACAAAGGTAGCTATGCTTTGTGCTAGAAGTAATCTCTCTCGACCTGGCCAAGGGACCGACGCGTTCACTGTCCATGCTCAGGTGATGCCATCTGAAGGGGATGAGATTTCGGTGATGTTGGAGAAGGCCCCAGTTGAGGTCTTCCAATGGAGGCTTTCCGAAAGGTTGTAGAGAGGAACAACTGGAGCTCAATAGTCTCTGAGATCCCTCCCAACTCTAAGCTTGAACCCTGAGATCAAGAAGCAAATGAAACTCAAACATGGTTCCTGACTGAGGGGAGGGAGCGGATTGACCCTAATCATCAATTCCAAGTTCAGGGAGGAAGGCCAGGAGAATATCAGGGAAAGAACTCTGATGTTGAGGAACTGGGCCAAGAAGTAAAGGAGCTGAACAAAGTCAGCAAGGACTTCATCTGAAATGGCAAAGTTTCGAGGTCATGATCAATATGCAACCAGGAAAAACAGGCAAAGCCAGGGAAACCACCTTGTCCATCTTAGTTAGTCGGTAAATGTCCAAAGCTAGAAGATCATCCAGAATCACGCATCCAAGGTTAAAAGTTACCCATCCATCTCAGACTCCTTGCTCTCCTTCTCTGCTTACACCCAAACAATGACCAAACTCTCCAATAGCCTAACTGCTGTTTCTACCCCTGCCCTCTCCCATTTCCCAGCCTTGGGCAAGCTGGGTCTAACTGTCTCTATTGAGACCTTTTTTCTTTTCTTTTAACTCAACTTCAGATGCCTTTTTCTCTATAAATCCCACCCCCTGAAAGCAATCTTGGGCTCCTCCAGTTTTTCTGGAACGCTTTGTTGGGATCTCTCGTTCCCTTCAGGATAACATTCTGTGCACACATTTCATGGATAGGTCCATATGTCTTAGCCAATCCCCATCCTGAGCACAAAAGCTCCATGATGGTAGGGACTGCGCCAGTTTCATCATTGTAAATACCAGCACCTTTGTGTCCAGAAAATACACATCTAGGATCACTGGATTGAATTAAATAGAAATAAATTGTTGGAACAGTTTCCGAGATCATGAAGGAGAAGATGGGAGTTAAATAGGAACACGGGATTGTAAATCCAAAGCTGAAAGGAAATGAGAGCCAGGTGATCCACTCTAACTGCCTAAGGGAACTGAAGCCTGAGAGTTCTGTGACATAGGTAGGGACATAAGATAAGGGAGTTAGAACTAGAAGAAATCTTTGGGATTGTACCATTCAACCCCATCATTTTTAAGAAAGAAAGTGACTCACCCATGTGTCACATGGTTAGGATCACAGATTTAGACCTGGAAAGGACTGGCTGGATGCCCATTTGACAGAGGGAAAAACAAAAAGGTTATGTGACTGTCTAAAGTCATACAGGTAAAAGAGCTGAAACTTGAACTTGGGTCTTATGGCTCCAAACTTCAGCACTCCAAGATCATGACCTTTTCCAGCACACGGTAATCTGAGTCCCAAGGGAAGAGCCCTGACTCAGTGCCATTTTGTGTATTGGAGGTTTACAAGTCCTCGGTCATTACAGAGCAAGAAAAATGACAAAGGTTGGGGGAGATGAGGGCAAATTGAGACACTAATACACTGTGAGTGGAATTGTGAATTGATCCAACCATTATGGAGAACAATCTGGAACTATGCCCAAAGGGCTATAAAATTGTGCATACTCTGATTCAGCAACACTATACTGGATTTGAATTCCAAAGACTTTATTAAAGGGAATAGGAAACTACTTGTGCAAAAATTATTTCTAGCAGCACTTTTGGAGGGGCAAAGAATTGAAAACTATGGGGGTGTCCATTAATTGGGGAATGGCTGAACAAGTATAACATATGAATATACTGGAATATTATTGTGCTGTAAGAAATGATGAGCAGGCAATTACAGGGAAAAAAACTGGACTCACATGAACTGATGCAAAGTCAAGCAAATAAAACCAGGAGAATATTGTACATAGTAACAGCAACGTTGTACAATGATCAATTGTGAGTGACTTAGCTATTCTCAGTAATACAATGATTCAATTCCAAAAGATCATCCACCTTCAGAGAAAGAATTGCTGAAGTCTGAGTGCAGATTGAAGCAGACTATTATCACTTTCTTTGTTTTTTTTCATTTTTTCCCTTTTAGTCTGTTTCTTCTTTCGCAATATGACTAATATGGAAATATGTTTTATATCTTAAATTGCTTAGGGAGGAGAGGGAGGGAGAAAATTTGGAATTCAAATTTTTTTAAATGAATGTTAAAATTTATCTTTATATATAATTGGAAAAATAAACTACTCTTAGAAAAAATTTATAGTGAGGGATAATGATCACGCACTTTGGACTTCTCCTGTCAAGTTTCAGTGCTCAGACTTGATCACTTCATAACAGTTTCTTTTCCCACCCCCACTTACATCTTTAGCTTGTCACTATCCACCGAAAATTGGGATATTTCACAATACCTTCCCTCTTTCAAAGCATTAACCTAGCCATGAAAACTCCATTAGTTATACTTTTCCATCCAAAGAAGTATCTACTTGCTCTTACCTTTCATTTCTGTGTCCAAGTCAGTTCCCTTGTCCCTATTGATGTACCAAAAACAATAGCAAAAAACAGAGGCACTACTGATGAGGTTTGTATCTCCTCTATTCCCGGTGGTGATGAGGTTAGTGGCAACAAGAGAGTTGTTAAAATCCCCTTTTGGTCAGTCCACAGTTTCAAAGTAAAAGAATTCACTTATCCTGAAATATTAATGGCAAAAATGAAAGTTTATTGTTGGATAGAAACCAGTTTTGCTAAGAGACTGACTTCTATAGTGGCAAAGTCCTATTAGGGAAATGGAGTCTGGTACTGAGAAGAGCATGCTTTCTCAGCAGGCAGGATCCTAGCAAACTGCTTGGGCTTCTGCAAAGGGTAAGTTTAGAAAACGCCCTTAAAAGGAGTCTTGAAGGTTCAGGACTCAGGTTCCCAGGCTTAGATGCTTATCAGTATCCAGTCTAAATCTCCTATTGGAGTTAACAATACTTCAGAGGGGAGCTTTTTGACTAGGATTTTTAATTGAATCAAAGGCTCTGCCATCCCGGAAAGATAACTTATCTGGGGGGATATGTCTTCCCCAGGAGGGGCTGAGACTCCAAAAGGGATCACAGATCAAAAGGGAACACAGCTTCACTAAAGGAAACAGTTTCCCTCCCCCTTCACTACTACTAAAAAGAATTCCCCAATATAATTTGAGGAAATTGTCTTATAAATAAACAAATTAGCCAAGTATAGTGATACCAGTCTGTAATTCCACTTACTGGACAGGCTGAAGTTAATGGATTTCTTCAGCTAGGGAGTTCTGAGCTGCAACAGGCTAAGCCAATCAGGTGTCCACTCCAAGTCTAATATCAATAGGATGAGTCCCTGGTAGAGAGAAACCAGATACTTAAGGAGTGGCCAGTTAATGCAGGTTGAAAAAGAGTAGGTCAGAGCTCCCATGCCAATCAAAAGGAAACCAGGCCCATGAGTAGCCTTGCACTTCCAGACTGAGAAAATATAGAGAGATCCTGTCTTTTAAAAAACCTGATTAATGAATAAAATAATCCTAGTGTTATATTCAGATGCTAGTTTCTATGATTATAGTTCTTTAGCAATATGATGGATTCTGTATAAGGAAAAAGAAGAGGAACTACTCCCTGACTTCCTGGCTCTTGCTATCTAAGACAGACATAGTGTATAAATACATATAAAACAGAAAGTAACAGAAAAGCTTGTAAATAATATACTTGTCGGGGTGAATTATTTTGGCAACATTTTTTTGGATGCAACTATTCCTCTAAGTGCCTTCCTACTCCTCTCCCATTGCTGATCCCAGTGACAGCTGTCCCTCCCTTGTCCCCGGGCATTCTCTGCTTCTTTGTGTGCCAGCAATATTTCCAGCATCAACCCTCTTCCTGGTTCTTCTTTCCATGTCACAAATCTGGCTCCTTTTGCCAGCTGCTCTGATTCAGTTTGGATAGTTGATTTTCTCTCTGTGTCTCTGTTTCTCTTTATCTCTCTCTTTTTCTCTTTCTCCACCATCCTCATTAATTACTTGAAATTCAATAAACCAAATAAATTTCTTCTTCCTTCCTGCTGAGTAGGAGCATCAGTTACACAAAATCTCATCCTCTGTCCCACTGAAGAGGCAAGAAAAGAAAAAAAGACTGAACATACAGGCCTTAGGCAGCTGCTCCCAACTAGTTTTACAGGGAACACAAAGGCACTGAAGGATGTTGGGGAAGAGGCTTAGTGACTTATATGTTTTCCCAGGCTTTTCTGAAAACAGGGAATGAATGCTTGGAGAGGACAAACCATGATGTCTCATGCAAAGAACCTGGAATTCAGGACCTTGGACAGCTCCCTCGTGACAATTCCTGTGCTTTCTTTCCTTCAACAATTTCCTCTGTAATTCTATCTCATCTGAGCTCCTGCAATAGAGGAGCTATGCAAAAAGCCAAGGTTGGTTGGTTTCTTCACTTTGCTTTCATGAATCCATTCTTCCTGGCCTCTGGGTATCTTTGCAAAGCAAGAAAAATAGATCAAACTATGGACAACTAAGTCCTGTATCTTAGAGATACAGGGAGAAGGACAAGGAGGAAAAGTAAGGGAAGAGGAAGAAAGAAAGAGAAAGACAAGAAAAAAGCAAGAAAGGAAGGAAGAGTCTTAGTTCAGGGGGGTAGAAGGAAAAAGCATGATAGAAAGAAAATAAATATTTGTTAAGTGAAAATTTTTTAATTTTAAAAAATAAATATAAAAAAGAAAAGGAGAAATAGGAGAAGGAAGGTAAGGAACAGAGAAAAAGAAAGAGGCTGGGTAGGAATAAGAAGAGTCCAGTGACTAACATCATTTAATATGTGTTAGTTGAACTGAATTAACAAGTCTAGAGAAAGGGGGACAAAGGTCAAAGGAAGGAAAGATGAGAATGAGGGAAGAAGTCAAAGGAAATGAGGGAGGAAAATAGAAAAAGAAAGAGTAGCATGAAAAAAAGAAAGACAAAAAAAGAAGACATGAGAGAATGAGGAGGGAAGGAGGAAGGGATGAAATCAAATGAGATAATACGAGATAATACATGTAAAGCACTTTATAAACCTTAAAGCACTATATACATGTAAGCCTATTATTATTCAAAAGAAGGAGGAAAAGAAAATGGAAAGGGAAAGAGAGAAACAGGAAAAGGAGAAGAAAGTAGACATTGAAATACATCTACTTTATAAATGTCAGGGATGTGCTATGGAGGGAGAGAGGCTTCTAGAGTCTTTCCAGCATCTCTCTTGTCTATTGTGCTTCAGAGACCACACTAAAGCAAAGAACTTCAACCTAATGAATTTACCACACATAGCCAGCTAATCACAGTAACAAGGTAAGAAATATCCCTTACCTTCAAGACACAATTCAGTCAAGGGAATGACCAATAAGTGTTAAAACTAAGACTACTACAGTGAAATATGTTATCTTGTGCAAAAAAAAAAATCCAGAAATATTGAGAGGTTGTAAAATAGAAGAATGATCCTAGAATCTTTGAGTTACAAGGGATCTTAGTTGGTGTCCCTTCCTACTTCTTGCCCAATTAATGTCTGCAAGTAACTTCCTCATTCTCTTTCCTTGTCCCCTCTTTCCTAGACAGATACATGCTTCTGTTTCACTACATTTTATAACATTCCCAAATATTGATTATACAGTCTCTATTTGCACACCCTCCTTGACAGGGAAATCACTATCTTCTAAGACAGGACATTCAATTGTTTTGAAGCTCTCAGTTTTAGACCATAGGTATTGAATCAAAATCTGCTTTCCTCTAACTTCCACCTATTAGTCCTAGCTTCACCCTTCTTAGCTTACCAGAAGCTTCACCTGCAGAAAACACTTCAAATTAAAGACAACTATCATGTCCCCTCTCAGTCTTCACTTGTCCAGATCAAACATTTCTAGTTCCAGATATCTGGATATCATGATTTCGGTTCCTTTACCATCCTGAAGGAAATCCTTTCACAGGATGTGATCTTAGCTCTTCAATATCATTCTCAAACATGACTCCTAGACCTGGACAGTCCTCCAAGTGTGACATGACATGGGCAGAATGCAATAGGATTATGTCATTTCCCTCTCTGGACACTCCATATTGTGGTTAGGTCTATCTCAGTTCCCACCAGCCTTTTTGTTTTTGTTTTTGCAATATGACACCATTGACGATGGACAGAATCAGCTACACCCAGAGAAGGAACACTGGGAAATGAGTGTGAACTGTTTGCATTTTTGTTTTTCTTCCCAGGTTATTTTTACCTTCTGAATCCAATTCTTCCTGAGCAACAAGAGAACTGTTTGGTTCTGCACACATATATCGTATCTAGGATATACTGTAACATATTTAACATGTATAAGACTGCTTGCCATCTAGGGGAGGGGGTGGAGAGAGGGAAGGGAAAAGTCAGAACAAAAGTGAGTGCAAGGGATAATGTTATAAAAAATTGCCCAGGCATATGTTCTGTCAATAAAAAGTTATAATAATAAAAAAAATGACACCATTGACTCACATTAAACTACAGTACACAAAAAACCCCAGGGCTTTTTCACAGGAAGTCTAATCACCTCTAGCTCTGTGTCTCCATTCTATATTATGCAACTGATTTTTGTTTTTAACCTACAGGATCAGAATCAGGAAGGATTAGTCAGGGAAGTTTCCTGGAGATGCGTTTTACATAAGATTTCAGAACAAGTGCTATTCCTTGTGTTTCAAATGAGGTTAGTGAATCAAGTTGAAAAAAATCTATGAAACTTACCTGAACTGGTGCAAAATGAAGCAGGAAAAACCAGGAAAACCATCTCAATAAAAACTACAGCAATATAGATGGGAAGATTAACAAAGACAAACTAAATAGAATATGAAATTATGACCAAATTTAGTCCCAAAGAAGAGAAAGGTTATGCTTCCTTTATTTCTTAGTAGAGGTGGGGGACTGTGTATGAAAAACTCATGATAATAACAGACTTTTTCAATGTGTTGGTTGGTTTGTTGAACTGGAATTTTTTTCTCTTTTTTATTTTTTGTTTTAAGGGATGATTCTATGGAAGAAGAAAAGATATTTTAGAAAATGTAAGTTCTATAGAAACAAAAGATGACAATAAAGTACTTTGAAAAATTAGGGAGCAGCTAGTTGGTGTAATGGAAAGAACACTAGCCTTGAAGTCAGGAGGACCTGAGTTCAAATCTGGTTTCAGGCTTCCTGGGCAAGTCACTTAACCCCAATTGCCTCAGCAAAAAAAAAAAAAAAGACTAAAAGAAGAACCACATTGGAGCAGAAGACATCCCCTGTACCAGGTAGTCTTTAAGATATGGGGGAAACTGCCACCCAAGGTAGACCTGAAGGAAACATGCTCTCTAGTTAGATGGAACTCTACCAGAGAGTGACATAGACCAGGAACTTAGGGAATCTCCAGTCTGGAGAGATAGCTAGCACATGAGACTGATCTCTGAAGTCCCCCTCAAATGTAAGATATCCAAGCAAAAGCAGGAAAACCACCTATCAGAGATGCTATGGGGGAAAGGCAGAGCTTCATGCAGCAAACAGGGGCTTAGACTAAGTGACCTTTGAAGTTCTATCATTTCTGAGGTTCTAGGAATCCAGATGGCTTAAAGAAATATAATAAAGGTAATACTACAGCTCTGTAACAGCAACAAATTTTCTAAAAGATTAATATTTTAAAATATCTTTCTCCTCTCTCTCCTTCTTTCTCTTCCTCTTTCTCTTTTTCTCTCTCCTCTCTCCTTCTCTCCCTTTTTCTCCTTCTCTATTTCTCCCTCTCTCTCCCCCATTCCCTCTCAGTTTCCTTCCCTTTCCTTCTCCCTCTTCCCCTCTCCTCCCTCTCTTCAACCTATTCCAACTACTCCTATTACTACTACCACCACCACCATTATTCCACCTTGAGTTCCATGATCCTCTAAGAAAGTCTCTCATGTGCCAGACCATTTGACTGCTCAAAAATCCTTCTATATCATAAAGTATTAAAGGTTCATATTTGACTATGATAGCAAAGATGAAACGACAACATGATAATAGGAAGCCTAAGTTCAAATCTCACCCTTGATACTAATTAACTGCAAGATCGTGGGCCAATGACTTAACTTATCTGTGAGTGGGGAACAATAAGAGCCACACTGTCTATCCCAGTGACTTTTGGTGAGCAAATAAAGTAGTTTTTAAGAGTGAGTTAAGGGACGTTGCAGCATGGTTGAGGGGAGACATAGAGGGTATGACCATATGGATCTATCCCCTATTCCTTACATGTGACTTGCCTCCATCATTCTATTCATTCCCTCTAACAACCCTGTGAAATAGCTAACACAGGTGTTATTGATTCTGTTTTGAAAAATGAGGAAAACTAAAAAGCATAATAAAAAAAATTTTTAATAAAATTGCTCAATTTAGGGAAAAAAAGAAAAATGAGGAAAACTAGGGATTAAAAAGTTGAATGACCCTTGATCGCCTTGTGAAATGAAGTGATCTTCCCCTAAGGGACACTAGGGATGACTGATTGAGGGTTTGGAGGCTGGCAGTTCCAGATTTCAGCCATCCCTCCATCTCACTTTGTTAATATTTCAGAAAGACACCACTGAGAAGTGACAGCCTTGGGAGCCAGAAGCAGCATATAATTACAAGCATGCTGACCCTTTGCAAAGCCGGGCTCCTTTATGGTCTTATCGTTATGGCCTCTTGGGAGTATTGATCTTTCACTAAGGATTCAGCCCCCTGGTTGTAGAAGGGGAAGGTGACACCAAAGAAAAACCCGATTCTCACTCTCCACGACCCCTGCCAGCTCCTATTTAAGGACATTTTGGGAGGAAATGCTCCCAGAATGAAAGGGGGCCAGGCTAAGTCCCTTATTTCCCGATAGGCTCTCTTGAGCAGATTCCCTAAGGGGGGGGGGCATTCTGCTGTGACGGCCAGCAGGCCCTCCTCATCCCCCAGGGATACCCAGATTTACCCGTCCTCGGGAGTTGGAGAGAATCAAAAAGCATTCCTCCCTTAAACTGACTCAGATATGTTTTAAAAATAACAACTTATACTTGATAATAAAGGGCAGAAATAACTACCAAGAAAGGAAGCTACAAGCCAAGATGCTCGGGAGAGCCTCCATTCCTTTAAGTCTCAGCCTACTTCCACCCCGCTTTGGTTTATAAGTGATAAGAGACCAAGGAATTTGATACGTGCCAGAATCAAATGGGTAATGGATAACCAAGCCGTGAATGTCCATCCTAACCCTTTCTGTCCCTGCTACTCCTCCCCATACTATTTATTTACAGTTAAATCATGTACATCTATTACTGCGGTACAGAGAATTGAGGGTCCAAATCGTGGCTTTGGTATTGCCAACCCATCTCTCTAAGCCTCACTTTGCACATCTGTAAGATGGGTGCGTTGACACCGGCACTGACTCTCTCATGAAGTTTGTGAGGTATCACCTTGTAGGGCATTAGAGAAAGGCCGAGTTCTAGTTGAGATTAAACAGTGCGTCTCCGGGGTTCCCTGGAGCTCCTGTTCCCACTTTCTCCCTGGGGCAGACCTGCACACCCTTAAAACCAAATTTCTTGCAGCTCATTGCATCCAAGAATGGAGGGGGGGAGGTGTTGGAAGGTGGGGAGAGTGGCAAGCAGAACTCAGCTCCAGATTATTCTAGGAAACAAACAAGTTGTTTTGCTCCGGTTTTCCGGAGTTGCTAATTAGCGATTTTTATTTTGGGCGGTGTTCCTTGGAGCTGTCAGACAGATGGAGTAGGCGACTAGCATTCTGGGAGGGATTGTTAGCGATGGGAGCTATACATTCCTATCCCTCAAGAGGAGAGCCTGGCACCTTGGACCCTGGCGGGAGCCACCGTAGTTACAGCAACCCAGCTGCTCCCTTGGATTCAAGCATTCCCTCACTCCAATTTGGTGGAAAGAACAGAGTGTCCACCTCCAGAGAAACCCCTGATTTATGAGAGACATGTGATCCCCAGCCTGAAGCACTCTCTGGGCTGGAAAGGGAAAAGCAGGTTCTTAGGGAACCCTGGGGAGGAAATGCCCTTATCTTCAAGGAGTCCCGGTCTGACAATCTAATGTGTGTGTTTAACTTTCAGTCAGGAAGATCTAAATTCAAATCCTATCTCAAATAATCACTACTACTGGGAAAGCCACTCTCTCAGATGCAGTTGCCTTATAAAAAAAGGAAGGAAGGAAGGGAGGGAGGAAGGGAGGGAGGGAGGGAGGAAGAAGGAAGGAAGGAAGGAAGGGAGGGAGGGAGGGAGGGAGGGAGGGAGGGAGGGAGGAAGGAAGGAAGGAAGGAAGGAAGGAAGGAAGGAAGGAAGGAAGGAAGGAAGGGAGGAAGGAAGGAAGGAAGGGAGGAAGGAAGGAAAGAAAGAAAGAAAGAGAAAAAGAAAGAAAGAAAGAAAGAAAGAGGGAAGGAAGGAGGAAGAAGGGAGGAAGGAAGGGAGGGAGGAAGGAAGGAAGGAAGGAAGGAAGGAAGGAAGGAAGGAAGGAAGGGAGGAAGGAAGGAAGGGAGGAAGGAAGGAAGGAAGGGAGGAAGGGAGGAAGGAAGGAAGGAAGGAAGGAAGGAAGGAAGGAAGGAAGGAAGGAAAGAAGGAAGGAAGAAAGAAAGAAAGAAAGAAAGAAAGAAAAAGAAAGAAAGAAAGAAAGAGGGAAGGAGGGAAGGAAGGAGGGAAGAAGGGAGGGAGGAAGGGAGGGAGGAAGGGAGGGAAGAAGGGAGAGAAGAGAGAGGGAAAAGACTTTTCAGCTCTTTCTTCAAATCTGCTAGTATTCCCCTTTAGAGATTGCCTTCCATCTACTCTATCAATTAACATTTACTCTACTGTATCCTACATTACTTATTTATTTACATGCCGTCTCCACCATTAGAATAGACAATCCTTGAGATCAGTGTCTTTGACCTTTCTAAACCCAGTTCTTACCATAGTGCTTGGCACATGGTAGGTGCTTAATAAGTGCTTATGAATTGATTGAGTGATGGCAGCTAGGATACACATAGAGAAGATATGAAATGTTTCCCTACAAACAGTGTGATCGATTAAATACTAGCACAGCAACCCGACCAGTAAAAAGAATCATGGTATAAATGACTGTGTGATGATTTTCCCAGGACTAGGGAAAATAGGATAGGAATAGGCCAGGAAGGCTTTCTAGAAGAGGTAAATCCAATGCAGTGAGGACATGAGTTAGTGTTCCAATAACAGCCTGGAAGTGGAATTGATTTTCTTGTCCCTTCCTTAAGAAAGAGAGCCTATGGTGGGGCCCCAACTCGAAGCCCTGAGTGTAAAATGGCAGAGTACTGCAGAGCCCACTGAAGCTCAGGCTTTGCTTTTCCTAACAGTGAACATAAAAAATGAGGGGCTGTGGGGGAAGGGCAGAAAATGGGGGAAGGGATTCAGAAGGAGAGGGAGCAGAGAAGTCAGGCGAGAGATCCTTATCCCCATTCCCCTGTTTTGGTCAGATGGGACTTTTCAGAAATTTGCCTTTTCTTTCCCTCTCATAGGACCTCATAGACTCTGCCTTTGGAACCACCTAGCTAGCTAGCTATCCTATCTCTCTATCCCTCTATTTTTCTATCTACCTATCTATTTATCCATCTATCCATCCATTCATCCATCTATCCATCCTATCTTCCCATCCATCTATCTATCCTATCTCTATCTTTCTGTCCACCTATCTATCTATCTATCCTATCTCTCTATCTATCTACCTATCCATCTATCTATCCATCCATCTATCTATCCTATCTCTCTAGCTTTCCATTCATCTATCTATTTATCTATTTCTTTTCCATAGCCCTCCACCTCAGCACCTACCTTATGAGATCAATACTTCTATATCACATCCTTTTTTCCCACTCCACCCTTGACCTGAGCCATTAAAAGTATTACCCTGAGACATGTGTTGGTTTCTGGGTTATAGAGATAGTGGGGAAAAGAGAACCATTAAATATTAGACCTGGAAGGGACTTTAGAGATATTTCCAGTTCCGTCCCTTCATTTTACAGAAGAAGAAACTGAGTCCCAAAAAAGCAAAGAGAAATAGTCTTTCATCCTTTGCTTGAAAATCTCCAATGGCATAGAATTCCCCACCTTTGAAAAGCAGCTGTCCGAATTTTAAATAGTTCCCCTGGTTAGGTTGAATGCTTTTCCTCAACCTAAATTTGCTTCTTACCAGTTACTATTTGCTTCCAAGTTTAACCCATCTTCTGTCTCCCACATTTGCTTTACTTGTGGGATAGGATAAGAAGAAATAAGGGGAGAAAGGCCAACCTTGAGAGGCCCAAAGAGACAGTGAGCTCTGCAAAGCATCATAATTGTGAAAGACCCCACTGCCACCAAATATGCCCCTCCCACCACTAAGCCCAAATTCTGTCCTTCATTTCCTTAGGCTCAGGACTATCCCCTCTATGCTCCTTTGTTCAAATATGGGGTTTCTCTGAAAGAGAATATACAGACCTTTGAATGAGGGAGACCTGGAAGCACCACTTTGTCTCAAGGACCCTGAGATTTAAGAGACAGAAGAAGCACAGAGGGAGAGAAGACCGAGCTGACAGACATAAACTTCACTTCATGATCTGGCAAGTCTCCATTCTGTATCATTGTTAGGGGCTTGTTTGCTCTGTCTGCTAGACTTAATGAGAAAAAAAGGAAAAAGAAGGAAGGGGAAGGGGCAGGAGAGAAAGGAAAAATGAGAAAGAGAAAACCTGGAGCCCTTCTCTCCCATCTACCCCTTTTATTTTCCCATTCTTTCTTCCCCCCCCCTCCCCACCCCCCAGCCCTGGAGTCTGCCCCAGGAAGTGGGAAGCACTAACAGATCGTCAGATCTCATTGTCAGGCGTAGCTATGGAGACCAAGAGCTGTCCTCGAGGGTGATTAATTCTTCCTGACAGTTATCTTTTCAGGGCTTTTAAAAATTATATTATTATTATTGTCTCCATTAGCATTCTCCTTCTCTGCCTAATTGTATCAATGACCCTGGGATCTCAGAGACTCTGCCACCAAGATCACAACCTATGACAGGTGCAATTTGAAGTAAAAATTATATGATTCAAGATCTAAAAAAGGACTATGGATCTGTCCTAGTCTAGCTAAGTCAGTGGCTCAGTCCCATTATTCTTGGCCATAGTAACTGTCTTTCCATATCCATTGCAGACCCTTCCAATGCCATTGTCTATGCCCGCTCCAGTGGTTACTGCCGCTATTCAGCTCTTACAATCTCCCAAATTTAGCAGATTACCAGAACAATTCCATCCTGGAATATTCCCTTGCAGAAGATCAGGAAAAATAAACCCAAGATATTGTGGGCTCATGATATGGCCATGGCCAGGTGGGAAATAGAGCAGCTACTCAGAGTAGCCCTCCCATTTGAAAAATAAGAGAGAAAGAGAAAGAGAGACACACAGAGAGAGATAGCAGATAGACAAAGACACACAGAAATAGAGAGACAGACACAGAAAGACAAACAGACAGACAGACACAAAAAGACTGCTAGAGATACACAGAAACAGCAGATAGATATACAGAGAAAAAGAAATAGGCAGAGACAAACATTCAAAGATAGAGAGAGAGACAGAGAAAGAGGGACGGGGGGAGGAAGGGAAGGAGAAATGGAGGGAGGGAGAGAAACAGAGAGAGACAGACAGAGAGGGAGAAAGAGGGAAAAGGAGAGACAGACAAACAGAGACACAGAGAGAGAGACAGAGAAAGACAGAGAGAGACAGAGAGAGAAGCCCCTTTCAATTCTAACATTTTATGATCATTGACCATTATCTTCCACCCTCAATTAGCAGATAAGGAAAACCAAGTCCTGCAAGGTTAGACAAGTTGTCTAGCAGTTTACAAAACCATCCCTTGGACCTAGGTTCTCTGACTTCAGAACCTTGTTCTTTCTATTATACTAATTTGTCTCTTCTTCTTGGGCTCTTCTCAGAGGAGAGAAAGGAAGGGCTAAAATAGGAAAGGATGTTTTTCATCACCCATTTATTTATTCGTTACATTTATTAAATGGTAAATTTTCCCTGTCCTCCCATCTAAATCCTCCATGCATTCCGCTATACCACGCCACTTCTCTCTTCCATTCCTCCTTCAGCTTAAATAGATCACGGATACTTTGTGGTTGGTAACTCAGCTCTCCTGACCTTTGTTTCATTGATGCAGCTGCTATCATCATCTCCCCACTTTCAATGTCTGGTCTAACCACCCTCTGGTCTTGGCCAAGGTAAGTGGGAGTTGGGAAAGGAGCCCTAGAGATAGGGCAGGAACAAAATCACAGATTTTGAGCTGGGAATCTGTCTTATACCCCAACCCATTCATTGAAAAAGAAGACAAGATCAGAAAGGAAAGGTGGCCTGCCCAGGACCGCCCAGAAATCAGAGCCAAGACTGGAAACCAGATCTGATTCCTCTGATCCTCCCAGCTAAGGATGAATCTGTAGATGGGCACAGGGTACAGCCTGAGTGCATGAGGGTATCAATGTAGGGCCAACGTCAAACCTAGGTAGGGTAAGTCTATGACCATCCTCAGGAGTCAGTTGGTAGCTAATATTAGGGTTAAAGGTGGACCGACTATTCATTTATTCAACAAACATTTAAGGTCTAGAACAACAAAATCAAGGCAACTTAGAGAATGGGCCTCGATTTTGTCACAAAACCTTAACCATCTTCCTCAATCCTGCCTCTCTGTGAAAATATTAATGTGAAAATAACAATAACAGCACTTTATCACGTATATCGTCTTTTGATCCTAATGTCATAGTCAAGGAAGCATGACAGCCATATCCCCACTTCACAGATATGAAAAGGGAGGCATGGGAAAGGGAGCTGGCTTGCTTCATCCAAGGGCACACAATCACTCTGGGGACTCAAGGCCCTGACTCAAATTCAGTTCCCCAGGTTCCCTATCCGGGTGTGGGGGAGAGGGGGAGCAGAGCATCACCTTCTCAGCCCATAAAGCCGCAGCTTTTTTAAATGAAGGGAATGGGGTATAAAGAAGAGAGACTGAAAAAAAAACTACAGGAGAAGAAAAAATAGCAGACGGCCTGGGGATGGTCAATCTGGCATGTCAATGCAGGATGGAGGGTCACCCTGCAGAGTGGGAGAGAAACTGATGGTGGGGGAGGGGGACAAAAGAAAGGGGGCCCCATGCAGAAAAAGACCCAGGTAGCCATTCCAACAAAGGTGGGCTTTAGTGGGCTGGGGCCAGGGGAACATGGCTTTTGTCCCCTTGCCTCCAGAGCCAGGGAGGTGTGACCTGGCTATAGGCCCAGAGTAGGGATTAGAACAGAAACCCATGTGTCTGTAACAGACACAAAGTTTGTCTAATCCCTGGCCCGGTTCCTGTAGCAGGGCCCACCTGTGATTAAAGTCTGCGCAGGAACATGCTACAGAAGTCTGCCCGTCTTAGACGCAGGAAGGAGATATCTGGGCTCCCAGACCCCGGCACAGGGATGATGCCTTCTTAGCATGCATGAGCCACGTTCACACAAAGTCTGTGAGGGTGTCTGTGAAGGCATTTGTTCTTTCAAAAAAAGAACTATGTTTACTATGGATTTAACCACCGCTTAATAAAAATTATATAACTATTAATAATAAAAAGAAAAGAAAATGTATTTAAAGAAATCAAATCAAAGAAGAACAGCTATTGTTTTTCTTACTGTCTTTGCCTCCTTAGTGTCCAGCACTGGCCCTTGCTCATGGTGGGGTTTTGATGGCTCCATAGAGTGGAGAGGTTGTTGAATTAAATTGGAACTATCTATAGGTTGCAACAAAATAAGAAAAGAAATACACATCTATACATCTATTTTTATAAAACTTTAACAAAATATGAACTTCAACAAACATTAAGTAGATACCATTTGTAAGATATTATACTTAGCCCTAGAGGAAAGAGGGGAAAAGGTCCCTTCTTTCAAAGGACATTCTGTTGTTGAATTCAAGTGACAAATGGTCCTCCAGTTTGGTTGGGATGTAGAATGCAAGAAGAAGTAAATGAGGCAAAGTGAAATCCATCTGGAATTGTAATTTGGAGTCATTTTAGAGGGCCTTGAATGCCAGAAGGAGGATTTGTAATTACCCTGAAGGCAAGAGTAAAGCCTTTCCTAGGTTCCTGGACTAGCTCCTCTAGTATGAGGGCTACTGCTTCTCTACCTTTGGTGTCCATTTGTCTCCTAGCTCACCAGCGGCTCCCAGAAGCTGTAGCATGTGCAGCAGCCACACCGTGGTGAACTATCTCGGCAGAGGTTTTAGGCTAAACCAGATCGAGGGTAGCCAACAGACCTTACACCCATCAGAGAGTTAAGGAGATGCTCTCGAGCACGTGAAGCCTTCCTCCAGTGGAATGAGTGGATAAGAACAATTTGTTCCAACACCATGATGGTGATGGAAGCAGGTGTTATGGAGTAAATGCTTCACTTAAATCCAATGCACAATTGAGAAAAGACAGCTTCCAGTAAGGTCATTGGTCTTCTTCAATAACTAAGAATGGGCAAGAGGAAGAACAAAAACTCTTAAAGGTTCTCCTATGAGTTTGATCTTAACCCTGGTATCCATTAGGAGGAACTTCACAACTGTCATGGACCTCAGGCCTGGACTTTGCTGGCTTTCTCTCCCGATTCATTTTCCTTGATGCTGGAGAAAATCCCAGAAATTGGCTTTCTGCCCTCCCTTAGTTCCCTGTCATTATTATTACTGTGACTATGAAAATCATCCCAAATGTCAACTTTTCTCCACCCCAGACAAATTCTACACTGCAATTCTTGTGATGGCATCAGATTAAATTTCAATTTTTAAAAAGAGAACAGTAATGAAGGTATATGCGGGATCACGGGCAGCAGCTCACTGGGGGTGCTTCCTGGGCAGAATAAGGTGTTAAAGTCCGCTTTTTTTTGTTCAAAATCTCCCCTTACTGCCTGAGTTCAGGCCTGTAACTTGGTTTTTTCTTTGTCTTGGCTCTAATGCCAACATGGGGCTGACAGAGGCCTCCCTGTACTATCCTGGCCCACCTGGAACGTTGCTATGGACTCCAGAGGAAACCCAAGGAAGCCTCCTCCAATTGTCTCTGGAGAAAAGAATGGATTCTCTTCTGGAGAGAGATAGGACAGGATTTAGAAATCTCTCAACTGGCTTGGTTCCTCTGAGTCTATCCCTTAGCACAGGCCAGTTCTCTGCAGCAGTGGCTGAGGAAGTGAAGGGACAATGCTTCCAATAGCTAACCCATTTCTTTCTTTTAGGTCAAATTGCTCCTCAAATAAGTGTCTGCTATCTTTCTTCCTCGATCCTGTGACTTGGGTATGACTGAAAGGCAGACCAAAGCCACTTCCGTCTTCCTGAGGCTCTGGCCTGGACACTAGGAGAAGCCAGCTGTCACAGCCTGGAGGGCCTCCACTTACAACTCTCTGGTTGGATAGGAGTGGGTGAGAGGGTACTCGCCTCGTTTGGTCCTGGCACCTGCTGGACCATGGAGGGAGGGGGAACAAAGCTTTTGCATTTCTGGATCTTTAGGTCGAAGCTGAAAAGAGGTCAACAACAACCTGGAATATGTGTGTGTGTGTGTGTGTGTGAATGTGTGTGTGTGTGTGTGTGTTTGTGTGTGTGCTTGAGGGCTCACATGTCAAAGTGAGCAGAGTTTCCTGTGTGCATGGCTGTGGGAGCGACTGGAATGATGGAACTGAGGGTATATGTCCAGAGGAAGTAAATGAAGATCTATTGAGGTAAATACATGAGTGAAGAACAAATAGTCCAGAGCTTTCTCTTCTGTCTCAATTTATAGGACAGGTGGAACAAGACTCTCTGGCTCCAGGTCCTTGTGAAAAGTGGGGCCCCGGCTCTGTCCCCACCTCAGGCTCTGGGAATATCTCTGCCCAAGGGGGAAAGAGCTTGAACACTCACTCTGAGCCTTGGTCCTGGTGCCTCTGACCTTGGGGCTTCAGTCTGACCCGGGAATCGTCCTGACACTTGTCGTGCCTCTGGGAAAGGGCAACAAGAGTATAAAGGCTTAGGTTATAATTAATTTGGAGACTAGAATGTCAGCTCCTTGTGTGCAAGGATTGTTTCATTCTTTGTTTTTCTATCCTTAGAAACTAGTACAGGACCTGACACAACAATAAAGGCCAGCATCTATGTAATACTTGAAAAGTTTGCAAAGTACTTTATAAACATTATCCATTTGACCCTCACAAAAGCTCTGGGAAATAGGTGATATTATTACCCTATTTTACAAATAAGGAGGTTGAGGCAAACATATCTTAAGGGACTTGCTCAGTCACATGGCTCTTAAGTGCATGATTTAAATTCAGGTCTTCTCAACTCTAGGTCCAGCGCTCTATCCACTAGACCACTGGCAATACACACTTGCTGATAATTAAACTCTTTATTTTGAGTCCATGTATACTTTTATATATGTTCTCCTTCTCCACTAGAACATAAGGACTTGTTGATTGATGTTGAATGTAAAAGTTGTGCACTCTATGCACAGACTCTGTGGGCACAAAAGTCATTTCCACTCAAGAAGGACGTATTAAATGCCAACTGTGTACCAGACAAAAGGCAGTATGGTGCAGTGGATATAAGATGAGACCAGAATGCTCTAGGCAATTCAAGTCACAGGTTCAAACAGAAAAAAAAAGTATGGCCCACATTGGAGGTTTGGTGTTGTAGGTACCAGATGAAAAAGGAAATAGCTCTAGCTTCAAAGGGGCTTATATTTTAGAGAGAGACCACACATGCACAAATAATTAGACACAAATATATGCAAAGCTGTGGGCTTCAGGGAAGAGGTGGCACAAGGAAGCTTGTTCAGTCTTGTTTTTAGCTCCACAACGTCTCTCACATTTGTCCCCCTCTCTCCGCCCAGCCAGCCTCTACCATGGGGTCTATCCCTCATCACTTCTTTTTTATTTTTTATTTTTTTTAATTTTTATTTAATAATTACTTTATATTGACAGAATCCATGCCAGGGTAATTTTTTTACAACATTATCCCTTGCACTCGTTTCTATTCCGATTTTTTCCCCTCCCTCCCTCCACCCCCTCCCCTAGATGGCAAGCAGTCCTTTATATGTTGGATATGTTGCAGCATCACTTCTTTTTTAATTATTTTTTTTCTGGTAACACACATACATTCATTTTTTAAACACATTTCCTTCGGAATCATCTCGGGTCCCTCATCACTTCCCACCTGGATTGTTGCAACAAGTTCTTTTCTGGTGTCCTTGACTCGGTTCCCTTCTCTCTCCAATCAATCCCTTACTTTCTTGTATTTCATTTTAGTCTTTTCGAGTCAAGTGCCACAGTAGACTAATCGCTGCTTGTTAAGAGAATTTATTGTGCGGAGGCTAACCTTGGGGCACTTCAGAGTGTTAATGGAATAAGTTGACCTATGCCTTTCCTGTAGTCTTTGAATGGTCACCCAAAGGCATCATGGGTAGGAGGAAGCCTTAGGATTTCCTTCTGGAGGAAGAGGAAGAGGAGCCCCAGCAGGAGGGAAACTTCTAAGTTGACTTATGCCTTTCCTGTAGTCTTTGAATGGTCATCCAAAGGCATCATGGGTAGAAGGAAGCCTTGGGATTTCTTTTTGGAGGAAGAGGAAGAGGAGCCCCAGCAGGAGGGAAACATCTAAGGGGGCCTGAGGGAAGAGAGAGAGAAGGCTGCCCGTCAGAATCCACTCTCTCCTCACCCACCCAGACTGACAGCTCTCCAGCTCTCCAAGCTAGACAAGAGCGAGGTTCCCCTGTCAGGGAGGCATCGCCCCTTTTTTTTCCCATGCCCTTCCTCCCCCCATCCAGGCAACCAAGTCTATGAAACTCCCAACTTCGAACAAGTGATGATCATTTTCTCCTGGAACTTCCTGGACCATATCCCGGGGAGGGGGCGGGGAAGAGAGGGCGGGGTGAGAATTATAAAAAGACGAAATATTTTAAAAATCCCAAAGCCAAGAGGCAGAACACTACCTCAGGGTGTGAACAGACGCGAACACACACTCTCAGGGGGCCAGGGTGCAAACGGAGACGCTCCGCCACGGAGGAAAAGCGAGAGCCCCAGGAGGCCGCCTGAGAGCCATCGGGGTGGCCCCCGGGGAGAGATGCGCACACAGGTGCGCACTCAGGGAAGCACATCCTTGCGCCTGCCGGTCCGGAGGCTCAGACTCACCTGGGCATCCCCTCCGATCGCTCTCATCTTCCCTCCCCCCAAAGCGCCAATGTAAAGGTTTGGACGTGTACACACACACACACACACACACACACACACACACACACACAGAGCCAGCTCTGGGCGGGCTACGTCACCCAGCGAGCTTTCCTTATCGGGACTCCCTGGCCCACATCCTGTGTCCATATTTGGGCATTTACGTCACAGCGCCCGGGCCGGGGACTCCAGAAATGGAAGCGGCCCCGGGAGGCGGAAGATCCGCGCCAGCCCAGCAGCCAGTATATAAGTGGGGGCTGCGGGCTGGGGGAGCCGCGCTGCACCTCACTAAACGCAAGGAGCCGGAGCCCGGACCCCTAGCAGCCGCTCCAGGGGGGGATCTCCAGAGCCCCCAAGCCCCACCACCTAGCACATCTCGATTCCCCAAAGCGCAAGGCTGGGAGGCAGGATCTCTCCGGCTGCAGGGTACTTGGGGGGAGCCCGGATCGTCAGTCCCCTACCTCCCAGAAGCGGGGTCCCTAGGGCCCCTGCTGAGCGCTTTCCCGTCCTTGAGGCCGGGGCCCCCATTCCGCCATGCTGAACATGAGCGAATTCTGCCCAGAAGCGCTTTTGGCCAAGTACCCCGAGGGATGCGTTGAGACCAGCCAGGAGACTTTGCGACAGGGAAGAGACCCCTCCCTCGCTGCCTTCCCAGGAGGTAAGGATACCCCCCAAAAAATAGAGATAGATAAGCTCCAGAAAGACGAGAAAGCCCTCTTTTCTCAGTGCGGGGCAGTGTGGGGGAGAGCCAGGTCTCGCAGGTGGCGGTAGCGGGGTGGCTGGCTGCACGGGTGGATGGCTGGTGCACGGGTGGCTAATGGATGGATGTGCGTATGCGTTAGCAACCGGGGAACCGAAGCATTGCTATGCACAGTGGTGCGGGAAAGCGGGGGAGGGCAGGTGGAGGCCGGCGGGGGTGGCAGTGGAGGATGGTCCCTTCCCCCCCCCGAACCCCGAGATCGGCAATGCTGCCATCTCTGCGGGCGCCCTTGCGCCTCTCGGGCTGCATCTGCGTGGGCATGCTTGTGCGTGTGAGAAATGTGTGTGCGCGTGGCCATCGTGTGCTTGCATCTGTGTCCGGGCCCGGAGGCTCGCTCCCACCCGGCCACGGGGCTGCAGACATGTCTTGGTGTGGCGAGCTTTCGCGTGACCGCCCGGAGGCACAAGCTTTTCGCGCAGGAGGGTGGGAGGGCAGCAGGAGTGGGACCTCGGGCTCAAATGCTGGCGGGGGCGACGCGGCGCAGCCGGGAGGGGCGTCAAGTCGGAGATGGGGGTCCCGAGCTCAGGAATCTGCGTAGCGGGCCCCTCCCTCCCCCTTCCCAGCTCTCCTCTAAAGTCCTCGGCCTTCGCTGCTCTCTCCCGGCAGGTGACTTCCTGAGCTCCACGCTGAGCGGCGCCTGTGACACGTCCGATTATTTCTTCTTAGAGGGTCCCTCTCCCTCACCCCAACCCGGCCTCAGTTACACCGGCAGCTTCTTCATCCAGGCCATCCCTGAGCACCCCCACGATCAGGAGGCTCTGTTCAACCTCATGTCGGGGATCCTCGGCCTGGCTCCTTTCCCCGGGCCAGACGGCGCGGTCCCTCGGGCCCCGCTGGACGCCCTGTACGCTGCTAGCCCGGACACTTCCCTGGCTGGGCCCCTGGATCTCTTCCCGACCGAGCTGGGCCCCGCCACCCCGTTTCCGGAGACGCCGTGGGACACCTCGCCGCCTGCGGGCACCTCCCCGCAGTGCCTCTACGAGCCCCAGCCGTCCCCGCCCGACGTCAAGCCGGGCCTCCGAGCCCCTCCGGTCTCGCCCGCCCTAGACGCCGCCCCGGCCTTCAAAGCCCCCTATGGGCCTTGGGACCTCTTGTCCGCTCCGAGCTATCTGCCCCAGGGCGGGTACCAGACCAGCCCCGAGGCTGGCTTCCCCCCGCTGGGCTCCAAGATCGAGGATCTGCTGCAAATCAGCTGCCCGGCGGACCTGCCCGGCCCGGCCAACAGAATCTACGGCGGCACCTACGATGCCTTCTCCCTGTCCGGCTCCAGTCAGCTGCCCTCGGGCGACTTCGGGGAAGGGGGCGAGGGCCTCCAGTCGGGGCTCAGCCTGAGCCCCTCCGGGGAGGGCGGCGGCGGCGGCGGGGACCTCCTAGCCCGAGCGCAGTCTTCCCCACTCAGCCTCACCCTCCCGGGCCCCGCCTCAGACTTCTCGGCAGCGCCACCGACTACAAACGATTTCCCCGGGGCTTCGCAACTCCCACCCCCGACGGCGGCCCAGTCGCAGCCACAGCCGCCGCCGCAGCCGCCGCAGCCCGCCCAGGCCGAGCCCCGGCGGAAGGGGCGGCGGGGCGGCAAGTGCAGCCCCCGCTGTTTTTGTCCTCGGCCCCACGCCAAGGCCTTCGCGTGCCCCGTGGAGAGCTGCGTCCGCAGCTTCGCCCGCTCGGACGAGCTGAACCGCCACCTGCGCATCCACACCGGCCACAAGCCTTTCCAGTGCCGGATCTGCCTGCGCAACTTCAGCCGCAGTGACCACCTCACCACGCACGTGCGCACCCACACGGGGGAGAAGCCCTTCGCCTGCGACGTGTGTGGCCGCCGCTTCGCGCGCAGCGACGAGAAGAAGCGTCACGGCAAGGTGCACCTGAAGCAGAAGGCCCGGGCGGAGGAGAGACTCAAGGGGCTGGGCTTCTACGCCCTGGGCCTTTCCTTCGCAGCCCTCTAGGCTCGGCTCGGGCAGCCCTACAGCGTCCTGGATGAGCGCGGAGCTCCGCACTCCGAACGGAGACAGCCTGATGTCAAGGGGTCAGATCCGCGACTAGCTTCGTCCTCGCCCCCCACTTTGAGCTGAGGACCAGAACCCCAAGGGTCCTCCAATCCCGTTCCTCTAATGGGTCCCGCCGCCCCCTCTCCCCTCCCCCTCTCCTCTCCGGACCAACGCCAGGAGGCGATCCGAATTTTGTTGGCTTTGGCCAGGGTCGCCACGAGTTGGTTTTAGCGAGCGTGCCCAGCCGAGGCCGGAGAGTTCAGCACCAGGCGGGAGGACAGCTCCTGGAGCTCCCAGCCCGGGAGCCCAGGCTCTCCTGCCAGGCACTTTCTTTACACAGACTCAGGACACGGACGATTGTCTTTTCTACTCCGGGCCCCACAATCCTTTACACCCCACCCACCCAGATGCGGGGAGCTGGCGGAGGGAGAACCTTCGAGCCTCCACTGGACGGCGTAGGGAGGGCGTTTCTTTGTACAGACCTGTCTGAGCTACCATCGGGTACGGCGTTCGGTTTTCTGGCTATTATTTATTTATCGATTTTGTAAAGCAGATGCTGCTCTCAGGCAGGTGATAAAGCTGTGTTTATTTTTGCAATTAAAGCGTTTGTGCAAAAAAAAAATCGTCCAGTTGTTGCTTCTTTCAATTAGCTGCAACCTGGCTCCTTCCCGACCATTCAGTCCTAAGACCCCGGATCCATTTCTGCCCAATAAAGGGGGAACTGTGGTCTGATAGGGATTTATCGAGAGCTCCCTCCCTCAAGGACTCAGGGAATCGGATAGCTTCCACAGCAGTCCACGGACTGCTGGTGGGAGCAGAAATGTAATAAAATGTACCAGCTCTTATGTAACTTATCATGGACCAACCTCATGAGGAATGGGTCGAGTGCTCTGCGAATTGGATCCCACATGTCCATCCCCTCTACATATATCAGAATGACATAGAACAATATGGCCTAGGAACTAGACTAATGGCTTGGGAGGCAGGACTTACGTTCAAATCTTCCCCAGGGATTATGCAAGTCACTTCATTTCTCTGAACCTCAGTTTCCCTATAAGCAAAATGAGAATAATAACAGCATCTACTCATAGAGTTGGTGTGAAGATGAGCTCTTTGGTTGTACATGAAGCAAAAGAATTTGCAAACCTTAACCTGAACTAGAAGTTGTCAGCCATTATTATTGTTACATAATAGCACATCCAGTCAGAGTGGTAGAAGAAAGGAGATTTTCTTCTTTCTTTTTTTTTTTAACTTTAGGAGAGATTGGAGCAACATGACATCATAGGGTGGAGTTAGTCTGGGAAGGTTTCCAAAAGGAGGTGAGCGCTGGAGTTGAGTTTGGAAGGAATCCAAAAACAAGATTTGGCAGCAGAGAAACAAGGAAAGCTGGTTTTCAAAGCCTTGCCAGGGCAGCTGGACACAGTGATGACAATATACCCTAAATGTAGTCTCTGCCACAGCCTTCCTGGGTATGTCAACAAATCAGGGGTCCTTGAAATGATATAAACGAAACCCCTCGATTTATGGACAATAAAATGCACGTATTTATTGCAGATAATAATGGTGACGATAACAAGAACTCCTTTATACGGCACTTGACCATTTACAAAGTTCTTTCCCAAAATGCAGTGTGTATTGTACCATATCATTAACCCCGTTTTGCAGATTTAGAAGCCTGGGGTATAGTATATATATATATATGACATATATTTAATACTTTATGATTAGAGTGTAGGGTTTTGAATGAGTGATCGGACAATACTTACCTGAGTATATATAAATGTTATAATATATACATAAAACATAAAAAGACAGTTCCTTTTTCTGGTTGTTTATCATTAAGATTCCAAGTGAATTTCCTATTTAATGTTTGGTTCTGTATTCCTGAAACCTTTCCGTCTCCTAGCCTTATGGTAATGCTGCTAGCTGACAACCTTTCCAGGGGTTTTAAGATTTGCAAAGCAGGAGAAGCGTGGAATAGATGTTGAGCTTGGAATCCAATAAAGTTCAAGTAGCAAAACTGCAACTTATTTCTTGGCTTTTCATCTGTAAAATGGGGATAATAGTAGCTGCATTGCTTGTCTCATAGAGAGTTGTAGGAAAAATGCTGTCTCAACTGAAAAGTGCCACATAGAGCTGTTTATATAATTTTTAAGAAGAGGGAATGTGGGGCAGCTGGGTGGTCCAATGAATAGAGCCCCACCTTGAAGTCAGGAGGACCTGAATTCAAATTTGGCCTCAGAAACTTAATACTTCCTATCTGTGTGACTCTGGGCAAGTCACTTAACCCCAATTATCTCAGCAAAAAGCAAAAAAAAAAAAAATTAGGGAATGGGAAGACTAGACCCATGGTTCCATAAGGCTATAAGGAACTCTCAGATGAGGAAAATCCCTCTCCCATTGCAGGTTGGCACTTCTCTACAACTTAAAGTCTTGGAGTTGTTCAAGGTCATATAGCATATATCATGGATGAGATTTCAACCTAAGTCTTCCTGGCTTCAAGTCTCTCTGTCCATTGTTATTTGTTATCTCTATCATTATCATTTTGTCTTCTGTAAAAATGAAGGGATTGAATTATAGCTTCAAAAGTCTCTTCCAGCCCTGACATTTTATAAGACAGATGAGATACTGGTCACTGGGAAAGATGGGCCATAGAAATAGGCCATAGGTTTGGGATACACTCTTGATCTCTCTTTCAAAGAGTTCCCTTAAGAATAATGTTTTTAAGCATCTGTTCTTCCTCTAAGCTTTACATTCAACAATCTTACAGGGATATAACAGGTGTTTAACATGATAGGGGTGGGAGGGCTGTTTCCCACAAATAGGAAGCCCCCCACCCTTCAGCTCTGATTCCTTATTACACAACTTCCATAAGTTCAAGAGTTTGTATTATTTGCCTTTCCATTCTGGTGCCAAACCTAACACACACACACATACACACACACACACACACATTCATTAACAACCACTAATAGAATGAATAGTTCACATTTATATATTTAAAGGTGCTTTAAAGGTGTGAAGAGAGCAGTGTGAATATTATTCTCATTTTACTAATGAAGCAATTGAAGCAACTGACTTGCCCAGAGTCACAGCTAAATATTGTTTAGTGCCAGATTCTAAAATCAGTGCTTCCTCCACTTTACCAGGCTGCCTCAGGCCTGATGAATTCTACAGTTACAGATAATCTACAGCTAATTAGTCACCAGAGACTAATTTCTATCAAAAAAAATACAGTCTCTTAAGATTCAAGGGAACTGGATGCTTGGCCCCTCCTGATGCGTTCCATGTTTTGTAATTTCTGGTGACACGTGTGTTTGCTAAATAAAGGCCATGAACAACCAGAATCTAGAGAGGTTTGGGGCCGGTCCCCTAGTCGCCATGACAAAGAGACTGTGTCAAAGAGGATTGGCCACTGAGCAAAGAGGCCCCCTACTAAGGAGGCTTATAGGAAGAGACAAAGCACCTACCACTCACTCTCTTTTCCCTCATCTTCCAAAACCTGGTTTGGGATTCGATCCGTCCTTACCTGGACTTCTAGGAGGTTACAAGAGGATTTTCCCTTCTTTTCCCCTCTTTATGAACAGTAGTGGCTATATGATAGAGAGAGAATGTTTTACTAAATGGAGCCAGGACTGGATCTCATCTTTCACTGCTTCTTCTGTTTCCTATATTTTCCCCGAGCACAAATAACCCAGCATCAATCCTGAAAAGGATATTCCTAGACTTTGTAGCTACCTCATGAGTTGAAGAGATCTAAATCCATTGAGAGATCTAGCCAAGACACTAGTGCCCAGTGGGAGGTGCTTCCCATACCTTTGTCTTGAGGAAAAGCTCATCATCACCCCCTCTACAAGAATGAGCCCTGGCTGGGCAGGAGCAATGGGTTTTGAATGAATGATCGGACAATACTTACCTGAGGAAACTGTCTGGTGACTTCAAAACTCTCTTGGAAATCTTTGCCTCCCAGAAAAGCATGAAAGTGTGTTTTAACTACTTGTCAATAAATATATTTGAGTCTTCTTTACTTTAAGCACTTACTATGTGGTAGAGGAAATAAAAAGCTATTCTATAGTGACTTGATATCTACTCAGAGAAAGATTAGTCCTCTAAATGGGTATCTGAAGAACTCAGAATCATATTCAGAAAGGGACTTCAGAGATCATGTAGCCTAATCTATACTGAACTCAGAAGCCTTTCAAGATATTTTTCGTATTTTTCTTTCATTCTTTCTTCTTTTTTTTTTTCTGCTGAGGAAGTTGGTTTAAGTGACTTGCCCAGGGTCACACAGCTAGGAAGGGTTAAGTGTCTGAGACTAAATTTGAACTCAGGTCCTCCTGATTCAGGACTGGTGCTCTATCTACTGCGCCACCTCGCTGCCCCACAACCTTCTTTTAAAAAACATATATGTAGATATATCTGTGCATGTATGTGTGTATATATATTTACATATATATGTATTCCTGAACTTATTCCCCATGCTAGAATAGCCTGTTCTCTCATCTCTAATAGAATTCTAAGCCATCCTGCAAAATCCAATTCAAATGCCCTTTCTTCTAACAAGCTCCCTCCAGTCCCCCCTCGATTTGTGATACAGTCGCCATTTTATCCCTCTTTCCCAGATACTTATTAATATTAATAATGCATTAATATAATAATATATTAATAACAACATATTAATATTATTAATGGTCACATTACCATTACCGACATGCATCAGTTAGCCCAGATCTATGAGCTCCATGTCTAATCGATACTACATATCACCACCAGTGCTCTCCCACCGAACCCTGGCCTCCATACACAGAAGGCACCTAATTCATGTTTGTTGAATTAAATGAAATCACAGAATTTCAAAATGGAAAAAACCTTGGAAACCCACCTAGTTCAACCTGTACCTGACCTAGGCACCTCTGAAAAAAACGGTCCTCAGATCTTGCAGTGGGACCCTTTGCAACCCATTCCACTTTCAGATAGCTCTATAAAGTTTTTTTTTTTTTGAGCCTAAATCAAAAACACTTCAGCTTAGTGGCTGCTTAGTGTTGCCTTTGGAGTCAAACAGACCAGGTTTAAATCTCCATCACTAGCTAACAGTTATACAGATTTGAGGTTTACAAAGCACTTGGCATGTATTATCTCATTTAATCCCCACAACAACCTTGTGAGCCGGATGCTGTTCTTCCACCTGCTTTTGGAGGAGGAAGATGCTCAGGTGATTCATTTACAAGGACTGAGATAAGGATGCAGACAAGCTTTTGTGACACCTAGTGGCCACTGGAAGCCATGTAGCTTCACATCCTCGGGGGTACCAGCCAAAACTAAGGTGGAGAGAGTGCAGCTGCAGGATTTTGTGTTTGCAGACCACCGTGAGCTCAGTGCGGCCCCGAAGCTGAGATGCACCCAAGTTTTGATCGATTATCTGCTCCTCGTGCTGATGTCGGTCCGACAATTAGCACCAAGAAAACACAGACGTTCCATCAGCCGGCACCGTGCCAGCGGAACCACTGGAGAAGTTCTGAGCGCTGTGGATAAGTTCACTTACCGTGGCAGTCTATTTTCCAGGGATGTCCACGTTGGCAATGAGGTTGAGACATGTATTACCAGAGCTAGCTCAGTGTTGGGGAGGCTCCAAGGGAAAGTGTGGCAGAGGAGAGGCGGTAGACTGACTATCAGACTAAAGGGCTATGATTGTTGTTTGCCTGTGAAACCTGTGAAACCTGGACCAGATCTGTGGCAGGAAATAGAACTGTTTCCTTTTCAATTTTTAAGGAAGATTCTGACAGGATAAGATACCAGATATTGAGGTCCTGTCTCGAACGAACCCGCCAAGCATTCAAACTCCACTGCGAGGAGCGCGACTCCGTTGGGCCGGCCACATCGTTTGAATGCCAAATGGACACTTGCCAAAGAGACGATTTTATGGAAAACTCATATGGGGAAAGCACCCACAACGTGGTCAGTAAAAGCAATACGAGGACGCTCTCCAGGTTTCTTGAGAATTCTAAAATTGACAGTATGACACGGCAGACACTGGCACAGGACCGCCCAGCGTGGCGTGCCCTCTTCAGAGGGCTCTATGGGCAAAGCAGAATGGAATTAGCCCAAAGCAAACATGAGATGCACAAAATTAGAGAAGCCCTGCCAATGTTCATGGGGGCTATTTGTGTCCAAACTGTGGCAGAGCACTCCAAGCTCTAGTTAGTCCGATCTGCCAGTCGGGCATTCCATGACTCTACAGTGATGTCATTTTGGAGAATGAAGGACCAATCTTTGCATGCTTGAAGATAATGATTAATTCCCCGTCCTGACCCTACAACCTCCAGTTTTCTGTTCTGTCGGGATTGCTCATATGCTACTTTTCCATACTGTAGAATTTCATGCAAGCATATCTTACATCGTGTGTGTGTGTGTGTATGTATATATATATATGTAATTTTTGACACTAAACCTAAGAAGTCACTGAGATGGGGAACCCCCTGGCACCTGCTCAGCAGTTTACTTACAGTCTTAGAGAGTTGTGTGGGTCACTGAGAAGTAAGTTCAGTGGTTTACTCAGAGTCACAGAGACAGGACCTGAACCCAGCATCTTACACAGTCAAGATCCTCAGGCTCACCCCTGTCACATATAAATGCATATACCTGGAAATTAACCAATATTATAGAATATGAAAATGTCCATTTTATAGAAATTAATAAAGGAACCATGTGATATAATCGAGTTCTGTGCTTAAGTTCAGGAAAGCCCAGATTCCTATCCTAACTCTCCCCATGAAAACCCTGGACAAATCACTTACCTTCTCCATTTCTTAGAATTCAGTTTCTAAGTCATTGAAGAAATCCCATTTGCTTTGCATAGATTACAGCACAGAATAGCTTACATTTGCACAGATCGTAACACACTAGACTTAGCCCTGGAAGGGATCTCATATAGGTTTTAGTCCAGTGCTCTCATTTTGCAAAACTCAATATACGTGTAGGAAAAAAGCATCCCTGGTCGGGTTGATAGAAAGGCAGGCTTGGTCAGAAAGACCTGGCTTCAAGGCCTGACCCTTACTCAGGTCCTGTGGCAAATCATTTCACCTCTCTATTTATGCAGGTAATCTCTAGGACGAGTGTTGTGATTTGCATTGATAGGGGGACTTCCATATAAATCACTGGTCCAGAGGGACAAAAAAAGCATCTGTATATGAATGCAAATGGGTATTGTCTCTTATTAAACTCTCTAGGGTTGGCTTCTGGATGTCAAAGTACTCCAAGACTTCCAAGATCCATGAGGTGGTCAACACACATGAGCTCAGGTTTTCAGGACAAGAAGTTCATCATAGAGCTAGGAGTCTCATAAAAATATCAAGTCACCCCCTTCCCCATTTGAACCCAAGTCTTTTGTAGTCAGAACCAGGGAATGTTTTTTCCGGTGTGTTATTTAATGCCCTTGTCATATGAGCAAATTATTAACGATCCTCCCAAATTTTGATGGGCTGGTCCTTAGCGTCAGCTTTCTGGGAAGAATCTAAGTTTTTCTATTTCCTATTTTCTATTTCTATTTTCTATTTCCACAGAAATGGTGTTCAAGTGATGGAGCCTCAAACAGGTCAGGTTCAGGTTCCGAGCTTCGGTGAGACATAAGGTTAGTCTTTGTTAGAAGTCTACCACTCAGGGGGCACCTCACAGCTATTTAACTGGAGAGGGTTAGAAGGGGGATGAAGGATTGGAGAAAGAGGATTCATTAGGAGGTGGGAAGGAGGGAGAAGAAAAAGAATTCAGAAGAAAAAGAGGGAAGGAAGAGGAGGAAGGAGGAGGAGGGTGAAAGTGACCGAGAAAATGGCAGTGGAGCTGGCCAAAGCTGAAGTGGGGGAAAATATAGGGGGGGGAAGAAGGAGGGGCCAAGGACAAGGAGAAATGGGAGGAGGAAGAGGAGAAGGAGGAAGAAGAATGCAGCTGAGAGCCCAGGAGGCAAAAGAGACAGCTGCTGAGGTTTGTAAAGAGCACAGCTCAGGATAGCTGGGTCTCTGTGGTTCTCTTTGTCCGCCTGTCTCTGTCTCCAGCTTTATATTTCTCTTTGTCTCAGCTATTTCTTTCTGTGGATGTGTAAAATGTCTCTCTGTCTCTGCATCTCTCTCTCTTCCTTCTCTGGCTTTATTTCTCGGTGTCTCTGGCTCTCTGGCACACACTAGGTAGGTTTTAAGATAAACACTTTTAGAGCCAGAGTTTCCATAACAACCAAGCGAAAGCTGCTTGTCTGTGAGACATGGCGTGGGCATGCAAACAAACACACACACACACACACACACACACACACACTGCACACAAATACGTAAACACTGTGAAATACACACAAAAATACATACAGTGAAAACACACAAAAATAGATACACGGACACACAAACACACCCAGAGTTCACAGGGACACCAAGCCCAGTTACACACAAATCAAATGCACACAGATGTGGCCATATGGAACCTTGCAAACCCACTTAAGGCACATACAGAGACACAAAGACACACCAATTGTGCACAAATACAGGCACACAGGTATACACTGATAAACCTGGCAGAGATACACAGATACCAAGAAACACAGCAATTCACAGGAACATGTAGATCCAAGACAACCGAGGGAAGGTAGACAAACAGGATGAATTATAAACAAAGAACCAATTCGACAAACGTTTATTTGACAAACATTTAAATAAGATATAAATCAGTATCAGATCAATCAGTTGATTGATTTGACCAATCAAAACTGGCCTTTACATTACAGCCAAGATAAGGGTAAATATTTTCGGAGAAATCAAATTTAGACAGGACCTTTACTTTTGGAAACCATGAGGCCCTTGAAGCTATTTCTTTTTCAACTAGTCCAGGGACACTTCTTAGAGGAAGGTAAAAATATCAGTTTGAGAGACAAGGGGCCATTATCCTTGGGTGTACACTATGTGGATCCTAGGACCTAAGCCAGGGTAACTAGGAATTAAAATGTCCCAATGGGCCAGAGGTAGCCAGATCTTATGGCAGTCAGATGTAATGATGGAAACAGAAATTCTCTTGTCTCCAAATCCTGGCAAGATCTAAGCCTTGGGTTTACTTGGCAGGAGGAAGAAGTGTTTATTGCATGAAAGCAAAAACCAGGAGTGAGCATGTCCGGTCATTGAGTGAAATCAGTGAAGAACACAAGGGAGTGGGAGATGGGGTGGGGAGGAAAGGGATCAAGTACAAACTGCCATGTTTAGTGTGTGAGGAAGGAAGGCCGTGTGGATGTGGCTTCTCAGAGCTCATTCAGTGTTAGACACGGGGCAGAGGGGATTTGACGGCCAGTTAGGAGCTGGCTTCCTCTTACGGTGGAATTGGCTGGACAGATTATGGGAGCCTTGCCTTCCAAAGCCGATCCCCACTTGGAGAACACAATAAGGAAAGAGCTCCAGGCGTCTCCAAGTGGGAAAGGAGCACTCAAGGAAAAATCAATGTCCCCACTCTGGACGTGAAAGCCATTGGCAACAAGTGGCACCTACCTGTATAAGTGTGTACATGCACATACATATTTGATGGGGAGAATTGCAGAACATCAGAAAGAATCTGCAGATCTAAGTTCAAATCCTGCCTGGGTGATCTCGGGGCAGATGATCTCAAAGGTCCTGTGTCTAGCCCTAAATTGATCATCTGAAAAAGCAGAACTTCCCAGCCTTTTGAGGATCCTGATCCCCCTTAGTAGTGGCTGGAAAAGCCCATAAACCGTGTTTTTAACTGCATAGCAAAATGCCTAGGATTATAATTGAAATACAACTATCAATTTTTTAAAACTCATTTTCCTGGAGGGACCCCAAATTAAGAATCCCTGCTGTAAAGAAGGGCAACAAAAGAGGATAAAATTAAAAGGTTGGCCTCATACTGGAAGGATAGGATCAAGAAGACTAAAGCTATGAATGAGTTGAGGATGGCAATCTAAGGACAAAACAAAACAAAGAGGGAATCCTTTTATCTAGACTCCCGGGAGGAGGGGGGAAAGCAGTAAATAAAGGATGATGGGAAGAAGATAGAATCACTGGATTCTTATTCGCTTCCACTTTCTCTACCAAAAAGATCAGTCTTTGGACTGGAAAGGACAGAACAAAGATGGTAGTTGGGGAGACAAAACCCAAGATAAGAAGAGTAAGAAGAGAATCTCTATCTATGTCCTTGAAGAATTCTAATCCTTTGTCCAAGATAAATCTTCTTTATAATTCATAAATGTCTGTTGAACAAAAGTGCCTACTAGGTCCAGAATCCATATTTAATATTAGAAAGAAAAGGCATTTAGAAAGAGTACACAATCCTTGACCATGGAGCTTGGATAGTAATGAAAGCTGACATTGATATAGCACATTGAGTTGAGAAAACGCCTTACTTGCATTTTCACTTGATCCTCAGATCCAAACATAGTCTTTCTTACTTAGGAAGCTCCAGTGGGCTCCCAATTGCCTCCAAGATAGATGAGAGAGAGTGAGAGAGAGAGAGAGAGAGAGAGAGAGAGGGAGGAAGGAGAAAGAGACAGAGACAGAGACAGAGAGAAATAGAGAGACAGAGAGACAGAGGGGGAGAATATATTATGAATAAATGAATATACAAACAGAACAAATGAATGGTTAAATGAACTAGTAAATAAGTGAATGAATAGGTGAATCAGTAAATAGATGAATGAATAACTAAATAAATAAATAATCGAATGGATAGCTAAATGAATAAATGATTTAATTAACTAACTAGTTAATTAATAAACCAAGCTCCTCTGTTTGGCGCTTAGAGCCCATCAGAATTGACCTCCAGAGCACCTCCCAGATTTGAAACACCTTCACCACTTTCCATGTATCCTGGCCTCTTTGTGTTATTCCTAATAGTCCATCTCTAGTCTCCATATCTATAGTCAAATTGTTATCACTCATTCCAGCCTGAAATGCCCTCACCCCATCTGGGCTGCTTAGAATCCCCCATTTCCTCCATGATTCTGCTCCCATGCCACGACACACACATACAGGTCTGGCCTACTTTCTCCCCATTCCAAATTATGCTGTATTTACACTGAGTTTATTTCTCTGGTTCACATTGTTTCCCATTTAGAATATAAACAACTTGCAGACAGGACTTATGATGGTTCTGCCTTTATATTTTCAGCACCTGGCACGTGACTAGCATATAATGGGTGCTCAATAAATTCTTTGACTGAATCGAATGTATAAAGAATAATAAAAATCAAATTTCTATCACACTTTCGGCTTTGAAAAACACTTTTCTTAAAATTCAGTGAGTTGGTTTACATGAGAATTAGTATTTTTATACAGGTGAGGAGAGAGGATTTGGAGGACTTATTTGCTATTCATTTTTTTGGCTGCCTTTCTGGAAGAATTAGGGGCAGGTGTCATTGCTGAGCCACTGTTAGTGAGTTTTGGAAGAATCTATAAAATGGGAAGAAGGGCTCGAAAACTGGAAAAGGGCAAACATCCCTGGCTTCAAAAGCAAAAAGGGTAGAACCTGTAACTTGAGCTGGATTTAAACTCCTGCTAAAATTCTAGAACATCTTATTAGAGGAAAGAAATGTGAGCATCTAGAAGCAGTGACCACAAAGAGCTAAGATGGCTCCATCAAGAGTAAGTCATGCAAAATTCACCTTGGTTCCTTTCCTGATAGGGTAACTAGACTGGCAGATGAGGGTAATCCTATAAATAGAATGTGCCTGCTATTTAGCAAAGTATGTTGATCTTTAAATTTTTTCAATTTAAAAATTTAAATTTTTTTAATTGATGAAAATCTATTTTCTCTCTCTCCCACTGAAAATAAGAAAGAAAAACAAAAAGCAATTGGTCTGTAATTGCTCTTAGATGGAGTCTGTTTAGGGCAGCTAGATAACCCTACAGTGGATAGAGCACCCACCCTGGAGTCAGGAGAACCTGAGTACAAATCAGATCTCAAACACTTCACTCTTACTAACTGCGTGACCCTGAGCAAATCACTTAACCCCAAATGCCTCTCGAAAATATGGAGACGTGATCTAGACAAGAGTAGAAATCGGATTGGATGACTGGCCTCGAAGACAAATCCTTAATGAGACTATGCCATACCGGAGTCCCTTTGGATCTGTACTTGACCCCACAGTGTTTGCCATTTTTATCAAAGACCTGGTCCAGCTGGCAAACTGTTCAAGTGTCCAGGTGTCAAACTGTCAGGAGAGAAAGCTACATGATGGATGACCAAATCAAGAGTCCCCAAAATCACAACAAGCTAGAATGAGTCAATCTAACAAAATCCAATTTAACAAGAGACGAGTGTAAAGTCCGATGGACGGCTTCAAAAAATCAACCTCACAAGTTCAAGATAGAAGAGGCATAGCCAGTGGCCAGGTTGTCTGAAGGGGATCTAAGGGTTTGATAGACTGCAAACTCCACATGAGGAAGAGGTTTGATATGGTAGCCACTGTGGCAGCTGAACTGAGTACCCAGGATGTGGGAGATAATCTGTGTGGGATGCCCTGGTTAGGCCACGTCTAGGGCATAAGGTTCATGGGAACATTTTAGAATGAATATAGTTAGGCTGGAGACTATCCACAGGAGAGAGCCCAGTTGGAAAGAAAAAACTGGGGATGTTTAGCCTGAGGAAGAAAAAGGAAGAGGAGACCTAAGGGGCACACAATATCGGTCCTTAAGAATGTGAAAGATTATCACATGTTTTTCTTGTGCAGCAAGATATGTATACATATATTGGGTTTAATATATACTTTAATATATTTAACATGTATGGGACTACCTTCCATCTAGGGAGGGGGTGGGGGGAAGGAGGGGAAAAGCTAGAACAGAAGGTTTTGCAAGGGTCAATGTTGAAAATTACATGCAGATGTTTTGTAAATAAAAAGCTATTTTAAAAAAAAAAGACTATCATATGGAAGAATGAGCTTTGTTCTGCTTGGTCCAAGAGGACAGAACTTGTAGCTATGGGAGGAAGTCAAAAAGAGGTCTTTGTAGGCACCATATTGGAAAAAACCATCCTAACAATGAGAGCTGTCTAAAAGCAGAATGCATTGTTTTGGGAAGTAGGCAGGACCTCCTTCTTAGAGGTCTTCATGCAGGGATTGGATGGTCGTTTGTCAGTGTTGTGGACGGACTCCTTGGTCTGGGACAGATCAAGCTAGATGTCCTCAGAGATTCCAAGATACTGTTAATACCTCAACACACAGAGAACGAAACACATCGGGACAAGAAGAGTTTTCCAAACTCACCAGGCAAAAGAAGAGATTTTTCCAAATTCACATATGTGGACTGTGAAGGAACATTATTCTGGCAGTTGACTGAAAGGTGTGTTGGAGGTGGGAGGCAGGGAAGCCCACTGAAAGAGTTCAGGAAAAAGAAGCGGAGTAAGGGAAGCAGCAGTGGGAATACTGGAAAATGTCTTTGACGCTCAATCTGCTTATAGCAAACATAAGAGAGCGGAGAATAATAAAAGCATAGAACAAAGAATATAGAATAGTATCAAAAGGACCTAATAATAGGCAGCATTTATACAGTGCTTTTAAGGTTTGCTAAGTGGATTCAATTGATCCTCACAAGAACCCTGGAGAGTCAGAGCTATTATCCCCATTTCACAGATGAGAAAACTGAGGCAAACAGCAATTAGCCGAAGTCAGGCTAAAACTCAGGTGTTCTTGTCTCCAGGCAAAGCCCTCTATTCACTTTTCCACCTAGTTGACTGTATTTACAGGAGAAATGGGAGAATTATTTTATTTAAAATAATAGAGAAAATGATCCACAAACTTAGAAACATTCTATGTTCCCATAATCCTATGTGCCAACTATTAATGCATCACTTGCTGTCTATGTCATGTAAGGATTTGTCTTTAAGAAACTATCTTGAAAGCCAATCATTTCATCTCTATCTGGCACTGATAGTTTGCTCATTGGCTTCCTTGTGACCCCATATATTTTTATTCTATACATATGAAAGTATTATTCAGAGAAGGATCCCCTAGGCTCCCCGGGGACTGCCCAGGAGGTCCAGGAGGAGCCAGGCTAGAGCCCCCAACTGGCCCAACTCCCTCGGTTCGAAGCTATGGAAATGAAGGCCCACAGAGTTGATGTAACTTAAGGTTACACAGGAAGTAAATGGCAGAGCCAAATCTGAAAGTCCAAATCTACCAGCCTAGGGAGCCTCAGGGCATTTGTAAAAGAGTGTAAGAGGCTGCCCGGCCCACGCCTGGGGAGCGCACTTGGGAGGAGCAGAAGGCAGAGCTGGGCCTCTGGTTGTCAGTTGCGGTGCCCTTTCCCCCTTTGACATGTTCCACTCTTTGGGGTAACGGGGCACCAAAGGGGGAGACCTTCCCTGCCGCCCACCCCACCGGCCCCCAAACATCCAGACCCCCAGAACAGAGAGCGGGCAGGCGCTAGAAATTCGGTCCAATTCGACTTATAAAGAGCCTACTGTGTGCCGAGCACCGGCTGACTGGTCCTAAAGGGCCAGGGTTCCTCGACAGCCCGTCCTGCAAGCCTTGGTTCGGGGCGCCCTCTGACGGTCAGCGCAGAGGCGCCGGCCCAACGGCGGTAGGCTCGGCAGAGTCCTCCACGTGGGCCAGGTACTTCTGGGGGGGTCACCTCACGCTCTCCGCTGCTTCCAAGGCAGTCCCGGCAAACAGTGGGATGGACAAGGACTGTGACCGGGAGGGAGAGAAAGAGAAGACCGGTCTCTCCTCCCCACCCCCACCCCGCCCCCGAGGAAGGTGCCTGCGGGAGCCTCCCCGCTCCAGGTGTTAAACACACCTGTACCCGGCTGGGAGGGGGGACGATCCGGGCCGGCACCTCCCGAAGGCCCTCCTGTCCCTATCTGATCCCTGGCAGGAAAGCGGGGGTCCGGAAGCGGCGCGGAGCCGAGCTGGAGCGGGGATGAGCCAGAGCTGGGGCCCAGTCTCGGACCCGGGCCAGCTCATCCAGATCATCGGCCCAGAACCCCAGTCCCAGAAGGGGCGGTTCCCGGGGCCCGGGGTGCGTTTCTAAACAGAGTCCCAAAGCGTCTGCCCCATGCTGACTTCCCCTGCCCGGGCTGGGCTTCTTCCTCTGCCTGGGGCGGTAAAGAAGGGGGTCCTGGCTTTGAGGGGGGAGGGGCGGAAGAGAAACAGAGACCCGCGCAAGAAAACGAGACCGCTTGAGATTTTGGTGACGGTCCCTAAAGAGGGGCAGCGGAGGTGGTCCACATCTGGAGCTGCCCAGTAGCGGGCGCGGGAGAGGGGGGAGAGGGGCAAGTTAGGGGGTGGGGGTACCGAAGGAGGAGGAGCTAAGAGGGCTCGGAGCGCCTGCGGGGGCGCAGCCTCCATCCCCACCCCGCCCACCTGCCTCACACCCCCATTGGTGTCGGCCCTCCTTCCCCCACCCCCCACCGCGGCCTGGCTCTCCCGCGCTGCCCACCTGGGAAGAGGATGTGGGCTATGGCGGCGCGGAGCCGAGCCGAGCCGAACCGGGCCGGGCCGGGCCGGTTCGGGCCCGGCTGAGCCGAACTCTGTGCTAGGAGGAGCTGAGCTGAAAGGTCGGCGGTGATGGAGACGGCGGCAGCGGCGGCGGCGGCGGCTGCTGCTGCTGCAGGGCGGGTTGGGCAAGGGAGGGGGAGGGGGTTCCGAGCGCCCTGCCCCCCGCAGCCCTGACTCCGCCCCTTTCGCCCCACTCCTTGCACATTCCTCCCTCCCATCCTCCTCCTCTCCTTCCCTCCTCTTCTCCATCCCTCCTCCCTTCTCCATCCTTCTCCATCCTCCCTCTTTCACCCCCCCTCCTCCCCGGCGGCGCATCTGTCTGGGCGTCCCTCCCTCCCCCGGTGCAGCCCCCGGCGGCGGTGGCGGCGCTGTCCGCTGCGGCTCCGCTCGCTGAGAAGACAGGCTTGGCCGCCTCCTCTCCTGAAGGGAAGGGAGGTAGAGGCAGGAACGGCGGCCGGGGACCTGAGGAGGGCAGGGCAGGCGCAGGTACCGGCCCCTAGCGCGGACGGACAGATCCCACGCCTGCGGGGGCTCGGGCCCCCAACGGGGTCCCACCTCTGCCGGCCCCGACGAGGTAAGTAAGGGGGAACCGGCGGCTGCGGAGAGGGAGGGTGGGGGACCCAAATCCCACCCGCGCCTCTTCCTCCTTCCTCAAGATCCCCCCGGCACCGTAGCCACGGGCCTGGCGCGACCCGCTGCTCTCCGGAGGCTGGAAGCTGGGGGCGGGCCTGGCAGTGCGGGAGGGAAGGGGTTAATGCTCCCTGGGCGGAGGAAGGATTAAAAAGAGAACGATCGAGGCTCCAGAGGCTGGGCCTCCCCTCCCCCTCGGCCCCTGGGTTGGGGACAGATGGGGGGAGGGGAGCATAGGACGGGATTGGGGAGGGGGCGAGATTTGGGGATGGAGGAGGGGCAAAGCTGGGCCCATCCGAGGGCCCTGAAGCCACCGAAAGGGAGAGGGGAAGGTTGAGGCCGCGTGGGAGAGGTCAGCTCCATTCCTCCCCACCCAGCAGTCCTCCTGATCTTCCCCCACCCCAACCTGCTTCTAGAACGGAGGGGGAGGGGCCGAGGCCGGGCTCGGCACCTGTGTGTGTGCATCCGACCGCGAGCGCGGGGGCATCCGCGCGCCGGGGGAAGGTTGCTTGCACCGAGCTGGCGGGCTGTGTGCACGTGTGGGGGTCAGGCGGTCCCGGTCACCCGTGCAGCTTGGTGCGTGTGCGCCCCGGGCTCCGCGAGCGGGGCTGCCCATCTGCGGGCTTGGCTCCGAGGGATGTCACGGAGCCCCTCTCGCCACACTCCCCAGTCAGGGCACTCGGTGGGACTCGGGGTTGCGTGAGGCAGCGGGGGAAGCGGACTAGGATCTCCGTGTGTCTGGGGGCGGGTTTGAGGCTGTGTGTGTGTGTGTAGTAGATCAGCCCACCCACACACCCCTGGGAGAAGGACCCCTGGAGGCAGGGGCTGGATAAGTGGACCCAGGGACCTTGCAGGAAGACACAGGATGTTTGTCCAGTCCCGTGTTCCAGGAAGGAAACCGGGCTTACCAAAGGTTGTCAGCCAATGACCCCTTAAGACCAGGCCCCAGTCTGTGGTGGGATCTGAAAAGCCGCATGGCTTGGGATGAAATTCTAGCATCATCCGTTGGCCAAGAGCGGGTAGGAAGCATTTGCTGTTGTCAGGGCGCCGATCTCTGGGGGCGCAAAGTGAGGTGGAAGCACGGTGGCCCTCCCGGCGCTTCCATTCTAAGGGACAGCTGACATTACCATTGTTGTGCACAAGATGCAGGGGATGGTGGGCTCTGAGGGCCCCACGGGGAGAAGAAGCATCTGAAGTGAGGGAGCCATGGAAACCAAGGGCAGGTGTCGGGAGAGAGCGATCCAGTTAATGCCTGAAGTCCAGAGGCGGATTGTTGCGCTTAAGGAGTAACAGCTGTGGCTGGATCGCAGCATGAAGGAGGGAAGAAAGCGAAAAGGGAGGAAGGAGCCAGGTTGGGAAGAGCTTTAAATAATTTGATCCCGGAGGAAGAGGGAGCCCCAGAACCTCATTGAGCAAGGGACTGACATGGGGAAAGGGATGATCTAGAGAAATCCCTTGGCAGCTAAATGGAGAATGAGTTGGAGCGTTAATAGTAATAATGAAGAGAGTTCTCATTCCTTGGGGTTTCCTGCCTGCCGGACACTGTGCTGAGCCCTTTACGGTTGTATCTCGGTTGGTTAGGAAGTGACAGTCAGAAGACTCTTGTAACCTAGAGGTTAAGAGGTGATGAGGTAACTGAGTAGGAAAAAAAGAATACAGGAGATATTGTGAAGGTGGAAATGACAAGAATTGGCAAAGAGATCGGATTATGGAGCGAGTACCAACGGGGAGTCGAGAAGGATACCCAAGTTGTGACCGTGGTTAACTAATAAGATGGGGGCGCCTTCAACAATCAAGTGGGAAGAGGGGAGGGTACAAGTGGAAAGATAACAGGTTCTGGTTTGGACTTGTTGGGTTTAAGATGTCTATAAGGACAATTTGAAGTCAAAATCCGGCTGGTGGTGTGGGCCTGGAACTCAGAGGAGGGATTGGCTGTGGATCTATAGCTCTGGGAATTCTCTGTATAGAGAGGACAGAGAAAAGAGCACTCAATGGAGCCTTTGGGGGACTACCCATTGGTTTAGAGGACTTGACCTAGATGAAGGTCTAGCACAAGGAGCTTTCACAGAGGTGGGAGGGAAAGTAGGAGAGAAAACCTAGACTGGAGAGTCTCCAGGAGGAGATGATGATAGACAGTGTACAAGGAGCCAAGAGATGGAGAAGATTGAGGATGGAGAAAGAGCCATTAGATTTAGCCATTAGAAAATCATCGAGAGCTTTGGAGAGAGCTCTTTTAGTTGATGAGGTCAGTGGGAAGAGAAAGCGGACACACCTCGTTAGTCTCATGGGTTTTGTCTAAAATGAAATGGAAGTTCGTGCTCTCTTGCTGAGCACTAAGCCCAGTATACAGTAGGTGTTTATTAAATATTGAATTTATATCAGAAATTAGTAGGACCTAATAGAGTTGAGTTAGGGGGGAACACCACGCCTGGAAGGACCCTAGCCTCCAAATTTCCCGCCTTCAATTCAGTTTCCCATTTATTAAGCCCCTACTGTATGGGAGGTCCTCTGCCATCTAGTAGGGGAGATAGGGGTTCAGGAAGGACAGACATTTGCCCTAAAGGGCATTGTTATCTAGTTAAGAGAGATTGGACACAAATGTGACTAATTATCATATGAAAGACACCTAAGTGCTTAAAGACAGGACTTTCTGAGGGCATCATCATAAAGGGTACCAGGGAAGCAGGACCTAGAAAGGCCTCATGTCCAAAACTTGGGCAGCTGGTCGCAAAGAATGCGTTACTTGGAGTTAGAAAAACCAGCTTGAACTCTGCCAGCTGCTTGACTCTGGCCAGGTCACTTATATTTCTCAGCCTCACTTTACTTTTCTGCAAAATATAAAAACGTCACCTACCTCTCAGGTATTTACAAAGGCCAAGTGATATTTTTGTGCAAACCTTCAATAGCTAGCATTGACAGAGGGTCTGAAGGTTTGCAGAATTGCCACATTTCCGTGTTTCCTCAGTTGGTCCCCCAACCTTGACAGGTAGGTGCTATCATAGTGCCTTAAAGAGCCATATACATATTGGCTTTTGAAAGAATGAAGAAGAATCCAAAATGTGGTCCTTAGTGAGCCCGTGTCGACTTGGGTTGAAGTGGATAGACAGCTGGCTCCACTGATAGCATCATGGGATCAAGAGAAGTCAAGAAAGGCCATCAGTGTCTTGGTTGGATCAGAAGTGATGGACTTGCCCAGAATGGACAGTGGGATGGGGAGGGAACACCTGAATCTCACAAGACTGCAGATCCACTGGAGTCAGCTTGGAGGGGGGTCTCTGGTTGAGTACTTAAGGAAACTAACATGGCCTTAAGTTTTTTTCATTTTATTTTTAATCAGAAACTTAAATAAAGACAATAGAGGGCACATTATCAAAGTTTCAAGTGACTCGAGAGTGAAGGGATAAACATCATATTGGGTGACTGTCAGTTTCCAAAGAGATCTCACCTGTCCTATTATTCAGGCTAGAACAACAGGATAGATCTACTTTTCAATGTAAAGTTCTACATTGGGTTCAAGAAATCATTTTCACCAAATCAAGTTTAATGGGATCTCAGGTTGAATAGCTGGGCTGGGGCAGGGAGCGGGATTTTAAAGATCATTCGATCTCATCTCCTCATTTTAGAGATGAGGAATTTAAGACCAAGAGAGTCTAGGAGCCCAGCTCCATAAATCCACCAATCATACAAGTAGTCACGGAGCAGAGATTGAACTCATGGACTACAGAGTTGGGGTGTTTTCCAAACATTGAGTAATATCCCACATAGGAGAAGCCTGGCAGCCAAGGAGCTCATGGCCTTTTCAGCTGCATTCACAAATAATTGTCAGGGTGGTCCGGTGGATAGAACAGGAGAGCTAGAACCAGAAGACCCAAATTCAAATGCAGCCTCAGATATTTACTAGCTGTGTGACCTAATTTCTATCTACCTCGGTTTCTCTATCTGTAAAATGAGGATAATAATCATACCCACCTCCCAGAATTGTGAAGCTAAAACCAGATTATATTTCTATATGTGTGTATGTGTCTTAGCACATAGTAGGTATGTTTCCTTTCTTCCTACTATGTGCCAAGCACTGTGCTTATTGCTGTAGATATAAAGAAAGGCAAAAGTATTTTCTCCCCCAAAGAGTTTACATTATAATAAGGGACTTATACAAACAAATGTATTGTATATACATATATACAAACATACAGAATAAAGAGGCGATAATTGAAGGAGAGAAGGGTTAGGGAAGGGTCCCATTCTGTCCACTAGAATTTGGTGCCTACAACTGTGGCCCCTCCAAACCTATTCCCCAGAAGCTCCTGGTCATGTGTTGGCCCAGAAGGGGGATGGGAAGGTGAGCTTGGGAATGTAAATGCCCATGGCATAATAAAAGTAGGAAGAGGTAGGGGTTTGAAAGGCAGGGGCTACTGGATGACAGGACAAAAGAATTGGGAAGGTGCTAAGTTAATATGGAGAAATTTAGCCCTTTTACAATAAAGATTTGGGAAATCAGAGAAAGCACCCGTACTATAGACCGTGGAACTATCTCTGCCCAATATTAATAAAGGAGAAATACTGTGGCTTTGAAGTGAGAGCACCTGAGTTCAGATCTCAGCCTGGATACTGAGTGACCTTTGAGCAAGTTGACTCACCTCCCAGGGTCTCAATTTCCTAATGAGGGAATAGACTTCTCAGGAGCTGGTTTGTGAGGTGCCCTCCAGCTCCATCAAGAATTCTTTCCGTTTTTTGGTTCCTGTTCCTCCATGTCCCTACCTCTCTCTGCCTGTGCCCCAGGCTCTGGGCGTCCGCCCCGTGCCCGTTCCGTGTCCCTGTCTTGGTGTGTCTGTGTGCCTCGGTCTCTCCGGCTTCCATGTTCCCACCCACTTTGGACATCTGCCTTTTCCTTCCTTCCTTTCTCCTCTCCCATCTCAGCTGATCTCAGGCAGCTGGGCCTCCCAGAGAGATGTGTAAAATCCTGACTGAAATATCCTGAAGGATGATTCATAGTCATTCACTATCCATCCATCCTTCAGCAAAGGGGAGGGCGGGCTTAGGCTTGCTCTGCTTGGTCTCAGAGGCCAGGACCAGAAGCAAAGGGCGGAGGAGGCTCAATGCAAAGAAAACTTCCAATAATTGCCTCTGATGGAGAGTGGGAAGGCTTCTTCTAAGCAGAGACTTAGCAGGGACACTAACAGGTTGACTAGAATGGGGATTTTCAGGGACAGGGAGATGATACAGTAGTTCAGGTACCTTCCCTGAAGTCAGGAGGACCTGAGTTCAAATCTTTCAGATCCCTGACATACACCAACTTTATAAATCACTTAAACCCATTTCCTTGAAAAAGAAAAAAGAGTGGGAGTTCCTTTGGTGTGTACCTGTTCTCATTAAAATTCCTGATGGAAACTCCTTGAAGGCAAGGATTGACACCTAATACAGAGTAAGTGCTTCATAAATCCTTTCTAGGGACCTCTTAAGAATGCTAAGGAAAGAACCTTAGTGATCAACGAAAAGAACCTACTTATTTTATCCATAGGTAAACTGAGACCCCAAAAAGTGAAATGATTACCCAAAGTACAAAGAGTAAATAGCAGAAGACTTCAAATCTAGTCTTTCCTTTACACCTTTTTATCCTATCACCTACAAGCATTAATTAAGCACCTGCTGTGTGCATTATGATAGGCAAGATGGTTGTTGTTGAATTATATATGTCATTTCTGATTCCGTGATCCCATTTGGGGTTTACTTGGCAAAGAGACTGGAGTGGTTGGCCATTTCCTCCTAAACGAGGAGGATTAAGTGACTTGCCCAGCATGAGAGACCTAGGAAATGTCTGTGGGTGGATCTGAGCTCATAAAAATGACTCTTCTTGGTTCCAAGCCCAGTGCTCCGTCTACTTTACTACATAGCTGCCTGCTAGACACGATCACTCCTCCATATGTCTGAGGCCCTTCACCGTGGAAGGAGTCATGTCCAGACAGAGAAGGGCATCCCTGCGATAATCTGGGAGCCAGACCCCCATAAGTGTCTGTCAGCATCTGGGGGCTCCCTGTCTCCCCTGACAAGTTCCATTTTGAACCTGAGCTTCATGGGGCCTCGGAGATGGCAACCAGAAATGTGCTCTATCTAGGAAATCAGATAACCTAAAATAAGCACACACATACACACACACACACACACACACACACACACACACGCATGCACACACCCTCATTCTCTGATAGCCATGTTCCTGAATGGTTTCATATAAACTAAATGTTTATCATATAAATCCTGGATTTTAGGGAATACCCCGTATTCACTCATTGAATTGGTGGCCAATAAGTATTTATTAAACATTTTCCACACGTTGGACTGAGAGTTGAGGATACAAAGTCAAAAACAGTCATTTATTCATTGCTTACTGGGAACGGAGCAAAGTTTAAATGGAGAATGCGTTTGGCCCATTAGTGTTTAGCCTAAGAGGGAGCTAACACACAAACTGTATCTGACTTTCTACGCTGCTGTGTTAGAGAGGCACAGATCATACTGTGTTCTGTAAGGATTTGGAGTAAGCTGTTCTTACCAATGGGGAAAAATCAAAGAAATCTTCCTGGAGAAGGGAGCGTCTCAGGTGGATTTTAAAGGACGGGTTTTCAGTGGAAGGAAACAAACTTTTGTTAAGCACCTATTATGTGTCAGACGCTGTGCTCAGCCCTTTACATCCATTATCTCATTTGATTTAGAAAGCAAAAAGATGGCGTTTTTGGCAGAGGGAGGTGCATGAGTAAAGAAGGGGGACATCAGCGGGTGAAAGTTCAGGGGGAGAAGGGAGGCAGGTTCTGGACTTCACTCACTAGAAGACAGAAAGTCACCCTAGCTTGTTGGTTAGAAGAGCAACATGATCAGATTTCAAGCACCATAGAATTAGATTTGGAGTTGGGAAGGAAGTTCTAGGTGTTCTTAAGCTGGATTAAGTGAATTTGTGGAGTTTTAATGAATATCTTGTTTTTTATTTAAATATAACTGAGTTTCCTTGTAGTCCCATAGATTCTAGTTTATGCATTTGGAAACATTATTCTGAGAAAGGTCCACGGGCTTCACCGGCTGCCAAAAGTGCATCTGGATAATGCCAGACTCCTCTTTCCACATTGACTCAGTTTCCTCATCTGTAAAATGAGCTGGAGAAGGGTGTGGCCGACCGCTCAGTATCTCTGCCAAAAACCCAAAGGGGACATGAACAATTGGATGCGACTGAAAACAACTGTGCTATTTGTAAATGAGGAAACTCAGGCCCAGTGGGATGGACTAAGTTGCCCAAAGTCATCCAAGGAGGGAATGGAAAGAGTGAGATTAGGGGCGGCTGGATGATGCAGGGGAAGGAGCAGCAGCCCTTAAGTCAGGAGGAGCCGAGTGCAAATCCAGCCTCGGACGCTAGACACTTCCTGGGTGTGTGACCCTGGGCAAGTCATTTAACCCCAACTGCCTCAGGAAAGAAAGAAAAGAAAAAGTGAGATCGGCACTCGGTCCCTTTGGCTCCAAACCATCCATTTTCCTGCTCAAATTTGAGACGGAGGGAGTGGGAGGGGAGGGGGGACGTCGGGAGGACCTGGAAGGGGCCCTGGGGAGCACAGGCAGCTCTGTTTTAGGGGACCCCACGGGGCGGGATCAGAGCTGGGGTGGTGAGAGGAGCCGTTCCAGCTCCGTGGCAGTGAGAGCTTCCTCACGCTGTCCAACAATAGCCTTGGCTGCCTCTCTCTGCGGAGGATGCTGTCCCCGGCTGTCCCCGGCTGTCCCCGGTGCCTAGAATGCATTGCTGCGGCACCTCCCCCTCTGGGAACCGGAGTCCGTCCCCCTCTCCCTCCCACCCCCCGCCGAGACTGCTCACAGGCTGTGGAGGCTCTGATTAAGCCGAGGGCCCCCCATCCCCCCCCCATCGCTTGCTATTTTAACCATACGTGGGCATGTGTGTGGTTATTGTGGGCATGTGAGTAAGCATGTGCACATATGTGTGTATGCATTACATGTGTGTGTTACGTGTGTGCATGTATTACGTTGCGTGGTTATTGTGGACATGTGAGTAAACATGTGCACATGTGTGTGCATTACATGTATGCATGTGTGTTACGTGTGTGCATGTATTATATTGTGGCGTGTGAGTAAGCATGTGCGCATATGCGTTGTGCATTACATGTGTGTGCATGTATTGCATTGTGTGGTTATTGTGGGCGTGTGAGTAAGCATGTGCACATATGTGTTGTGCATTACATGTGTGTGCATGTATTACATCGTGTGGTTATTGTGGGCGTGTGAGTAAGCATGTGCACATACTGTGCATGCATTACATGTATGTGTACATTACATGTGTGTGCATGTGTTGCATTGTGTGGTTATTGTGGGTTGTGGGTAAGCATGTGCACATACTGCGTATGCATTACATGTGTGTATTATGTGCATGCGTTACATGTGTGTTGCATATGTGTGCGTGTATTGTGTGCTTGTGTGTGTTACATGTGTGTGCTGTATTGCACGCGTGTGCATGTTGTGCGCCCCCCTTGGAGCAGCGTTCTAGCCCCGGGGAGGTGTCTCTCCACAGAAGCCTCAGGGGTCCCAGGTAAGCGGGCAGAGAGGCTCCGGACCCGGCAGCTGGGGGAGGGGAGGAGGGTCCCGGCCGGGAGGGGCCCGTGCAGAGAGCGGCCGGCCTGCGGGCGGGGATCGCGCGGGGAGGAAGCACTTCTCTACCACAAGGTGCACAGGCTTCCTCGGGCCGTGGCCAGGAGGCAGGAGGTGAAAGGAAGGACGGAGGCCGGAGGGCCGAGGGATGCTGGTGCCGTGAGGAGGGGGGTGGGGCAGTGCTGGCGCTGTGCGGGGGGATGAGGGGGAGGGGGGATCTTGGGTGCTCCCTTCGGAGCCGGGGGTCAGCCTGGACTTCCTGGGGGGGCAAAGAGAAGCTTTGGGGGGAAAACAAGAGTTCCCACAGGCTTGTGAGTGTGGGAGGCAGATGTGAGAGGTGCCAGATTTGGAGTCAGGACTCACAGCCAGGACATATTATTTTACCTCTGACTCCGGGCCTCAGTTTCTCCCTTTGTAAAAAGGAAGAATTGGTGAGGGCCTCTTACAAACCAAGGCCCGCGGCATCAGGACAAGAGTCCGGTCTGAGAGACAGGAGAACCCGGATTCGAATCCCATCCGGACACTTCCCAGCTGTGTCTGTCCCTCAGCCCCAGTTTTCTCATCCGTAGCTGGGGATAACAGTAGCCCCCGACCCTAAGGAGGCCACTGTGAGGTGCTGTGCACAAAGGGCCCTGCAGACTTTGGAGCATTTGCTGCGTGGGCGGAGGGGCCCGTGCGGGCTTTCCCCGGGAGCTGGGAAGGGGCTGGCAGGCCCCCGGGGCAGGGGTGGTGGTGGGGACCCTCCCAGAATCCCCCACTCCTCCTTAAGGAGGCTCTAGAGGAGCCTCGGGCTTCCATCAGCCTCAGAGAGGGGTCAGGGCCTCAGGAGAACACCGCTAATTCTGCTTTTCTCTTCCAGCCGCTCTGCCCAGAAGCCGGCCCGATGCCCCGCGTCCGCCCGGCCCTTCCCGCTGGGGTGCCCTAGCCGCCGCCATGACCGCGCCCTGAGCCCGCCCCGCCCCTGCGGCTGACGGGGCGGGGCTGGGGGCAGAGGGCTCCCCCAGGGTCGGGGTCATGGCCTCTCTGGACCTGCCTTACCGCTGCCCCCGCTGCGGGGAGCACAAGCGCTTCCGGAGCCTGTCCTCCCTCCGGGCCCACCTGGAGTACAGCCACACCTACGAGACCCTCTACATCCTCTCCAAGACCAACAGCATCTGTGACGCGGCCGCCGCCGCTGCCGCCGCCGTCTTCCCCCTGGCGCCCGATCCCACCGCCATGTTGGCCGTGCCCGGCGCGCGCCGGGACGTCTTTGAGAGCACCTCCTTCCAAGGCAAAGAGCAGGGGGTGGGGCCCCCGGCCCAATCCGCCCACCACCTGCACCACCACCACCACCACTCCCCCCTCCCTCGCTTCCCCGGAGACCTGGTGCCCGCGGGGGTGTCCTGCGAGGACCTGGGGGAGCCCGGCCTGGTGCCCACCACGGCCCGCTACGCCCTGCGCGAGATCGAGATCCCTCTGGGCGAGCTGTTCGCCCGCAAGTCCGTGGCCTCCTCGGCCTCCTCCACGCCGCCCCCCGGCTCCGGCCCCGGCCCCGGCCAGGCCTCGGCCTCCCCGGCCTCCCCGTCCCCGGCCGACATGGCCTACGAGGAGGGTCTGGCCCGGCTGAAGATCCGGGCGCTGGAGAAGCTGGAGGTGGACAAGAGGCTGGAGCGCCTGAGCGAGGAGGTGGAGCAGAAGATCGCCGGGCAGGTGGGCCGGCTGCAGGCCGAGCTGGAGAGGAAGGCGGCCGAGCTGGAGAAGGCGCGGCAGGAGAGTGCGCGGCTCGGCCGCGAGAAGGAGGAGCTGGAGGAGCGGGCCTCCGAGCTGTCACGCCAGGTGGACGTCAGCGTGGAGTTGCTCGCCTCGCTCAAGCAGGACCTGGTGCGCAAGGAGCAGGAGCTGACCAGGAAGCAGCAGTGAGTGAGGCCGGCGGGCACGCCCGCATGCTTCTGGGGGCTCAGGGACGTTCTGGGGCATTCTTGGGTGTCCTTGGACATCCTTGAGTTCTGGAGCATTCTGAAGGTTCTGGAGCTTCCTCAAGGTTCTCAAGCATTCTGGAGGTTCTCCAGCATCCTCGAGGTTCTAGGGTGTTCTTCAGTGTTTTAGGGCATTCTTGAGGTTCTTGAGTGTCCTTGGGTGTTTTCAAGGTTCTGGGGCATTCTTGGGTGTTCTCAGGCGTTCTGGAGATTCTGGAGCATCCTCGAGGCTCTCGAGTGTTCTGAAGGTTCTCTAGCACGTGGCTAACTGTTATGGGCCAGAACTCTGAACTGAAAGGAAGGCTCCCTCCAGAGACCCCAAGGAAACCTCAACAGAGAAAATTACATTTTAGAGAAGAACATTACATTTTGGCACTCAATATCTCCCGCTTTCTTTTGTTTTAGAACATAGGTGGTCATGACCTCCCTGCCTTCTCAAGCAGGTGAGAACCCCCAAAAAGAAGGTGACCACGCCTTCCCGGACTGCTTAAAAAAGGGATGAAAACACCATAAAAAGAAGGTGGTCACACCCTCCCTGACATCTCCGGAAGGGAGATGAAAACCCCAAAGGAAATAGAAAATCAAATCAGATTAGCAGGTTTCTGAAGGAGCTTATTTGAAACAGGTACACATAAATCCATCAATATGGGAGGCATTACACATAATAAAACACATAAGCACATAGCAATATAACACAGGCCTGGTGATGTAACAAATAACATGAATTAACATGAGAATTTACACATGTCCATAAGTCCTAGAAATAGTCCAAAAGGAATCCATTGTCCACTAGTTCATGTGCCGGGAATCCAATAATTCCTGCAAGTTTTGAAGTCCTGCAATAGTCTCCTCTCGTGTTAGGGAATCCAGTGCTTCCTACAGATTTTGTTCTAAGATCTTCTCCTTTGTTTTGAGGTTTTTCTCTTCTTCTGTCTCTCTCGGATGGACAAGGCGAATACGGCTCGTTGGCACCCATCTGATTCCTTCTCCACCTGTGGAGATACAAGCAAACCCTCTTCCCCAAGCAGTTAGCCTAACTCCCTTCTGTTTACCACTTTGGGGATTTCTCCTCATCATCTGGCAATTACATTGGAGCTGTTTGCCCTGGACACTGCCCTTCTGGTGGGTTAAAAAGCCTGTATTCTCCCCAGTTGTAATCCCTGCTGACTGATCATGGAATCCCTTTCTGCCATGTGATGGCTTTTGGGCTGATAGATCACATCAGAGTCCTGACCTTCTAAGGGTGTAACCTCAGTTCCTATCATGCCCCACCTCTCTTGTGTATGATACCTTGGAGCTGGGCCCTGCCTCTCATTTCTCTGGGTCAATCTACATTCAGAGGCCCAGTGAAAGCCTCGGTTACATTTTGGACATGGGGTTTGGGGTTTTATTCTCTCACCCTGTCCTCTCACTCTATCTCTGTATCTACATTGGGCTCTCACATGTCCAACTTTTCCACACTGAAAACATCGACGAGTTTCTCTTGCCAAAAGGGACCCTGTCTTTCCATGTTCATCATAGTTTGGGCATAAGCATTTGTGCCCACTGTGGCACAGCGTCTTATGATCTCCTCCAAAGGAGCATCTCTGTCTAGTCCCCATATAATTCTTCTGCAAACCTCATTGGCATTTTCCTTTGCCAGATGTCTGGTCATTATTTCTGTGGCAGCATTCTCTCCAGTGATTCTTATTACAGCTGTTTGCAAACGTTCCACAAAATCTGCAAAAGGTTCATTGGGACCTTGCTCTATTTTTGTGAAAGCTTTACTTCCATCCTTCTGTCCAGGGAGAGAATTCCAAGCTTTTATCGCAGCCTTAGAAATTTGCTCATACACTGTTCTGGGATAATAAATCTGTTCTGAACTCTCTGCATACTGACCTTCACCAGCGAGTTGGTCAAAAGCGATTTGTCCAATAGCTCCTGTTTGCCTGTTGCGTTGGGCTTGAATCCCACATAATTCATGATGTTCCACAAGCCACAACAAATTTTGTCCCGATTCTAAGCATGTCCTCGCTATGGATTTCCAGTCATTCGGGGTTAGGACATCATAAGCCAAACTATCTAGTAACGTCTTCACATAAGACTTAACATAAGAGGATGCAGGCCCACAAAGAGTGCAACCTTGTTCAAATCCTTGATTTTTTCCAAATTAAAAGGCGTGTATCTTCTCCTTTTTTGACCCAAAGAGCCAAGCCCTTCAATCACAGGACGTGCATTTATAAAGTCGGATCCATCCTCTCCTTCCTTTTTGCCGTAAGGCACTGGCCTTTTCTGGTCTTGCCATATTCTGCTTCACAGGAGAAGCTGATTGTGTTTCTGCCCCTCCCCCTCCCCAGGAAGGGTTAATGGGGGGGAGGGTCATGTCATGGGGCCTGCCCTGATAGGTTCTACGGTGAAGCACCACCCCCAGAATCGCACTTACCTCCCTTCTTATCTGATTCTTCTGCTTTTCACCTAGCTCAGTTGGCTCCTCCCCCTCCTGCTCTTTCAGTGATCTGCTGCAAAATCCTAACCAGATCTTGGCTTTCCGTCACCCTGACAACGCTCTCTACACGTTTTCCTTGAATTGGAAAAGAAGCTGAAGTGTTACTTTAACCCTGAACAAAGTTTCCTTGTCTAATTTCTGGGTCGAGGAGACTTTTCCCTGAGATCAGGGTCGGGCCTGCCCCACGTCGGGGCGTGATGTTCTTCTCTAAAGCGTAACTTTCTCGGTTGGGGTTTCCTTGGGTCTCTGGGGCAGCCGCCCTTCCAGGGCAGAGTTCTGGCCCATAACAGCCAAAGCCCTCATGCATGTGTCTGAGCGGGGCTGGAGCGAATGAGATGAGACGGAGGGCAGAGGGTCCGTCTGTTCCACAAGCATTAATGAAGCGCCGACTGTGTGCAGCACTAAAACGGCCCCGGCCTCCCGGGGCCAGGAGGTCCCGCACGGGTCGCTAGGCACTAGGTAACAGGCAGCCTGGAGGCCGGTGCCATCAGAGGAAAGGACTCTTACAGCAGATGGAGAAAGGGCCCAGTGCGAGAGGAGAGCGGGGTGCGAATCCTGCCCCTGACTGTCCTGGCTGGTGCCCTCCAGGGCAGGTAGGGCCCAGTGGCAGGGAGAGCAGGGGCTGCTCCATCAGAGAGCTTTTCCCGACGTAAGCGCCAAGAAACGGCCCCTGGCGATCTGTGCAGCCGCTCCTGGCCCCGGCCTCCGGACGCCGTGATCCCAGACGCCCTTCCCTTGGGGGTGCTGGGGGAGCCAGGAGTCGGAGGCAAAGGGACTCGGGGGGTGACAAGGCCCTTGGCGCGAGGGGATTTCCAGGGGTCACAGAAGTGGGGGATGCTGGGGGGCCGCAGGGGAGGGAACCCTGAGGTCAGAGGGAGAGACCGCCCTGGGAGAGGGTGTCCGGGGTCCCCTGGGGGCGGGGAGGGCAGCCAGCCGCCTTCTCGCCCCCAGGGAGGTGGTTCAGATCGACCAGTTCCTGAAGGAGACGGCGGCGCGGGAGGCCAACGCCAAGGTGCGCCTGCAGCAGTTCATCGAGGAGCTCCTGGACCGCGCCGACCGCGCCGAGAAGCAGCTGCAGATCATCAGCAGCAGCTGCGGCACCACGCCCAACGCCAGCCTGGGCCGCAGCAGCGTGCCCGGGACCAAGGGCACCGGCAGGATGGTGAGTGCTCCGGGCGCAGGGACAGGAGCGGCCCCAAGTCCCCTGCGGCCTTCCGAGGGGGGCACCCAGCGGGGCCCCCGGGGGCTCCGAGCCCAGCCAGCCCCCCCCGGGCTCCCCTTTCTCTGAGGGGTCTGAAACCTCTCCCCGGGGCTCCCCTTTCCCTCAGGCACGGCCTGTCCCCCCAGCAGTCTCCCTGGGGGTCCCCAAGCCCAGCCATTCCCCCGGGGGCTCCGAGCCCAGCCAGCGCTCTCAGGGTCCCTGAGCCCAGCCAGCCCCCCCGGGGGTCCCCAAGCCCAGCCATTACCCCGGGGGTCCCCAGCCCAATCATCACTCTCAGGGTCCCCGAGCCCAGCCAGCCCCCCCCGGGCTCCCCTTTCTCTGAGGGGTCTGAAACCTCTCCCCGGGGCTCCCCTTTCCCTCAGGCACGGCCTGTCCCCCCAGCAGTCTCCCTGGGACCAGAAGCGGCTCCCTCTGTGGGGCCTCTCCCAGGCTAAGCAGCCCGGGCCCAGGTGGGCCAGGAAGGGGAGGCTGGGGTCCCTGTCTCTGGGGTTCCCGTCTCTGGGGTTCCCGTCTCTGGGGTCCTCCCTTCCCTCAAGGAAGAGGCTGAGCAAGGCCTGTCCCAACCTCCTAGAGCTCCTAGAGAGGGATGGGCCGGGGAAGTGGGGGCGGGGGAGAAAAGGGGACCCACAGGGGGGGAGGTGCAAAGGCCTGGGCCGGTGGCCTGGGAGGATTTCATGGAGCTCTCTCTGGGTCTGTGTCTTCCTCTTCTTTCCCTCTTGGTCCTTCTGTTCTCTTCCACTCCCTCCTTGGACCCTTTCAATCTCCACCTTTCTCTTCATTCTTCTGTTCCTCCCTTCTTCCTGCCTTATTTCTCTCCCTATTTCTCTCAATTCTCCCTTTCTCTCCTTTCTTCCTCTTTTCTCCAATTATTCTTTCCTTCTCTCCCTCTTTTTCCTCCCCCTCCTTCCTTTCTTCTCTCCCTCCTTCCTCTCTCCTCTCCCTCCCTCCTCTCTTCTCTCCCTCCTTCCTCCCTCCTTCTCTCCCTCCTTCCTCTCTCCTCCCTCTCTCCTTCCTCTCTCCTCTTTCCCTCCTTTCTCTCTCCTTCCTCTCCTCCCCTTCTCCTCTCCCCTTCTCTCCCCTCCACCTCCTTCCCTTTCCTTCTGCCATTTGATCTCCCTCCTCTCTTCCCTTCCCTTCGTTCTCTCCCCCTCCCGGCCCTACCCTCTGACCCCCCACAGCGGGACCGGCACTCGGGGCCCATCATGCACAACACCTACGCCGTGTCCAATCACCGCTCCTCCTCCAGCACAGGGTAAGCTCTTGTGACCCCGGCCCCCGCCCGCCCTCGAGCGCCCCTCCCCCACCCGTTCCCCCCCAGCTTTCCCCCAGGAGGAGCTGCTGACCCCGCCCCCCTTCTCCTCGGCACAGCCTGCGCTGACCCGTCTGCTCCTCTCTGGCCGGTCTGGGAGGGCTTCCTGCAGGAGGGGACGGGGCGGACGTCGGAGCAGCGGCTCCCTCCCGCCCGGTCCCGCTCACGGCTCCGGCCTTTCCCGCCCCACCAGGGCCTCCAGCCGCGCCAAGGCCTTGTCCCAGAGCTCCGGCTGCTACGACAGCGACACCGCGGACCCTTACCCCCCGGAGGAGGCGGCGGCCGGGGACGGGGCCGGCGGCGCGGGGGCCCGGGCGGAGGGCGGCGCGGGCTTTGAGAGGCCCCAGGTGCCCCGGAGCTCGGGCCTGAGGCGCCAGGCCATCCAGAACTGGCAGCGGAGGCCCCGCCGGCACAGCACCGAAGGGGAGGAGGGCGACGTCTCGGACGTGGGCTCCCGGACCACCGAGTCTGAGGCCGAGGGGCCCTCGGAAGCCTCGGCCTCCGGCCCCACGCCCCCCCGGGCCCTCAGCAGCTGCCGCCTGTCCGGTGAGTGCCGAGGCCCTCGGGGGCCCCAAGACCTCGTTTCCTGCCCTGTCCCTGGGGCCGCCTGGGGTACAGTGCAGAGCCAGGGGGGCTCTCAGGCCCGCGTTTGCGTCCCACTCCTGACCCCTCCCGCTGTGTGACGGGGGCCAAACGCTCCCGGGGCCTTGGTTCCCCCTTCCCTAAAGTAAGGGGGCCGCCCCAGACGGCGCCAAGGGGCCTCCAGGCCCCTCTCCCACCCCCAGGAGACAGACCTGTCTCAGCTCCTCATCACCCGGCAGAGAAATGGCTGCTCCCATTAAAGAAGGGGGAAAGGGACAGTGAGAAAGTGGGGGACAAACCTGGCTCCTGCCAGTCATTTAGGTTCCAAAATCAGACTGTGAAGAGACCTCCTCGGCCACGCGGCTCAAAGTTTCTTGGCCCCTGGTGGTCCTTCCTCTCCACCCCCACCTCCAAGTAAAGGTCCCCAGAGGGAGCGGGATCTCCTCCCTTCCTGCCAGCGCTGCCCCCCAAGCCCTGCAGGGGTGTCCACGGCCCAGTCCCTTCCTCCCCCAGCGCCTGACGTGCCCCTCCTGTTCCCGCCCAGCTCCCCACCACTCCCGTCCTTGCCTTCTCCTCCCCGACCCCGTGCCTCAGTTTCCCCGCCGTGCACCCCGCTGACACTGTGTTAGGTCCTCCAGCCCGCTCAGAGGGGGGCAGCGGGCGGGGCCGGCAGGCTGACGGCGGCAGCCCCTCGCGCTCCAACGAAGTCATCAGCCCGGAGATCCTGAAGATGCGGGCGGCCCTCTTCTGCATCTTCACTTACCTGGACACCCGGACCCTCCTGCACGCCGCCGAGGTCTGCAAGGACTGGAGGTTTGTGGCCCGGCACCCCGCCGTCTGGACCCGCGTGCTGCTGGAGAACGCCCGCGTCTGCTCCAAGGTACGGCCCACCCCCCACTCCCCTCGCTCTCCCCTCCCAGCCCCCGCTGCCCTTTGTGTCATCTCCATTTCAGGGGACAGTGGCCGCCAAGCCAGCTCCACTTTAGTCCTCATTATTCAGCTGTTTCTAATCCCTTGCTGTATACAGAGCAATGCACCTACTGTGTGTAAGGCCTTCTGCTTTTTCAGCTGTTTCTAATCCCTTGCTGTATACAAAGCAATGCACCTACTGTGTGTAAGGCATTCTGCTTATTCAGCTGTTTCTAATCCCTTGCTGTATACAGAACAGTGCACCTACTGTGTGTAAGGCCTTCTGCTTTTTCAGCTGTTTCTAATCCCTTGCTGTATACAAAGCAATGCACCTACTATGTGTAAGGCATTCTGCTTATTCAGCTGTTTCTAATCCCTTGCTCTATACAGAGCAATGCACCTACTGTGTGTAAGGCCTTCTGCTTTTTCAGCTGTTTCTAATCCCTTGCTGTATACAGAGCAATGCACCTACTGTGTGTAAGGCCTTCTGCTTATTCAGCTGTTTCTAATCCCTTGCTGTGTACAGAGCAATGCACCTACTGTGTGTAAGGCCTTCTGCTTATTCAGCTGTTTCTAATCCCTTGCTGTGTACAGAGCAATGCATCTACTGTGTGCAAGGCCTTCTGCTTTTTCAGCTGTTTCTAATCCCTTGCTGTGTACAGAGCAATGCACCTACTGTGTGTTAAGGCCTTCTGCTTATTCAGCTATTTCTAATCCCTTGCTGTGTACAGAGCAATGCACCTACTGTGTGTAAGGTCTTCTGCTTTCTCAGCTGTTTCTAATCCCTTGCTGTATACAGAGCAATGCACTGCACAGGGAAGGGGTGGAGAGGGAGGTACAAAGTCCATTCAGGTCACTGTTGTTAAGAACCCACTGTAGGTAAGGCATTCTGCTAAGCTGTCTAATGGTGGGATTGGACACTGACAAAATCACTGTAATATCCATTATTTACACAAAATTCCCAAAAGCGATGACTGAGCAAACAGCTCTCGCTCGGGAGTCCCTAAAATCCTCAAGGATAATATTCACACACGTCAAAGGCGTCCTCGACGCAAGGCTTGAGAAACGGGCCAACGGTGGTTACCAAAACCCCTGCAGCCGGCCGTATTTTTATGGTATCCCAGCTGACTAAAAGGCTCAGCGTGTACAACATCCCATCGTGTCTCGCTGCTTCTGAACTGTTTTTACAAAAGCCCTTGATTCAGAAGAACAAGCTTCTCCAAGATGGCGTTTCCCGCGGATACGGCAAAATCACCTTGAGAGACCTGACTTGGCAAAGATCCTTTGGGTCCGCCTTCTAATCATCACTATCATGAGATCGTTCTTGCCATCACCGCGGAGACGATCTAACCAAGGCGAGCTCCCTGAGGGGGGGAGGTCCTCCAGATGCTCCCGTTTGCAGAGGAAATTGTCCCCAATGAGCCAATGGCAAGAACGTGAGGTGGAGTTTGATCTAGACCCAGGAAACACCAAGTGGATGAAAACCACCTGGGGTCCGTGTGTGTTATGTCTAATGTGTAACTGGGCGTTCGGTCCAGCTGGCGCTTGCCCGTCAGAACCTGCCCCGTAAATAAACTCGGCATCAGGACAAGGAGACAGGCTCATCGTTGAGAACATGGCACCGGGACAAATTGTTTTTGCCAGTTTTCAAATAATGGCTCAGCCCTTTCACTGACCGAAAGTTCCTCCGTAAAGTAAAGAGCCGTCTCTTTCATTTCGTTATTCTTCTGCGGGGGCTACATGGCTTTGGATCATGGGATTCCTCGGTCTCTGAAGAGCTAACGCTTCGTGCGTGTAACGTTCACAAACTCTGGGGACCCTCTCTCGATTTCCCACTCCCGTTGCTGAAATGGTCCCCCAAGACAAAGGTTGGCTATGGTCCCCTCGCAGGGGTGTAATGGAGCTCTTGAGGGGCTACGGAACGACAGAGCTGACAGCTTGAGCCCCCATTCTGGGGTGAAACTCATGAAGCTTTATCACTTAACCACTTCAGAGCCTTTTGACAAAGGGATATTTTATGAGAATTTCCAGGGCGTTTCTCCCTAGAGCCAGGGGTGGGCTAATTAATGCCTTTCCTGCCTCAGTCCCTGGAAGGAGAGGGCGGCTTAAAGTAGCTACTCTGCGCATTTGCCCCCTCAAGAGCATTTCTGCAGAAGGAGCGGGCTTGGCCCCTGCAGCTGATGCTGTGATGGGTCCCAGAGCTCCCAGACTGGGAGAGGTCCGCTCTCCCGGCCTTGCCAGCCCATGACGTCACGCCTCTTTCCAATACTCCCCCGCCTCCAAGGGAGAGAAAACAAGAGACAAAGAACAGAGGGCCACGTTTGGGGCCACGTGTAGCCCAGGCGGGGGGACTAACGTCTGAGATCTCGCTCCCTTCCCAGAGGCTTAAAGCCCGTCTCCCCTTAATTGCAACCAAACAGGAAAGAAGCCAGGAGCTGCCCTCTCGGGAGACAATGGCTTTCCTCTCGCTTCCAGTTCGGCAGCTGATCAGAAGGCTTTTTCCTCCCCTATGGTTAGTGGTCCAGAAAGCAGACGCGACACTCAAGCCCGCACCAAAATCACAAGCCAAATACTCGGTAAAGGCCGGGATTGGCCGAGCTCCCACCGTCGGGAAAGAGAAAAACTTGTGCACAAACAAAATGAATGCAACTGAGAAGGGAAGGCGTCAACTGGGAAAAACTCCTGCTTTGTTTGTCTTTGATATGCGATACCACAGTTATGTAGGAGTGTATGTATGTGATATGTGGATGTTATATAGGCATGTATGTGTCATAGAGCAGGGGTCCTCCAACTTTTTAAATAGGGGGCCAGTTCCCTGTCCCTCAGACTGTTGGAGGGCCGGACTACAGTAAAAACAAACACTTTGTTTTGTGGGCCTTTAAATAAAGAAACTTCATAGCCCTGGGGGAGGGGGATAAACATCCTCAGCTGCCACATCTGGCCCACGGGCCGTAGTTGGAGGACCCCTGCTAGAGCTATTATGTATATGTGATATCACAGCTATATAGGGATGTTTAGACCATTAACATCAATATAGTTCTATGGACAGCTAACATAAATATACGGTGCAGTAGATAGAGCATTGGACTTGGAATCAGGTCAGATCTACCCTGTCGTTACTTACTCGTTGTGTGACCCTGAACAAGTCACTTAACCCCGTTTACCTCAGTTTCCTCATTCATAAAATGAGCTGGAGGAAAAAAACAGAGAGCCACATTAGTATCTTTGTCCCCCCCCAGCCCCAAATGGGGTCAAGGAGATAGGAACTGAAACGACTTGAACAGCAGCATTAACGTAGAACTCCGAAGCCGTCCTCTGATAGATAAGGGGTCAAAGGGTGTCAGCAGTCCTGAAGACTCTGGACGACCACAGGAAAGGATGCCCCGAGTCACCCATCGGGAAACGCACATTAATGCGGCTGGGAAGTCTCACTCACACCCGCAAACTGGTAACGAGAAAAGGTGAAAATTGTCCGTTGGTGGAGCTGGATCCGGCCAGTCCGGAAAGCTGTTTGGACTAAAAGCGGGTCTCCTCTGAGCCAGAGGTTCCACTCCGAGGAGGGCGTCCGTACAAAGGAGAGAGCCACACGCACCAGGATATTTACGGCAACGGTTTTCTTGTCGGCAAAGGTGGGAGACAAAGGAGACATGGACCGCGGAGGGGCTGAATGCGTTGTGGGCCGTGGATGGAGGGGCTGTTGCTACCCTGCAAGAATGGGCGCTTGTGATGAAGGCGGAGAGCCATGGGAAGCCCTGCGGAGGTGGTGAGGAGTTAAGGCAGCAGAGCTGGGAAGGCAAATGACTTTCAGGAACACGGATCGGTTACGGCTAAGGTTCTTCCTGGCTGTGTGGCCCTGGGCAAGTCACTTAACCCCAATTGCCTCAGGGGGAAAAAAAGAGACTAGATGCTGTTAAATGATAATGGCCAAGCTTGGTCAGAGACAGAAAGAAAAGTTGCAAAGGAGGGAGCACAGTGGGTGGGGAATGCTACAGAGGATCCCAGACTTTTTCAATGGAATAATAGTTGGAATGTTTTTTTTTTTTTAATTCTTTGTCATGAAAAATGGCTCTCTACAAGCAGATGGGACGGCGGACAGAGCGACAGGAGTCAGGAAGATCTGAGTTTAAATTCAGGTGTTTTCTGGCTGTGTGACCCTGGATGAGTCACTTAATAGTTTAACTGCCTCTGTTTACTCTTCTGTAAAATGGGATAAAGAGAAGGAAGAGAAAAACAGTGGGAAGTCTAGATGTACCCATCTGTAAAATGGGGGTGATAACAGCACCCATCTTCCAGGGTTGTTGAAAGGATCAAATGATATAATAATTAGAGTGTTCAGTACAGAGTAAGTGATTAATAAAGGCTTCTGCCATAGTTCCCTCTGTAAGAGAGAAGGAAGGAGGAAACAGTGGGAAGTCTAGACATCCTAAAAACAAAAGATATTAAGAAAATTGAAAAAAATTCAAAGCTTTTACCTGTTTTTGGGAGGCCAGCATAATTCCCATAATTCCCCACCTGTCCCGAATCTCCTGCCTCCCCTCCCTCCCTCCCCCCGGCCTGCCCAGCTGAGATTCTCTATCATTCTCCGTCCTGTGCGGAAGGAAAGCTTCTGTCCCCAAGTAAACTTGGGAGTTGGAAACTTCCTGATCTCGGGTCTGAGCGCACAGTAGGTGCTTGATCAGCGTCTGGGAGTGGACTGGTTTTCCCACCTTCCTCTGCCTTCAGCCTCCCTTAGCCGGCGGCGGGTGTGTCCGGGCCCCCAATGTGGGACTCTCCTTCTCACCCCCAGTTCCTGGCGATGCTGTCCCAGTGGTGCACCCAGACGCACTCCCTGACGCTGCAGAACCTGAAGCCCCGGCAGCGGGGAAAGAAGGAGGGCAAGGAGGAGTACCTGAGGAGCACCAGGTGGGGCCGGGGGCGGGGCCCTAGGGGAGGGGCCTGTCAGAGGCCCTGGTCGTCCGAGTAAGGGGGGCCCATCTTCAGTCTAATCCAACGGAGCATTTATTAAGCACTTAGTGCGTGCTAGGAACTGTGCCAAGTGCACAAAATGTGTCACTACTCTTACATACTACTCCGGGAGGATACAATAGGGGAGATAGGAAGGCCCGAGTTCAAATCTTGCTGGCTGTGGGACCCTGAGCAAGTTACTTAAGTTCTCGGTTTCTCCATCTGAAGAATGGGATAATGATGGCACCGACTGGGCAGAATTGGGGGGAGACCAAGTGAGGTAACTGCTTTATAAGCCTAAGCCCTGGCCAAGTTCCATTATCACCATCAGGACGGTGAAGGTCCCCCGGGAAGCTCTGCCCGACCCAGGTCCGGCCCTTTCCCCATTCTCTGCTTCGCGTCCCCGCCCGTTCGCCCATCCCCAGGGGGGCTCGGCCAGGCCAGCCGAGCTTTAGGTCCCCTCCCGCCCAAGTCCGGGAGCCTCTAACTTCCTCCCTGTAGAATTAAGCTCCTCAGGGTGGGAACTGCTTTTTGGGCCCTGGGAGCTCGGTCCTTGCACGCCGAGGAGACTTGCTGGGCTGGCCCCCGGAACGGGGTGGGGTGGGGAGGGGGGCCCACTGACCCGGCCGCTGTTCCAGGGGCTGCCTGGAGGCGGGGCTGGAGTCCCTGCTCAAAGCTGCCGGCGGGAACCTGCTGATCCTGCGCATCTCCCACTGCCCCAACGTCCTCACCGACCGCTCCCTCTGGCTGGCCAGCTGCTACTGCCGGGCCCTGCAGGCCGTCACCTACAGGTGGGTCCCCGGAGGCCGTCCTGCCCAGCCAGAAGCTCCCGGAGAGCCTCTCCGACCCCGATCCCAGCTGGCCCGGCTTACCCTCGGGGTGCGGTGAGAGGCAATGGGCTCGGAGGCGGGAGCCCCCCGGTCAGGCGGCTCGGTCCTTCTGGGCTTCGGTTTGTGTGTCTGTGGAATGGGAATGAGGATGTCTGCGGCTTTCTCCACGGGGTCGCGGTGAGGAAAGGCTCACATTCACACACACACACAACCCGGCCTCCTCCCTTCTTGGCAGGTGGGGACCTATGGGTGAGGAATGGGGCATTTGCAGAAAGCGTTTGCCAGTTTGCTGAATCACGTTTTAAAGTTTTTCTCTTCTGAGTTACAAGGGGATGGCTCGCTGGGGAGAAGGAGGAAATGAAAGGGAAATAAAAACGGACACCAGAGTGACCACCTGGAAACCGCCGCCCGTCTGCAGCCTCCGAGGGCAGAGGGGTGGAGGCGGCCTCGGCTGTGGGGGCCCCCGGGACCCTCACTCTCCTCCTCTTCCCTGCAGGAGCGCGACGGATCCCGTTGGCCACGAGGTCATCTGGGCCCTGGGGGCCGGCTGTAGGGAGATCATCTCCCTGCAAGTGGCCCCTCTTCACCCCTGGTGAGTGGGGCCGGGGGCCGCGGGGGCTCGGGCAGCTAAAAGCCCCAGGTGGCTCCTCGGAAACGGGGGAGCGGGAGCTGGCGCAGGACCTGACGGCCGGGCCTGGCTCGGCCCCCGGGGGCCGCCCCTCCTCTGCGTCCTGCTATCGATTCATGGGCCCGGCCTGTGCTGTGGGGGGCCCTTGTGGAACAGACTGAAGGCGGAGCAGCCAGGGAGCGTCCCGGAGGCACCGAGGGGTCCCCCTGAAAGGGAGGACTGGGGAGGACTCCCGCGGCCCCTCTGACCTCCCTTCTTGCTCCCCCCTTCGCTCCCCCACCCTGTCTTCTAGCCAGCAGCCCACACGCTTCAGTAACCGGTGCCTGCAGATGATCGGACGCTGCTGGCCCCACCTCCGAGCCCTGGGGGTAGGAGGAGCGGGCTGCGGGGTGCAGGGCCTGGCCTCCCTGGGTGAGTCCCCTCCCGGACCCCCGGGGCCCTGCTTCCGCGTGGGGCCGTGAGGGAGGGTCTGCGGGGGCCGGGGGGACCCTCGGAGCGGGAGCGCCGAGGCCGTGGCTTAGCGCGGTGGGAGGGAGGGGGCCGGGGAGAGCCTAGTGGCTCGTTCCCAAGGGAGAACTTGTTCCGGCTGGGCCCTCACTGAGAGGCTGGAGACCCGCCCGGCCGGGGAAGGGAGGCTGCCGAGTCCCCGAGCGGGGGAGCCGGGAGCCGTCGCTCAGCCCTTCCTCGGCCTCTCCCCCCAGCCCGGAACTGCATGAGGCTGCAGGTGCTGGAGCTGGACCACGTGGCGGAGATCACCCAGGAGGTGGCGGCCGAGGTCTGCAGGGAGGGGCTGAAGGGCCTGGAGATGCTGGTGCTCACGGCCACCCCGGTCACCCCCAAGGCCCTGCTGCACTTCAACAGTGAGTCACGGGGAAAGCCCCCGGTCAGCGCCCCCCCACACACGCACTCGTCCTGGTGCAGCCCCCGCCGGCCAATCATGGGCGGGGGGAAGTGGGGGGGCCAGGGCTGGTGGGGATTAGCAAGCTTTGCACCTGGGGGGGCTTGGGGTCCAATAGATGAATGGACAGGTCAGTGAAGGAGGAGGGAGGGAGGGATGAGTGGAGGTGAGGATGAGTGGGTAAGTTCATGAATGAATGGGAAGAGTGGATGCATTCGTGCAGGGAGGAAGGGATGGACGGTCGCATTCGTGAATGGAAGGACGGCCGGCCGATTAATGAATGGCTAGGACGATAGTTGGATTAATGAATGACAAGATGGGGGATTAGTGAGTGAGGGGACTGATGAGCGGGTGGGTTTGTAGGAAGGACAGATTAATGAATGGCTGGCTGGAGGGATTAAGGGCTGGAGGAAAAGATGCACGAACGCGCCACTTGCCAGCCCTCCATTAGCCCCCACACAAACCCCAGCCCTCCTTTGGCATCTGAGTCTGGGCGACGGCTGTCAGGGCACAGGTGGGCTCCTGATGTCTGAGAGGGACGCCCCCCATTCACCAGGCTCTGGGTCAGGCCCAGCCAAGAACCGCCTCACCCTCTCTCCGCCCCAGGTGTTTGCCGGAACCTCAAGTCCATCGTGGTACAGATCGGGATCGTGGACTACTTCAAAGAACCAGGGAGCCCCGAAGCCCGGAAGCTGTTTGAGGAAATGGTGACCAAGCTCCAGGTGGGGAGACTGGGAGACCCTGACGCCCCCCAAGCCATTTTCTGTAATCGGGCTGGCACAGGGCTCGCTTCTGGTGTGGGGCCTGTAAAGCCTGATCCCCCAAATGACAGGAGCAGTGGGGGAAGAACAAGCGGGGGAACAATTCCCAGGAGAACCCACCCCTCATTTTCTAGCGAGCGGGTGGGACGGCCTTCATCCGAGGGCAGTCTGAGGTTCCGGAGCCTTCCAGACTAGTGGGGGAAATTGGCCGGCGGGCGTTTATAAACTCCTAGAGGGGAAGCCCTCAGGGAGGGGCCCGTCTTCCTGACCCAAAGGCCAGGGGCCTCGGGGAGTATCCATGTTTAGAGCATGGTGAGATGATGGAAGGATGGGGGGAAAAAAAGGAGTGGGAAGGGTGGCAGGGCAGTGAGGATAGTGGGGGCAGCAGGAAACACAGGTGGGGCACTTCATGGACCCCCCAGCCCGGGCGTCAGTACTGTGAGGGACTCCGGACCCCACGTCCTGCACCCGAGGGCTCGCTCCCCTCCCCCACCTGCTCCTCCACTCTTGTTACTGTATCATCCTGTAGACAGATGGGGGGGGTCCCCAGTGACCTCCTTTTTTCCCTTCCTGGACTTTCCCCCGACCTCCTTTTTCCCGACCCATCTGCGGCGTTTGCCATTCACGGCCCGTACCCCGTCCTTAATACCCTTTCCGTCCCTTTGGCCACAAACCAACAAGTGGGCGTCCAGCCCTTGACCGAAGATAGCTGAGGAGGAGGATGCCGTCCCCTGCTCCCTCACCCCCAGAGGCAGCCGTTCTCCTTTGGATCAGCTCTTTTCATTAGCAGCCATTGCTCCTCCTTCTACCCCCAGGACCAGAGCAAGCACTCCGTCAGGGAGTGACTCTGGACAAGTCACTTAAGCACTCCAGGCCTTAATTTGTTCATCTATAAAATGGGAGGGTTGAACTAGCTGGCTTCCGAAATCCCCCCAGATCTGTGACCTTCCCGGGCCCCCCGGCTCTACTCGAGGTTCCCGCAAACCTGCAGATCCTTCCAGATTCTTAAGTCCCAATGACTGGTTCTTTCCTGAGACTTCTCAAGTACCGATTGTACTCCTTGCCAGCCACGATCCGGTGCCCCCTGACCTACTGTTAACCATTTCACATAGCAGATGCTCCTGCCGAGCTGGGCCATTCTCTTCATGCCATCGAGGCCTCCATCCCATGAATGAACCTTTCCCACCCAGAAAAGCTGCTTACCTGTGCTAGGTCTGTCATCCTATCGGCTTGTAGCTGGGGTTCACCCCATGTGCAGGGCTCCGAGTTCAAATCCAGACTCGGACACTTGCCAGGTGTGTGCCTCTGTTTCTGGGAACATAATAGAGAGATAACACCCAAGGGCATCGTAAAGATGAGGATCAAATGAGGTAACATTTGTACAGCACAGTGTGGAGCACACAGTAGGTGTTTAATAAATGTTTGTTTCCTTCCTTCCTTCTCTTACCGCCTCAAGGATACTGAACAGGCAGTATCCAGTGGTTACCACTGACTCTTACTTCTGGCCAGAATACGTTCTCTTCTTTTTCTTCAGATCCTAAAATTATTTACATCTTCCTCTCCACTTCTGCGTACTTCTCTGTATCACGGCCGCCTTGGGCTTTCCATGATTTCTGGGGAGTCTGAGACTGCCGGGGATGGGTACAGCCACGTGGCGTGACGAGAAGGCTGGTCTGTTCCAGGCTCTGCTGGCAGGGAAAAATTTAAGGTCGCAGTCCCCCAAATCAAGCCTGTTCTCTCTTCTTGTTCGTTCCTGAAGCCAGCTCCTTGTCCACTGACAGTGTGTATTTGGATACATACACTAATAGTTATAATAAGAGCTAACACTTACACAATGCCTACTGTGTGCCAGGCACTGTGCTGAGGGCTTTTTAATGAATATTATGTCACTTCATCCTCAAAAAATCTCTGATGTGCTATTATTATCCCCGTTTTACAGATGAGGAAACTGAGGTAAACAAGTGATGCCCATAAATGTTGTAGAATATACATATGCTCACTTACAAAAATGTCCGTATAGATGGATGGATGGATAGATAGATAGAAAGAAGGATGGATAGACAGCCAGATAGAAAGATGGATGGATAGATAGGTAGATAGATAGAAGAATGGATGGATGGTAGAGAAAGAAAGAAGGATGGATGGATGGATAGATGGAAAGATGGATGGATGGATGGCTAGAAAGAAATAGAACTAAAGAGTTAGATAAACAAGAGAGCAAAGACTCCTCTTTTTTTGGTCTTTGCACATGCAGCATCTCACAGAGGGCCCGGCACAGAGTGTGACCCAGAGCCGTGCTTGGGCAGCTATTTAACAAGGACCCGCTGATTGGCAGATTGGCTCCTCTATACCATCATCAGATAGTTCATGTGCCCTACGCCACTGAAACATGACTGGTTCCCTTAACATTCTTTGGGGCCTACTATCAAAGTGTTGGGCAGATAAATCTATCTTCTCCTTGTGCCGGAGACATGAAATTCTGAATTTGAATCCTGCCTGAGACCCTCACTGTGTGACCCTGGATAACTCTATTCTGTCTGCCTCAGTTTCTTTATCTGTAAAATATGGCTATTAATAGCACTTGCAAACAAGTTTCTATTTCTTTCTTCCTTTTTTCCAATAACAAAAACCACCAGCTGCCTAACAGCCTGGGACACCTTGAACCCATGGCATGGGAGACCGATCCCCTTCAGTCCTTTCATTCAGTGCCTCGATATTCCCAGACTTTTCCCATTCCACTCCCAAACTGTGAGACTTTTAGATGGCTCCATCAGCTCATACTTCTCTCAGCTGGTCCTTCAGCTCCTCCCTGTCCCAGAAGGCATTTTTCCACGGTCAATCCTGCCACGATCTCGATTTGTTGAAGCAAACCGAAGTTGATCATCGCTCTTTGGGGTACGGAACCCCCTCACCCAGGCTGGGATACCGCACCGGCACCGACCATGAGCTTCTTCCGTTCTCCAGGTCCTGGAGCCACTTCAGCTTCCCCGGCTTCACTGTCAAGGTCGGGGAGCCCGTGCTCCCCCAATATCTGCCATCCCTGCTGGCTTCTGTCTTTCTTCGCTCTCCCAACATGAAGTGCGAATTGCCAACTTTGATCCCTATGAAGTTCTTGTTTTTCTTTAAAATAATATCATGGTTCTTCTCTAGGTGAGGTGCAGATTTCTCAGGGAGGTTTTCTGGAGGCAGCCTTAGTTTCAGTTAAGAGTAAATAATCATCCAAAATGCAGCCAGGTGATAAAAGTTCAGATCTTTTATTGTCTCTAATATAGCCCGGTTAGCTTAGAGGCCTCTCTCTCCGCTTGGTTCCAAGAGCTCCCTCTGAATGTCTCCAAATCCAAGGGTTTTGTCCTTTAGCCTCCAACCAGCACAGAGATGGAATGAATCTCTTGTTTCCTTCACTTGGGGCTCGGCTAGCTTTCTGGTGAGTCTTTCAGACCAGCTTGGTCTCAGTGGGGGAAGTGCAGGAGCCCAGCCACTACAGTGGTGTGAGATGAAGATGAATCTGGTTGTCCACTGAACTCTCCACTCGTAGCTTTATCCTCTGAAAACTCTTCGTCTGCCACCAGCCAGCCAAGTGGAAAATATTCTGCCTTGCCTCGGAGAGAGGGCTTCTGGGGTAATTCCGCTGAAATCTGTCAAAGTGCTCTCTGTCTGCACCAGAGTCGCTCCTCTCCAGTCCAGCTGAACTCTCCTCTGCGACCAGCCAGCCAAGAGGAAAAATGTATTCTGGAATGGCTGTCTCGCCTTATATGTGAATCTTCTGAGAGAATGGGATTATGGGTTTTCTCCCATAGTGCTCTCTGGCCCAAAGAGCTTTAAGGGAGGTGTGAACTCCCTTGAAGTTAGAAAGTTTACTTTGTGAAGCTGGCATACTTGTGAACTCCAATGAGTAAAGGTGTGAACACAAGCCTTGTATTAATTAGTTCTACTTAGTACCTTGTTTCAGGTTCTGGCCAAAATCTTCTTGTAAGATTAGATCAACTCTAATTAGTTAGCAGTTTGTAAAGATTCCAACATAATTTGACTGAATTCTCCCCACTGGGCCTCTGCTTTCTTCTTATATACCAGAGAGAGGGATTATGGGTTTTCTCCCAGAATGCTCTCTGGCCCTAAGAGCTTCAAGGGAAGTGTGAATTCACAGAGTAACAAAGTTTACTTGTGAACTCCAATGAGTAAAGGTGTAAACACAAGCATTGTATCAGTTCTACTTAGTACCTTGTTTCAGGTTCTGGCCCAAAACATCAACTTTAATGAGTTAGCAGTTTGTACAGATTCCAACAGAGCCCCAACTTAATTCTCCTAAGGTTTTGCCCCCAAAGTTGGTCCAGTCGATACTGACTGATAGCAAATCACAGAATTCAGAGTTAGAAGGAGTCTCTGCAGCCATAAATTAAAGGAATCAGTACTAAAATATCAATCCAATGGCCATCTGGCCGGGGTTCGTACCAGAGACGGTCGCTGGCTCTGGACATCACAGAGCCATGTCCATGTACCCTTTAGGGAACTTCAGATTCCCCTATCTATGGCCCCAATATGGGCAGTCCTTCATACCCGCGCATTTGCTGCCGCCCCCTCCTCCAATATACTGATAAGGCATCTTTTGCATATCTCACAGAACAACTAAAATACAGTCTTCGCTACCAGCCCACGGGGAAGGACATTCAACATCGTCGGTCTTCATGTTCTCCATTGAGCCCTATGAGTTAATAGAAAAAGTTAAGACACGGCTTGGTTTTGAAGTCTGAGATGCTCCCCTCCCCAAACCCTAAGTATTTCATGCCGGTGGTCTAGCAGATCTGTTTCTGGTGGCCATTCAATGCCTAATTCTCCTTTTGAAGGAACCCAGTTCCATGTAATGGGGAGGGGGGGAAATAAATTATCAAATAATTTTTTTAAATAATGGACTATAGCCACATAGGGCCATCCAGTTCACATTTTGTACCCGGCTCGGCTAGCCGAGTCTCTTTATTTGCTTCTGCGGTTCCTCTTCTTGCATCAGGATGCTCGGAAACCCCGTTTCCCTTCCAGGAGAGATGGCTTTTTGCTCATGGCTTTCCTCGTACTAACAAATTGGCTTTCTAGCAGCCAAGTTCCCATTTATTCGACAAGCGTGCATTAATGGCTCTATGAGTAAGCTTCCGGCTTGGTAGATTTGGGCGCTTTCCCAGATACCGGGTTTTTGTTTGGGTGATGCTAAAATCCTAGATTTCCCTATTTGTGTCTTCCCTCCTACTGATACCTTCAAAACCGGTCCCTTGATGTCCTCAAAATTGGGTTGTTCCCAGAACAAACTTCTGCTGGCTCTTCTTAGTGTAGACTTGTCTTTTCTTTAATAACGATTTCATTTCCCTTCTGGGCACGAACGGGACTGTGATTAGAGGGTCCGAATGGGATCTCTCCACTTTTCCTTGATGGCGAAAGCACTTTGTCATAAAAATCCTTCCAGTTTTCTTTGTTTCTTATCCTCTTCGTGATCCTTAAGTCAGATCTTTCACCACTATTTTCAATCGTGCTCATCTATTCATTCTTTCTCTGGAAGATTTTACAGATGTGCTTGTTTCTCTGATTTCTACTCCATTCTAAGCCCCGGAGGTTCAAAGAAAGGAAAAAAAACAATTATTTCCCTCAAGGAGTTTCTATTCTAATGAGGGAGATGACACAGACATAATGTAAGGAAGGGAATTACAGAGGGAACAGCAGCAGCACCCACTGACATCCAAAACTGCTGAGGCAAGTGGGGTTAAGTGACTTGCCCAGGGTCACACAGCCAGGAAGTGTGAAGTGTCTGAGGCCACATTTGAACTCAGGTCCTCCTGACTTCTGTCTGATGTCTGGGCTCCTGACATCTGGGTTGATGCTCTAACCACTGAGCCCCCTAATTGCCCCAAGCACTTCCTAAGCAGGCCTGGGATCCTTCAGTAATTACCCAGGTTTTTCTGTGTCGGTCCTCTACCCCTTCTCATAACTGGGATATGTGTTCCAGCCAGGACTCAGAGGGTCCCTCAGGCCTAGATAGGACTGCTCCCCTGAAAATCTTTATTAGAATAGTGCCCTGTCTCGGTGCCTTTCACCAATGGCTCTGTATCTATATTTGCTGGAGCCGACGCTTTTACCATATCATGATCCAAGGAAGATGATTCATGAACTACTCCAGGTGAGGGCCAAGGTTGTGAGTTTGAACGGGGGCTTATCCTGGGTTCAAATCCCAGCTCTTCTGCTTACTCCCTGTGTGATTCTGGGTAAATCACTTACATTTCCGGCCCTTCATTTTCTTCATCTGAAAAATGACATTTTGGGAACAGTTGGCTTCCGAGGCCCCTTCCGCCTCAAGATCTAGGTAGGGCCCTTCGAAATTCTTCTAGCAAACATGGCCTTCATCGATCTCTTCCTTCACCAGAAGTCCCCGGCCTTCCTTATGAGTAAGTCCCAGTCACTTTCGTCATTACAGAGCTCGCCAAAAGAATTCCTAAATAGCGGTTACCAGTTGTTCCCATGGGACTGTCCTGCTGTTCCAAGCAGCATATATACGTGTGTGTATGTACATACATGCATATATACATAGTACTGTTACTCTCTCTCCAACCATATATTCCACAGCTTATATTTTTCATCTCCCCCCCATCCCATCCCAGCACATCATTGTTCTCTTAATGAAATGTCATAAAGTGACATAAATGTCCTATTTGTCACAAATGTCATAAAAATGTCAATCCTAATGAAAAGTCCCTTCCCCGAGCTTAGTACCACGGCAGGTCCCCGTAGCTGGGGCAGCCCCGTCCCACTGTAAGCCGGACGCTCTGTGCTGGAGATAAATGGGCCCGAGTGTTTCGACACCGCGCTGTTGCGAGCTGTTTTCAGTCGCGGGTCCCCTCGGAAAGCCTCCTGCTCATTGGTGGCCCTCCATGGAAGCCTGCACTGAACAGGGCCCGCCAAATGGAGCTTCCAGAGAGTGCGGCACTCCCCCCTCCCGCAGGCGGCACCCCCAGAAATCGCTACTCAGTTCGACTTCCACTCGAAGCCCCCACTGACGGCGTCTCGCATTGTGAGTGGGCAGAAGACAGTCAGGGAAAGGGGGTGAGAGGAAATCAGTTCACAGGAAGAGTGGCAGGGGAACATTTCTCGGGGTCCTTCCCCACCGGGTGGGGCACGGGGCAGCAAGCGTGACCGAAGCATCCCCCAGGCAGCTCAGGGATTCCCCAGAACCCCCCTCTGCTGGGCCTTGGGCCTGCGCCCCGGAGCTCCATCCTACCTGTTGTCCCTCTCAGGGGAGGTCATATTGTCGCTGCCTCCACTTGGGAGTTTTCTGAAGTTTTTACCTTGGGCTCTCTGGCCCAGAGCCTTCCTTCTTGTGATTCAGCCCCAGAATCACATCAGCCATCCCTTCCCCGCCAGCCATCGCTGGGACAGGAAAGCCCGGCCCTTTGATCTTCATAAGGGCAGACACGTGTCGGCTCCCACACCTGACTTTCCAGGAGCCCGGGCCGGGCAGCCACTTGTGGCCCCCCGCCATTAGTCTGTGTTTGAAGGGATTGAGGGCGCCCCCTACACCTGGAGCCCGGTCCCGAACCACCACCTAACTCCAGCAAACCATTTCAGGGGCTGCCTCCCAACAAATGTCAAAGGACCTCGCGCTTCTCCCCCTGAAGGGCTTGCAGCTTTCCATGCCATTGAGAGCTATCCAGGGGACGGACACGGCCCACAGTGCTCTGGGAAAAGCCGCTCTGTGTAGGCTGCATCTCAGTCCGAAGCAGGGCTGATCTGCTTACAGGGCAGATGAACAACAGCCCACCCCGACCCCCTGGGTGTGAGTGTGGGGGGTGAAAACCCCTTTAAAAAGTACTGAAAGCACAACCGATGTGGAAATGTGTCTAGGAGATCTGTTGTTAAACATATATTGGATTCCTTGTTTCTAGGGAAGGGACTCAGGGGAAGGGAGGGAAACAATCTGGAATACGAGATTTCAAAAGGGTGAATGTTGAAAACTATCTTTGCATGTAGTTTGAAAATAAAAAGCTATTATAAAAAAAAAAAAAGGTACTAGACAGATAGAGTCTGTAGCAGAGCTTTTGCCTTTTGGGGGTCCCGGACTCCTGTGGCATCTGGTAAAGCCCAAAAAGCTCTTCTCAGTGCTTTTAAATAATAAAATAAAATATGTAGGACTGCAAAGGAATCCAAGTAGACTGAAATGCAGTTCTAGAAATAATAAAAAGAATAGAAAAATAGTAAGAAGGAATCTAAGTAAACTGAAATAATTATTGAAATAATAATAAAAAGTAAATAGACATGGAAAAATAGGAAGGAATCTAAATAGATGAAATAGTTATTGAAATAGAAAATAATAAAAAGGAATCCAAGTAGATTGAAATAATTATCGAAATAAGTAAAAAGAAATAGAAAAAAAGTAAGGAATCTAACTAGACTGAAATACAGTTATCAAAATAGTCAAAAGAATAGAAAAATAGGCAAAAGAAATCCAAGTAAACTGAAATAGCCATCGAAACAATCATAAAAAGGAAATAGGAAAAGGAAGGAATCTAAGACTGAAATATAGTTATCAAAATAAAAATAGAAAACAGTAAGAAAGGAATCCAAGGAGACTGAAATAGTTATTGAAATAGTAAAAAGTCAATAGAAATAGAAAAATAATAAAAAAGAGTCCAAAGGAATCCGAGGAGACTGAAATACTTGTCAAAAAATCAATTTAAAAATCAATAGAAATAGAAAATTAGTCGAAAGGAATCCGAGGAGACTGGAATCGTTCTGGAAGGAGGAAGAGCAAAGCTGATGGGGCTCCGGGAAGGCCGTGGTGCTCTGGGTGAGGAGGTTGCTGGGAGGCAGGGGAGGCCCCGCCGCCCCAGCCCCCTTCTCCGAAGCCTCGCCTCCCCGGGCGCCCTTTGGCCCAGGGCACCGAGGGCCGGCTCACCCCGAGCCGGGCCCGGCCGGGACTTCCCGGAGAGCAGAGATAACGCGGCCTCTCGTCCCTCCCCAGGCGCTGCGGCGGCGGCCGGGCTTCTCCAAGATCTTACACATCAAGGTGGAAGGCGGCTGCTAACCCCGGCGGGGGGGCCCGTGGGCACCCCTCCCCACCCCTCACCCAGAGGCCTCCAGCAGGCAGCTCCTCGGACAGCCACCTACGGACGCAGGTTTGGACTTGCCTCGGGGGCCGGCTGGCGGACGCCGGGCTCGGGCCGGGAGCTCCCGTCTGAACTGGGCCGGCGGCGGAATGCCAGCTGCCGGGGAGTCGATGGCTTGGGGAGGGGGCTCGTTTCCTTGAGACCCTGGGGCGGGCGCCCCCACCAGCCACCGCCTTCCTCCCGGCCCGAGGAGAGCCCCAGGGCGGCCCCCCCAGAACAGGGAGCTCCAGTCACCAGCAGAGGCCGGCGACGCCCCGACCCTGTCCTGGCTCCTTCCTTCAGGGGCTCCTGCAATAAACCCCGACTGTCTCCCTCCGAGCCCCCTCCCGGGCCGCCTCCTGTAGCTGATCTGTCCTGGCGGCCGGGGCCCCCTTTCCTGCTCCCATCCTGGCTGGTGGAGAGCCCGGGGGGCGCCCGCAGGAGGGGGGCGGGGCTGGGGCCTGCCTGGGCCCCGAGGGGGAGGGGCCGCTCCAGGACCCGGCCACGTGAGGCTGGGGGCGGCCAGGCAGAGATGACAGAGTATTTATTTCTGTAAGAAGAGACGATGCAGAGATTTTAAAGCAAAGTTATATAATGTGCATGTTTCTGAGCTCTCCGCTCTAGACCCTGGCCCTGCCCTTGACCTTGACCCTTGACAACACACACAAACCCCTCCCAGGAGGCTCCTGACTCAGGGGAGGCCCGGGGGTCTGCAGGAAAGGGGGCCTGGGCAGGAAGCTGCTGATACCCCCCCCAACCCCTGTGCACCCTGGGGAGGGGCACTCACAAACCGGCTGTTTGGGGATACATTGGGATATGGCCCAGGGAGAGGCAGAGGGGGGCTGGAGGAGCTCAGCCTGGGCCTGGACTTGGGCTCCCCACCCACCCACACCCGGGCCCTGGGGGAAATGAGGCTCCGGATCCAGGCTTGGGAGAAGCTCGCTGGGCCCTTCGCACTGTCTTCTGTCCTGTCTCTCGTTTGTGTCTTTGTCTCTGTGTCTCTGTCTCTCTCCCCTCCCCCTCTATCTCTGTTCTCTGTCTCTGTCTCTGTCTGTCCCTCCCCCCCCTCCCTCTGTCTCTGTCCCTCCCCCCCCTCCCTCTGTCTCTGTCTCTCCCCCCACCCCCTCTATCTCTGTTCTCTGTCTCTGTCTCTGTCTGTCTCTCCTCCTCACCCCCTCTGTCTCTGTCCCTCCCCCCCACCCCCTCTATCTCTGTCTCTGTTTCTCCCCCCCCCCCCATGTCTCCCTCTCTCTCCCTCTGCTCGGGGAGAGCTCAGACCGCAGACACCGGGCGCCCTTGTTCCTCGGAGCAGCAGGAAGTCAAAGGCCCTGGGTTTGGGCCCCCATTTACCATCGCTGTGACCTCGGACAAGTCCATCCCTCCGGGTGTTTCCCCACTGGGGAAGGGGCTAGGAGCGAATGGCAAGTCCCAGCTTCAGGAAATGTTTCTGATTCTCGGGGGACAAGGGGAGGGTCCCAGCAAGCTCCTGGTGTCCGGGATCCTGACTCCGAAGCCCCGGCCCCCGTCCCCACTTGTTGGCCGCCCGGCTCCTCAGAGCGCCCCCGAGGGCCAGCCTGGCCGGGTATCCTCTGGGGGGAGCCTTCAGGCCCCCTCGTGGTCCTTCCTCTGCCTCAGTTTCTCCGCTCGCCTCCCCCTCCACGTGTCCGCGTCACCACCCTCCGCCCTGCCCCGCCCCTCCCTGCGGCCTCCCGGAGGCGGGGCTAGGGGGCGTTTTCCTCCCATCCCTGGCCTGCTTCACCCCTTTCCCAGAGAGTAGCCCCCAGCCCGGCGCCCCCTGGCGGGCTGGGGGGAGAAAGCACAAGGCTCCCGAGTCCCCGCCCCCTGCCTGGGGGGTCCCCGACCCCCTCCCGAGATGGCAGCAGGAGCTCCTGGCGGCTGGTTGGGGTCGGAGGCCCTGGGCCCGGCGGGACCTTGCAAAGCCTCTGACTCAGTTTCTTCATCTGTGAAGCGAAGAAAGCTGGACCTGGGGGGACGCCGGGGGCCCCTCCGACTTCCCTCCTGGTCCCCGGGAAAAGCACAAGGGGAAGGGGACGCCGGCTCCTCCCCACAGACCCTCACCCAGGGCTCCGGCCAGAGAGCGCCCTCCTGCGGGGGAGGGTGTGTGTGTCTGTGTGTCTGCGTGTGTGTCTGTGTCCGCTGGAGGGGCCCAACCCCCGCCCCCGTGTTCATGGGTCAGGCCCGGCGCCTTCTCCCCCCTCCCCTCCCGCCCCTCTGCCTCGGGGCGTGGCAGCGGCCCCGCAAGCACGAGGGGGTCTCGGGGTTCCCAGGCTCCTCCGCCGAGCCCCTCACTACCTATGTAGCACGCAGCCCCCTCCCTGGAGAACGCGGGCTCGCTCTCCCTCAGGCCCTGGGCCTCCCACCTCGCTGCCCGGGGGCACGGACCTTGGCTCCCTCCCAGCCCAGGCCGGGTTTTTCGCCTTTGACAATCAGAGTTGGAGTTTAGGATGGGCCGGGGAGCGCACAGGGAGCCCCGTCCTGTTCCCATCCCCCTCAGGGGCCGGGCGGGGCCCGACCACACTTGGTCAGCAATCCCTCCCCGGGACAGATCGCCCCCCCACCCCGCCCCTCCTCGCCAGGGCCTCAGGGTGTGGGCCTGAAGCACTTTATTTCTGCCCCGAGCTACCTTCCCAGGGGTCTCCTAGGACACCAGGGGCCACACGGGTCATCCACGTGACACGGGGCGGCTCGCCTCATCTCCAGGGCAGAAGGGAGCCGGCGGGAAGCAGGGCGGGTCCCGGGTCCGCTGGGCTCGGCACCTGGGTCAGCTTTAGCTCGGCCCCACTTCCCCACTTCGGTTCGATTAAACTCAGCGAAACGATTTAAGTCCCCCGTCTCCCGAGTTCTGAGCCCCCCATATTTTTGGGGCTCCCCCGGTGAGCTAATGGACTCAAGGAGTTGGGGGGTGGCAGACCCCAGGCACTCCAGAAACTCGGGGGGAGGGCAGAGACATTGTACCCAGAGGGAGGGCCCTTGCCAGTCACCCCAGGAGTCCCGGTGCCCAATCCCGGAGGTCCAGAGCAGCCGCCCTGCCTCCGCCCAGGGCCTCCACCCATTTATCTACTTCTGTACGGAGCCTGTATATATTATTTATTATGAATGAACTTATTGGTCCTCGGCCCCTCCCCCAGGCAAGCGGGGAGGAGGACCCCAGGGAAGTGAACTCCTGGGGCCAGAACAGAAAGCTTCATGCAAACCCTCCCTCCTCCTGGTCTCTTCCGCGGGGAGTCCCCCTCCAACTAGGGCCTCTGACAATCAGGCCAGGTCTGGTCTCCCCAGTCCCACAGCTTGACTTGTAGGGGGGCTCTTGGGGTAGGAGGCCCCTCCCCGGACTGCTCATCGTGGCCCCCTTTCCCCCACCATTGCTCCTTCCAACAGGGGAGCGTCCTTCCCAAATAAGGACAGCACAGCACCCCTTCCCCCAGGCTGGAGCCAGAACACCAAAGGTTCCCTCCCCCACACCAGGCAGGATGGGGGCCTTTGGGGTCTCCCTTGTGCTCCACCCCACCCCGGGGCCCGCTCCCACATCACCCATAGGTGCACTTTGGTGTCGTTGCTTCGTACCCTTTGCCGAATGTATTCTGAGCGTGTCTGTATCTCTGAGGGTCTGGGGGCGGCCCGGGGCCTGGGCACCCAATAAAGTTTCTGAAAACTGACTGTGGCTCCCTGGGACTCCAGAGGGAGGGGCCCTTTCCACCATGAGGTGGGGGGTGGGGTCACAAGCATCTGGGGGAAAATACAGTAGACATCAAATAAATGCTGGAGAGCCAAAGGCACCAGGTGCCTCTGCAAGGTGGGAGGAGGCCCAAGATCCTTTCAGTTCTGCTCCCACCCCAGCCCCGTTAGCGGAAGCAGAAGGGGCCAAGGGCTCTGCTCCAGGTGGAGCTGCTCCCTCCTCTTCCCCCCCCCCCCCCCATGTTGGCCTACTAATTCTTTTTTTTTTTTTTAATAATTTTACTACCAGTAAAATAGGCCAACTCCTGCCAGGCCTGAATTTGGGGGTGGGGGCCTGGGCCCAGCTAGACTTCTGGTTTGGGCTCCAAGGGTGGCTGGGGTGGCCAGCTAGGTGGGGGGAGGGGGAGATGACAACAGGGGGCACTGCAGGCCCAAAGAATCCTCAACAATGACCCAGGCCTCGAGTTTTATTTAAATAACTTCCAGAACAGAGCCGGGCCCCTATGTCCCCTCTGGGCCCTCAACACCCACTAAGCATGCCCGCCCTGCAGACAGTGGGGGGCAGAAGGGCCTTCAGTGCATGTGGGGTCGGCCCCGGCCCCGCCCCCGGCCCATGGGCGGCCCATCCACGGTGGAGCGCGGGTTCTTGATGGTCTCATCCACAGACACGATGAGGCAGGCGGCCTCCGAAGCGGCCGTCAGGGCGTTGATGCGGACCATGGCCGGCTCCCACACGAAGGCCTCGAAGTTGTCTGCGATGTCCTCGTTGTTGATGTCCACGCCGTACCACAGGCCGCCCTGCGACAGACGGCACAGACCGACGTCAGCCCCGGCTCGGGCGGGACAAGCCCCCCCAGGGTGCCCGGGCCCCAGAGGACTTCTGTCAGCCGGGTCAGACGTTCCCACAGCCTTCGAGGAGAGGCCCGGCCCAGGTCCCTCCCCAAGGGATGGCTCCGAGGCTCTCAGGGGGGGAGGTCAGGGAGGGCAGGCCCAGGGGCCCTGCCGGGGCTCCCACCTGCGCGTGCTTGGCCCGGAGCTTGTTGAGGATGTTGGTGGCGTCAAAGCCCGCATTGTCACACAGCTGCCGGGGGATGATCTCCAGGGCCTTGGCGTAGGCCCCGATCAGCAGCTGCTGCTTGCCCGGGATGGTCCTCGAGTAGTCCCGCAAGTACTTGGAGAGCTCCATCTCGATCGCCCCGCCTCCTGCCACCACCGAATCATTCTGCCGAGAGACCGGAGGAGGCTGCCAGGCCCGAGCCCCGCGAGCGGGATGCCGCAGAACTCGGGACCCCGACACCACCCGACCCGGGGGAAGGAAGAGGCCGGCCCGTCACCGTCCCCTCGGGAGTGGCCCCACCGAGCAGCCGCCCTCCCCCTCAGCCCCGGGGCCAGCCACGCACCTTGATGGCTCTGCGGACGATCATGATGGCGTCGTGGAGGGAGCGCTCTGTCTCTTCCATGAACTGCTCGGCACCTCCTCGAAGAATGATCGTGCAGGTTTTGGCCTTGGGGCAGCCGGTGAAGAAGTTATACCTGGCGGGGGAGAGGGCCCAGATGAGCCCTGGTAATTCCCTTCTGGCCCACCCAGGCCTCCCAACAGCTGGGCTGGGCCAGGACCTCCTGTTCCCAGCTCTCTCTGCCCCCAAGCCCCAAAGGCTCCCTGCTAACCCAGACATGCCCACACTGGTGCCGCGGACCTCCCAAAGAAGGTTCTGCGATGGCAGCCAGCAGCCCCATGCCCAATGAGCCCCATGCCCACTTTGTGCCCTGCACCTCGCCCTGCCATTGTCCCTCAATACACCCTCCTCCCCACCTCTGCCGACTGGAGCAGCCGAGTGAGTAGCGCTTTCCATCCCAAACTCCTGGCAGAGCAGCCCAAGCCTCTCTGGGAGACATGCTCACCTCTCGCCTCCGATCTGTGTCTCCTCAAAGAGCTGGCAGCTGCCCAGCACTTCTGGGGTCAGGGCATTGACACTGGTCTGGATGGAGCCCCCGCAGGCCTGGGGAGGGGAGGAGGCAAACCTCACCACAGGGGCACGACCCCCCACCCGCCTGTGTCTCATCCATCCCCTCAGAGCTGGGCCCGCTCTCCTGCTCACCCACCCCGTGCCCACCAGGCCCCCGTCTAAAGAACAGCAGCAGCAGCCACGATGCAGACATCTCCACCGCCGCAGAGCCCAATAAAAGATTACCCAGAGGCCCCTGAGAAATACTCGCTGGGCACGCTCGGTGGGGGCCCTGCCTTCGAACCAAACCCGGCAGCTGTTCGGCTGCTTGGAGGACCGACGAGGCTCTCTGGGAAAGGCAAGAGGAGCAGCCAGCTCGAGGCTCCCTCCACCAATGGCAGGAGAACCTGGCACAAGGCTTAGGCAGCGGAGTTCCTTAGGGTTTTAGGGAGCAGCAGACGCCCCTTCCCAATTATGTCTTGCTTCAGATGAGAAACAAGCTCTTATTTCCAGGGCCCACACGAGACAGAAAGAGGGCAGCAGCAGGGAGCGTGCTGGGGGCTTGGGAGATTAACCCTCAGACTCAGTGGGCGCAAGGGGAACAAAGTGAGCCTGGGCTCCACCCCAACAGCACACGGGGGCCCAGACTTACCATCATGGTCCTCCGCAGATCCTCCTCTGGGACACGGCCAGCACAGAACATGTCCCGGTCAGCAAAATACTGAGTGGCCACGTCCCCGATGGGAAGCTTGGACAAGACGACTTTGGCCCCGGAGCTGTAAATCTTCTCTAACTTGTCGTATAAGATGTTCCACTCCGCGTCCACAATGGCTTGGTAGTCCTGCCCCAGGTGAGAGCAGAGATCAGAATGGAGGAGGGCGGATCTCCCCACACCCAGCTGCGGGAAGGCCCAGGTCTTCTCCACCTTCCCCTCAGAGAGTGGTCTCTGCCCACAGGTGGGAGAGCGTGGGCGCCAACAACACAGGCCTTAGGACAACAAAGGCCCGCGCCCCGCTGCGGGGGCGGGCCAGCAGGGCCAGAGTCCCCGGGGCCCACCTCCACGGTGTGCACGCGCACTTCGGCGTTGTCCTTCTCGGCCTTCAGCTCCAGCTCCACATTCAGCAAGGCGATGGTGGGGTTGGTGTACTTCTTGGGCTGCATCTCAAACCCAGCGTAAGAGAAGGTTTTCTTGAAAGCAACACCAGCCACCAACTGGGATTCCTGAGGACAAGGTTACCGGGTTAGGTCAGCGGTGATTTGTGCCCCCGCGGGGATCGGGCTGGGCAAGAGAAGCCCGAGGGCAGAGGCTCTCAATACCAGCGGTAACACCCTGAATAACATCACAGGGGGGGCCCCTCTGTCCCTACGGGACAGCCCATGACCCAAATGGTTAGGAAGCCCCGACGCCAGGCACAAATGTGAGTCTCTGCAATGTCTCCACATTGCCCCAACAAGGACCCCAAGGCTCTTCATGTGAACTCACTGGCTTCTCAATGTCCTTCCTAAAATGCGGTGCCCCAAAACACCCCACCCGGCAGTCGCAGCCTGAGCAGCCACAGCCTACCTGGCTAAGGGGACCCACACCGGCTGTCAGCACACCAGGGTCTCAGGCTGGCCTTGACAGTCACACCTGATCATCTTTCTCCTTAAGTGTAAGCCATCCTTAATTACTAAAACATCAATGACTGACTTCTCTTTAGAAACTTATTTTATAAAATGTTATTTCATTAATTTATTCAAGTTTCCATGAAAAGTATCTCTCATTAGAATTTCATTTGAAATTTTTTTCGTTTTGAAACAAAATCCATCGGCTGCTGAAGTTTTCCCAAGTAAGCATTTCTCTCTTTAAAATAAGACAAAAAATAAAATCTCATCTTTTCCACCTGAACTGCTGCCTTGGGCCCAGAAGCACATGTGACTCAGGATACTGCTGGTAGGTCTCCCTATCTGCACCCCCCTCCCATGGGCACCCATTCTTTTCAGAGCTATAACTCCCATTCCACAACCACTGAACAAGTCAATAGAAAGTTCTCGGTTTTACTTCCTTTAACGAACCTTCTGGAGCACCTGAGCCATCCATGAGCCTCTGGGCAGACCAAGCAAAGCCTGTTATCAACTCCCTGAGTTCAACATGAGAAAGGTGTGGCCAGTCCCCAGCCCTAGAGGAGGCCTGACTCCCTTCCTCGGCCTTTCTCGGCCCTCTCAAACCCCTCCTCCACATTTTTTGGGCTCTCTCCTCTACACACGAGGGATGGAGCTGAAGGACTTAAAGAGCACAGGCCAGAGCTTATTTCCTCCTCTTTTTCTCTCTCTCTTTGGATCTGGCTAATGCAGAAATCTCTTCTAGATAACACTGATCTCTGTAATGGCCTCTGTTACTCTTGCCTTCTCCTTGGGGAGGGGAAGAGAATTCAGAGTTGGAAATAAAATGGCATTAAAAAAAAAAAAAAAGCCCCAAGCTGCCCAATGCCACCCGTGGGGAAGTCGAGACCAAGGGAACTCCTAGGGAACCGCAGGCTTCAAAGGGAAGCAGTCGGCAATCCTCTTCCTGGCCACTTGGGGCCAGGAGAGCCCCCTGGCAAGGACACAAGGAGACTCCTCTGCCATCTGTGGGTCATACACAGGACATCCCCTCCAAGGTCTCTCCAGGAGGCAGAAACCGCTTTTTCTCCCCTCACAAGCCACCAATGCCCTTCTCTGATGAACAGGATCTCACCCGCAGGTGACCTCTGGTGGCTTGCCACCTCCCCCCCCCCCCCAAAAAAAAAAAACAACCCTTCATAGAAGGCCTCCGGGTCCAAGGACTCCAGCACTGTCACTTCAAGTTCGAGATGAGTCAGGTGATGTGACATGGCAAACTCCTTCACAGACGGAGCCAACAAGGGCACAGCCATTAGAAATCAGAGTCCCCTTGGTTTCCTTTGGCCCCGCATCTCTCAAGTGGGCTGGGTCCGGTTAGAAATGATCCAGAATTCCCTGTTCCCTAAAACCAAACCCGGCGTCCTGGCCAAGTTACCTGTTGGGACACTGTATCAAAACACACCTAATGCTCGGCAACACTTCCAAAGGCAGCCAAGTAAGAGAGCCCCGAGGACCCCGCTCGGGAGGGAGGCTTTCCAGGAGCCGGGCCACAGGCCCGCAGGGGCTAGGGGCAGCAGCACTCACCTCCAGGGCACCACCCTGAACCTTCTTGATGCCAATCATCTTGAGCTGCAGCAGATCATCGAGCATCATAACAGCATCCACCACCATGATGGCAAAGGCGGCCTTCTGCTGGGAAATCAGCTTGGAGCTCAATGCGGTCATGGCACACTTCTCAAGCAGCCTCCTCTGCTCCCTGGCACACACAGGCAGTCAGTGCCTCGGCCTCCGGGGCCATCTTCCCGCAGAGGCCCTGCCCCTCCTCCCTGCCAACCCCTTCCACTTTTAAACATATTACCAGAGACAGATGGTGCCTGTGGGCCCCAGAGTCCCCAGGACGCCCATTAACTAAAGCCCATGTATTGGCACTTGGCTTGGGCCGGCCTTCCTCCTAGGGGCCCACGAGCTGCTTACAACATGTTTCTGCATCTGACCCGCCAGGAGGAGCCTGGGACTTCGGGCACCAAGGAAACTTACTCTTTGTCTTCATTCTTTACAGTCACAGCAATCTCCTTGATCTTGTTAACTGCCTGCCAAGAGGGAAAAAAGCCGCGTCCTTTGGAGCTGCAGGAGGCCCTGGTTCCCCCGAGGGTCCGAGGTGTGAGTGTGAAAGCTGCTTCTCCCCAGCCCTCATGAGTGAAGGGCCTTTCAAGGCCCTGCCCCATTCCCTATGCTGGAGGCCAGGTGGAGGAGGCCAAAGGCTGACACACGGCTGGGAACTTCCAGGGAGGGGCAGTCATAGGCTCTGAATCTACCTCAAAGAACACGTTTCACACGGGCCTTTAATTCACCCTCACAATCCTGTCTCGGCTCCAGAAGGGAGCTGACAGGCTTGCCCCAGGCCCTCCAGAGTTCAGGCCCACATCACAGTCTCCTGACTCTCCACCTCATGTTCCACCTTTCTACCATCTCCACAGGAGTCCCGGTCCCTGGGGTGGGGGAGACATGGCCCAGGCTTCACCTACCAACTGTGTGGCTGTGCGGAAAGCCCGGATGATGATCTGGGGGTGCAAGCCTTCCTCTACGTAGGATTTCACTTGCTTCAGGAATTCTGCTGCCAACAATGTCACTGAGGTGGTCCCATCGCCAACCTGCAGGCAAAAAGTGGGTTAATTCCAAAAGCTCAGGAGCGGCCTGCCCCAGTCACTCTGTGCAGTCAGGGCCCCAGAACAAAGGCTCGACTAGCTTAGCCCCGGGGTCTGGAAGGATCCTGGAGATCATATGGTCCAAGTTCCTCATATGACCCAGAGAGAACGACTTGTAGACTACACAGGCAGTAGATGGCCAAGGGAGGATTTGAATCCTGGTGCAGGCATTGGTGCTAATCGATTGTTAACAAACAATGTCTTTTAAAAGAAACAATTCGCAGGCACAAAGCAGCTAACCTACAAGCAGGAGGAAGAGCTTTCTAGGCCCAAGATGGGTCCTTCCTTCAGCTGCTCAGTGCTGGGCACACAGTAGGTATTTAATAACTCCCTATCCATTGATGGATTCATCCAGAATTTAGATCCAGGGGTTACCGCCCTCCCGGTCCACCTTCAATCCCCACCTCAGCATCCTGTGACTTGGCGATGTCCACAAGAGTCTTGGCAGCAGGATGAACAACATCAAGGAGCTTCAAGATGGTAGCACCGTCATTGGAAATTGTTGCTTTTCCTGTAAGGAGTACCAGTGGATTTCAGCCATTTTCTTTCATTATGTTCAGGCCACGCAGACAACCTGGGTTCTCCTTGTCTGGGAGAACTGCCAGGTCCAGCAGCAGGCACAGGAAGGCCTCTATTTGTCAATCACAGGCTCCTCATGAGAAGGACTGAAGCCTTCCTGCCCTTTCCACACAGCTTCCCACAGAGTGAGAACACTAATGGAGCGTTGGTTATAAGTTCTCCCTTACTCCCCACACAATCACCGCCACACTGTATAGAACCCAGGCCGTGCTGGCATCATCTCTCTAAACTGACCTTTCCTACAGCAACTTCTCTCTGCCTCTTACAAGTGCAGAGAGTAAAATCACCAAGCAAGAAAGGAGCATTCCCTAAGCTCCACACAGGATTCCCAAAGAGGAGCTGGACTATCCCCACCACACGCCAGAGTGGAGAGGACCAGAAGGTCTGGGCTCAAATCCTACCTCGAACCCTTACTAGCTGTAAAACTCCAAGCAAGTAACTTCACCCCCTTCTACCTGTTTTCTCCTCTGAAAATGGCCATTAACACCCTTTCCAGCTCTAAATCTGTGCTGGTCCAGGGCCCAGAGAAGTGCCTCCAACTGGTAAAAAAAACACAGCCCTGGCCTCCACATGTACAAGGGGCCAGCCAGCACTGCAGCTGAAGAGCAGAGGATCCCAAGAAAGCTCTACCTTTCCCTGGATCAGGGTGGCCACACCTGTGGCTGCAAAGTCCTCGCCTCGGTGCCCCGGGGGTGCCCCCACCCAGATGGGCCACAAACAGCGACCACTGTCGGGCAACAGAGCCCTGAAAAGACACACAGCAGAGCTGATGCCCACTTTACCCTTCCCACCTGAAGTACTGAACCCAATCACGAGTCATGAAGTCCTAGGTTCAATTCTATCTCGGCCACATAATTAACTATGCGACTCCAGAGAAATCACTAACCTTCTCAGCCTCAGCTTCCTCACCTATAAAATGAGAAGGTTGGGCTTGACGGTCTCTAAGGTCCCTTTCAGTCAGTCAACAAGCATTTATTAAGCATTTACTATGTACCATGCAATGCCCTAAGAAATGGGAACATAAAAAAAGTGAAAACAGTCTCTACCCAAGAGAATTCCCATTCTAATGGGAGAGACACAACATGTAAACAACACATACAAGATAGAGAATGGATGGAAAGTCAGTGAACCCTTGGGAGACATGCTGGACAGCTGAAACTGACCACATGGGACAGAGGTGAAACTGACCATTGGCCAGGTGAAACTGACCAGCCGGACACCACACTGGCTCTGGAGGGATGTGAGAGAGAATGAGGAGTCCAGGATGACTCCAAGGGGATTGAGGGAGTATAGGAGCCACCAAAAGGAAGGTGTGGAGGGGAATGGAAGGGAAGGGACAAGATCAGGAGGTCAGTTATGGCCAGGAGGAGTTAGAAGGTTTCTACTGAACATCCAATTTAAAATGTCTAAAAAGCAGGTGGAGATGCCAGATGGGAGATCAGCACAAAGCTTGGGGCAAGACAGGTAGGCTGGAGAATCATTAGCAGAGGAAATCCATGGGAGCGATGGGATCACTGAGGGAAATTGTACATAGAAACAAAGATGGGCCAGGGCAGAGCCTTGAGTATGACCCGAAGGAATTCCACACAAAGGATTCCAGCTCTGAAAGGAGGATCCTGTGGCCTCTTCAAACCAGTGCGGGTCTGGCAGGCTGCAGAAGGCCCTTCCCCAATTCCTGCTGCCTCTGCTCTCTGCCATTAATGGGGCAGGCTTCTCTCTCTCCCCTATACCAGCCCTGCTCACTCCTGCCCACCCTCCAACTTGAGTTAGAGACACCTTTCCTGCTGTTTTCAGGCAACTGAAACACTGCCTTTCTTTGCAGGCCCAGCTCAGGCCCCACCTTCTCCAAGAAACTTTCCCAGATTCTCTCCCCAACACCCACTTTCCTGTTCTGGGAAGATCCCTCACACCTCATCTGTCTATACGCCCATACAGGTGCACTGTCTGACCTGTTTTATTTCCTCTGTGGAGGGCTGTTCCTTTCTATCATCCATCGTCCTCCAAAGCAATCTGATGAAATGACCTCTACCTGCCCCTGAGAATGTAGGTCCCCAATGGCTCCCACTCACCTCCACAAGCCAAGAAAGGAGCCCAGCCCAAACTCACCTCTGCCATCGACGATGAGCTTGTCCATCCCTCGGGGCCCCAGCGTGGTTCGGACAGCCTCTGCAATCACCTGGCAGGCGCTGATATTGCTGACAAGCTGAGGGATCCCTTGGGAGCTGTCCGTCCCCTCCTTCAGGAGGATAACTGGTGTGGGCTGGAAGGGAGAGAACAAGCCAGGGCTGATTTTCAACCATTCATTTCAATATATGTAAGCGTGCTCGGCCAAAACAGCAAATGCAATGACTATACTTATTGTAACTGTTGCTTTTCTTGCCTTCCCAATGGATGAAGAAGGGAGAGAATTTCGAACTGAAATTTTTTGAGCTCAATTTTAAAATCATTTTTTAAAAGACTTAAGACAACCTTTCACCCCTCCATCCCTTCCCCCAGTTAAAGGAGTCCAACTCGGGCAGCCAAAACTGCCTTCAGGAAGAATCAGGCCATTCAAAATGGGATGAAGTAGAAAGAAGGAGGCTCTGTCCCTTCAGGTCCCTGGAGTGAACAGTCACTTGTCTGGGCATCACAGCTCAATCAGAGGAGCAGATGGGGCCCTAGTGGGAACCTTCAGTGCCAAGTGCTTCAGGTGTGATGTTTAGACAGCACGGCCTCAACAAGGCCAAAGAATGGTAACCAGTTGGCAGTGACAGGGTGGGGGTGGGAGATGGCAAACATCGACCCACTTCTAGCTCAGTGCCTTTGCTCAAACCCTCACAGTCCCGATGTCACGGCAAGCTGACACCATCGTAAGCTCCCCCAGTAAGAAGCTCCTAATTGCCGACTAAACCCATTCTACATTTCCTACAGATGAGAATAACCAAGAAGTTACTAGGGTCCCCAAAGTCCAAATCACAATAACACCCCAGCACTGGGGATGTCAAGGCTTTCCCCACAAGACACTTGTGTCTCATTAGCAAAACAAGGCCTCCCTGCGACTTTAAGCAGCAAGAGACCTGAGAAATTCATTTAACAAGCATGCATTAAACCTGCTTATTATGTGACAAGAGAGGCAATGCAGCCTCAAAGGCACAAGATTCAAATCCTGCCTGACACATGCAGACCACAGCACTCCAAGTCCCTTCACCCTCAGTGTTCCAGGCAGCTCTGAACAAAAAGAAAAAAGCTGCCTTGATGAGAGAGGTTGTCATCCAGGACGACCCGATATCAGTGAAATCACAAGTAATGTCCCCAACCACCATGTGCCGGGCAGCAGAGACACCAGGTTATAGGAATAATTCCTTCGGATGTTCTAACAAAAAAGAGCCTTGTTTTACTCCATTAAGAGCAGGCCCAGAAAAGCCCTGAGTCCAGGTTCTCAAGCCCAAGTCTTTAAGACAGCTTTCTCTACTGCCCCTTGCTGTTGTTTTCTGGCTTATGACTGGTCACTGACACCATGAACTCCATGGTGCCTCAAACACAGCAAGCACAGAGTAAATCTCATGGTGACATCCTGTCCAGCTCCACGGTCAGCAACGATCTTAGCTTCTGTCACATCTCCTAGTGATCCCAAGTCAAACCCCGCGAATGCCATCCTTGGCTACCAGCAAAAGCTGCCCCTACAACTGGTTCTGGCCTTGGGCTGGCGGGGTTTGAAAAGAGCCACAGGGAAAGGCAAGAAATCCCAGCTTTCTCCCTCCCCTCCGCAATCACCCAGGTCAGCAGCAAAGAACGGGTCAAAGTTAAGTGGAACAAAGGCGGTCAGGTCAACAGTGAAGCAGCCAATGGAGAAGGTGGGGATGGAGAACAACAGAATGCCCAAACATCTAAAGCTGCCATTTCACACTCTGGAAGAAATAGGAGAGAGTCTTGGGAGATGGAAGCAAGATAGGCCAAGAGGGAAGGCAACATCCATAGGGCCTTCCAGACATTGTCCAGATGTGGCAATCCAAGAGGAAGAAGAGGAGAGAAAGGCCAGTGTAGCTATCTTTCAGCCAGTTCCTGGGCTGGAGCTCATGACCTATGATGCTTAGTTCTTTCTCCTAGAGAACTCCCTGCAATCAGAAGAACAGGGCTCTCCACCCAACTATGGAACAAGAGCAGCAAAAATCTCAGACTCTCTGAGTTAGAAAAACTGCCAGGGGCCATGTGGTTCAATGCACCCTGGATCAGTAGTTCCCTCTTCAACCCGTCTCGAGAGAAGGGTGGCCTGAAAGTCTTCTATAACATGTCGTACATTTGGCATCAAATCTGCCTCCATCCCAGGCTAAATATCCCTTTCAATCACTGTCTCCAGATCACAAGGTGGGGCTCAGAACTGGTCCCACTGATGCCCAAGGTGGACTGGCAAAGGCCCTGCATTCCGGAATCTGCTTAACATTGCTTTCCTTCACATCAAGATCAGACAGGGGCCCCCACCACCTGGAGAATGAGGGGGGCTGTCTTTTTAATAGCCTAACATGTCAACACCTTCCAGCCAAGTCAATGTTTCAGTGATATCTTAACGGAGAAAATACATGATGACAAAGAGCTGCACTGAATCTCCTAACTTTTAAATGAAATGCTATTTTATTGGTCACAACATCCAACCCATTTTAAAAAGCCAGGCATATATTTGTTAGACATGATTTGGTCTGTAAATGGAGGGTAGGTTTGCTGCATACCTGGATCTGGCCCAGCCTCCTGGGGGTGGCTACAAACACAGAGCCCTTGACATTCTATGCTCTGATGGTCCACTACCTCCCACTGTAGTTCTGTGACTTCTACAAACCAAGAACCTGGGGCCTCTTACCCAATCACCAGGACAGAAAAATCCAACTATTAAGTATATTCGGGCAGCTAAGGGTTCCAGGTGTGTAGGATCTAAAACAAACAGGCCAGACAAGATAAAAGCCACACAAACATCCACCCCCAAGTGTGTGCCATTGAAGCCAAGACTTTCCTTCTTGGCCTCCTGACTAGTTCTTTAAAATTAGTATCTATGTTAATTTAACCAAAGCCTAATGAGAATGCCATTTATCAATGCTGCATAATTTTAATGGTGTGAGAACCGAACCTTCCCTCCCTTCACTGCAATATGGCTGGCGGCAGAGGACACAGAGCATTAGCCCCAAGGAATGATGGAGCCCGTGCAGATATATAAGGTTTTGGTGAATTACTTTTTTCTTTCTTTTTACATCTATTACAAGAAATGGCTCAGTGGGAAAGGGAGAAGAAAATACTTGAAACCAAATGGCCAGAAATACAAGCGTGACCAATAAAAACAGGCTAACTTTTTAAAGTATCCTGTATGTTTCTATTTCTCCTGAACTTTTTCTCTTAACCTTATTAATCTTATGGCTAACAAAAAAAAAAACTATGTAGGGCAAGTGGGTATTATGCCCATTGATGGGAGACTGAGGCACAGAGATTAAGTGACTTTGCCAAGATCACCCCTCTACTAAGTCAAAGATGCATGTTCCTATTTCATTTTCATGTCAATAAACAAAGGCTATTTTGGGCAGGAGGCTTTTGGGTACGGGAAGACCACAAGTAATCAGAAGGAAAAAGAGAGGGGAGGTCAAACTGGGAGCTTTAGTGAAAGAGCTGAGTCCTAAAGGAAGGTCAGGATCTTGAATGATCAGATACTTCATACTATCTATTGTCATTCTTCCAACTCAGATGGCGAGTTCTACTCCCCGAAGCACCTAGGATCTACTTTGTAATTACCAATGCCTTTATGTTTAAAGAGGCGGCTGGGTGACATCTCTATTGGCCAGAATATGTATTTATAGGAGGCAACACCAGAGGTTTAGGAGGTCTATTAGAGGGAGCTATGTGGATTGGATTCCCAGACTCCACTTAACCACTAACTCCGTTTCTCTCGCTGTAAAATGGGGACAATGACAGCATACTTCCTGGAGTTGTGATAAAAGGAGACAGCATGTTTGTAGAACTCTCCTCAACCTCATTCTATTTATGTTACAGATGCTCGCTCCTGGAGGATTGTATTTTCCTAGCATGGCAGGCAGCATGAAATAGGAGCTTAGGGGTGAGGGGGGTTGGAGGAATGAGAGCTGGATCTGAAGATCTGGGAATCATCTCCAATACAGATAAATAAACCCAAGTGGGAAGGCAAAGAAACAGGGAGTAAGGCAAAATCTTGAAGGAATACCTCTGTTCAGAAGCCAGGAAATGGATGATGAACCAAAAAGGAGACTTAAGGGGGCCCAAAGAAGGAAACCGAGGGAGAGAAAGAGGGTATTTGAGAGAGTGAAGGAGAAGGAAGGAAAAAAGGGAGAGAAGAGAGAAAGAGAAATTAAGAAAAAGGCGGAGACAGAGGGAAATGAAGAGAGAGCCAGAATTATCAAAGTGGGGCTGGTGTCAAAATCCATCATCTTTATTCTGGTAAAATGAGATTTATCCTGGGCACGAAAGGTGGGTTCCACATTAGGAAAACAATGAGAAGAATCTTTAACAAGAAGCAACCCGAAAGGTGGAGAACAAGGACTGGAACCAAGGAATGACTCATCAGACGGTGGGCGCCTGGAGGGCAGGGGCCATTTTCCGCCTCTTTTGGCACCCCCAGGGCTAAGCGCACTCCGGATCTGGCACACAGTAGGCACGCTACACATTCTGATTAGATGGACGGAGGCGGCCCATTGGAAGCTCGGCACGGATCGGGTCCAGCCTATTCCTACTGGGGAAGAATTCCAACGAGCAGCCTGAGAGGCCAGTGTTCCTCGGGCCTGGGTTTGAATGCCAGGCACTGTACTAGCAGGGGTGCGGTGGGGCAGGCGCCTTCGCCTCCCTCCCGGAGCCTCAGTTTCCTCAACGAGGTCTGGGAGCTCTACGGCTTCCCTCAGGTGGACACAATTAGCTCTTTAATGACCCTCGTGGAGCCCACGCCGCTGTACCGCCCAGACTACATCTCCCAGCATGCACCACGCGCGGAGCCCGGCGGCTCCTCCGAGGTTAGACCCCGAGGCATGCCGGGAATCCGAGTCCCGCGACGGCCCCGGGGTGCGCTCCGCCCCCGCCGGGCCTGTCCTGCCCTCAGCACCGGTACCGCGCGGCCGCCCTACGCCCGCCCCACACCCGCCCGGCCCAGCCCCGGCCCAGCTCGAGAGACTGCCAGGCCCCAGGCCGCGAGTGGGCCCTGAGCGCGACTGTGGCGCCAGCGGCAGCCCCGGCCCCGCTCCAACGGCCCCGAAAGTCGCCTGGGGGCGCGGCGGGGTTCTCGGGAGACGAGGCTCGGGCGCTCGCCAGGTTCCCCGAGGCGGATGGCGATGGATGGAGCCGGTGGCCACTCACCATCATCTTGGACTGCGAATCGGGAGCCCTCCGGTGGCCCGCTCCTCTACCCACTCTGGAAGCCTCCAGCGGCCCACAATGCCTCGCGCGCGCGCTCGGCCCAGAACCTTCGGCGCGGAGCCGTTAGACGCGCTGAGGCAAGGGGCGGGGCAGTCATAGAGTCCTCGAGAGAGGGAGAGAAGGGCTCGACGGGCCTCCGGGCGTGCGCCCCCGTCAGCTAGGGAGGGAGAGTGTCCTCGAACAAATCGCGCGTGCAAACTTAAATGTGCAAAAAGACTCAATTTTTGGACGTGGCCTTTTATGAGATTTTGGGTTTTTTTGACTGTACTTATTTGTTACTAGGGTTTTGTATTTCTTTTCTGTGAGGAGTGGTGAGGAGGGGAAAAATTAATGAAAATTGAAGAGAAAAAACTTCAATAAATAAATGATCATTTATCAAATGTATTCAAATATATATTCCAAGCACTGTGCTAAGCGCTGGGGATACAAAAAGAAGCGAACGACAGTCCCTAGCCTCAATCTAATGGAGAAAACAAGGGAGAAAAAAGTACAAACAAGGGCAAATAAGAATTAAAAGAAGAGAGGGCTAGAATTAAGAAAGATTTGGAAAAATTGAAACTTAAATTTAATAACTATATGGAGATGTATCCATATATTATATTTAACATGTACTTTAACATATTTAATATGTATTTGTCTACCTGCCACTGGGGGAGGGGGTGGGGGAAAGGAGGGGAAAAATTGGAACAAAAGGTTTGGCAACTGTCAATGCTGAAAAAAATTACCCATGCATGTATCTTGTAAATAAAAAGCTATAATAAAATAAAATAAAATAAACTTTAAAACGTTGCTTGTTTAGCTGCAGCATGATTTATGCAGCTCATAGAGGGCTAGTTCAGGGGACTAAGAAAAGCTGGGTCTGAGCGTTGCCTCTGTATGTAATAAGTATGTGACCATGGGTAAAGTCAGCTCACTTTTCTGAGCCTCAGTTTTTTTCATCTGTAACATGGAGAAAAAAAGAGCTTTCAGGATTGTTGCAAATTTTGAAAAGTTTTTGAAACTCTTAAGCATTAAAGGTGAGCCATCATTTACCTAGAAAAGCATAGATATAAAGTAGGGGTTCTCCTAAAAAAAATAAAATTTTATTGTGAGGTTTTGTTCTTAACATTGTCCAAATTGGCCCCTCTATCCCTATTTCTACCTCCTCCCAGAGAACCATCCCTTATAGCAAAGAATAACTCATTTTTAAGGAAAAAGAGGGGGGAAAGAAAAAGACAAAACTGGTCAAAAAAGAAACAATATACAACGTTTCATACCCACAGATTTATCTTACAGATATCTTCCTTCTCCTTCGCCTTGCTTGTTCTTTGTTATTTTGTAGTATTCACTCTATTCTTTCACTGTTATTGCTCTTCCCCTCTACATTGTATCCATTATATGTATTGTTTGCTTGGCTCTGCTAAATTCATCTACATCATTTCGAGTTAAGTCTTCCCATGTTTCTCTGTATTTCCATATCCATCATTTCTTACAGCACAATAATATTCCATTACATTTGCGTACCACAACTTGTTAAAGTTATCGTTATTATTCTTGTTCTTAACCTGAGTCATCCACTTTTTTTTTTTTTTGCTACTTTTATAACTCTTATTTCAATATAACTGATTTCCTTTGTGGTCTTAGGTGTTTTATTTTACACATTTAAAAATATGATTCTGAGAAGAGGTCCACAGACTTCACCAAATTGCCTGAAGGGTTCAAGAACCAAAAAAAGATTAGGAACCTCTGATCTGAACCTAATGTAGTTGAATTCCTTATTTTTAAAGACGAAACTGAGACTAAAAAAGACTAAAGTAATCTACCCAAAAATACGATGTAGGGGATGTCAGAGGAAAAAAAAATGTAGCCTATGGCTGCTTAACTCCAAAGCTGGCACCATTCTCACATGATATCCTGCATGTTTTGGATGGAACTGCCTTTATTGCCTTAATCTCAAGAGATCCAGTTTCAAGCTGTACCTCTGGGACATGCTAACAATGGAACCCTGGACAAGTCAGGTCATCTTCCAAAGACTTAATTTCTTCATCTGTAAAATGGTCATCACGAGGTTCAAATGAGATAATGTATGGAACTATTTGCAACCTTTAAAGTAGTATATAAAAATATAAAGTGGTTAAGAATGTTGATTACTCTTATAATTTGGGGAGTGATTACTGTGGTGACTAACTAAGGCTACCCCTGTTCAATATATGAACTAAGCCAGAAAGCATTGACATGTCTGCTTCCCAACAGATCCTGAGCTAGGCCATGGGAATACAGAGACAGAAGGAAAATAGTGTCTACCCACAAGGAGATTGCTGTCTAAAGGAGAAGACAACCTGTACATATTTAGATTTGTACATAACATATAAAAGAGATAAATGGGAGATTACCTTGGAGGGAAGGCACTATCTTCTTTTTTTTTTTTTTTTTAATAACTTTTTATTGACAGAACCCATGCCAGGCTAATTTTTTACAGCATTATCCCTTGCACTCACTTCTGTTCCGATTTTTCCCCTCCCTCCCTCCACCCCTGTCCCCATATGGCAAGCGGTCCTTTACATGTTGAATAGGTTACAGTATATCCTAGATACAATATATGTGTGCAGAACCGAACAGTTCTCTTGTTGCACAGGGAGAATTGGATTCAGAAGGTAGAAATAACCCGGGAAGAAAAACAAACATGCAAGCAGTTTATATTCATTTCCCAGTGTTCTTTCTTTGGGTGTAGCTGCTTCTGTCCATCTTTGATCAATTGAAACTGAATTAGCTCAAAAAAAAAGAAAAAAAGAAAAAAAGAAACTGAATTAGCTCTCTAGGCACTATCTTCTGGGGGTGGGGAGAGGAGGTATTTAATCAGAGTTCTGAAGGAGGCCAGAAAAACAGAGAGAGAGAGAGAGAGAAGAGAGAGAGAGACAGAGAGAGAGAGAGAAAGGAGAGAGAGAGAGAGAGAGAGAGAGAGAGAGAGAGAGAGAGAGAGAAAGGAGAGAGAGAGAGAGAGAGAGAGAGAGAGAGAGAGAAGAGAGAGAGAGAGAGAGAGAGACAGAGAGAGAGAGAGAGACAGAGAGAGAGAGAGAGAGAGAGGAGAGAGAGAGAGAGAGAGAGAGAGAGAGAAAGGAGAGAGAGAGAGAGAGAAAGGAGAGAGAGAGAGAGAGAAAGGAGAGAGGGGAAAGAGAGAGAGAGAGAGAGAGAGAGAGAGAGAGAGAGAGAGAGAAGAGAGACAGACAGAGAGAGAGGGGGAGAAAGGAGAGGGAGAGAGAAGAGAGAGAGAGAGCAGCTAGCACGCACATTACAGGCAAGAGGAGCCAGCAAGGTGCTAACTCGGTGGAATTGCTGAGATGACGGTTCTCTAGGTCCCGTACATACTTAGTACTCAGCATGGCGATGTTAGAACCCTTACAAGGGCTAAGTCACTAGACTTGATAGAAACGGTGCTTATGTTTACACCTTTGGGAGCACTGGGCCTGGGGATGTCCTGGTTCTCCGGTTCCCACATGCTCAGCGCGCCGTAAGGATGGAATTGTAAGAGGATATATAAGGGCCGGGAAGGACCGGAAGAGGGCGTTGTCTTTGACCACCGGGTGGCTGTCGGGCCTCCTCCACTAAGACCAAGGACCGGGCGGTCCGAGATCCTCCACGAAGCGAGCCCGGGCATTACCACCACGTGCCCACACTTTCTCTCCTCTTAGCCCCTTAAACCCCAACCTCATCACACCGATACTGCTCTCTGCAAAGTGGCCAAACCAAGGCCCCGTTCTCAGCCTTTAATTCTGTGGAATAAAGCCCCTCTCAGCCCCAGGGTAACCTCTGACTCTCCTTCCGGCAGGTCCTGCCAGAGGGGCAGAGGCCAGAGGGGGAGGGGAGGCCAGTCCCGGAGCACGTGGGCTCCCGGTCAGTGCGTGCCTGGGAAAAGGCCGCTCCCGCTTGGACCTTCTCTCCGGGCTTTGCAAGGTGCTGCGGGGGCCCTCTCTTCAGCAAGCTTGCCTCCGTAAGGGTTCTCTGGTATCACTCCGGCAGACAATATCGAGTATCTCATCACAGGCCGTAATACTGCAAAGAACACACCAGAAGGGGACTGCAGCCAATAGCATTAGAAAAAACACTCAATCCTTCAGGGATACCCCTAGAACCCTAAGGCGAAGATGTAGCCATCCCCTGGGGACCAACTTGTCAGTGGAATAGGAGTTGGGGGTGGGGTTGGCGGGAAAGAACAGTTTTCTCGTCCTTACAATGGGTGCGTAATGGACACGGGGAAAGCGGAAGGAGGTAGAGCACGTGCACGTAGTCAACAACTCGCACTCTAGGCTTTCAGTCCTCCGAAACTCGTTGACCTAAGGAGGAACCGCTCATGTGACTCCCCGCCCCCTCGGTAGACAGCTCGATGCTGTCTTTACGAGAAGCCTTAAAGTGCAGAAGAAATGCAGTTCACAAGATCTCCCCCGAGGACTCCTAGCTCAATTTCCTGTTTCCCCTTTATTCGGGATGAGTTGGTAATTCCGAACAAAGTTGAAGAGGCGGGGGGCGGAGCCAGTGCACGACTTAGGCCCAATCAGATCTTAGCTTCGCTCCCCTTCCCCAATGGCTCCGGGCAGCGGTCCGGGGAGGCTCCGAAAGCACCAATTATTGACTGCGATTTTCACCAATAGCTTCTCACCCACGCTCCTTCTTTCCACCAATGAGCGTAGAGCATAGAAGATGGGCGAAAGAAGGCGGAGGCGGGAGGCGGGGGTCAGAGGATAGCGAAAGGCATTAGATCCAATCAGTCCGAGGCGCCTTCTTCACTAGCCAATGAAGTAAAGGAGGCGGGAGGAGGCGGTCTATCGGCGGGCGCATTTCCCAACCAGATCTCGGATACAACTCTCCAATGAGTGTGGGCAGCGGGGGCCGGGGGCGGGCCGAGCGGAGCAGCTGTCAGGGGGCGCGCGGTCCGGAGCAGGAGGCGGTGGCGGCGGCCCCGGGAGCGAGTGTCCCTCGGCCGGCCCGAAATGGTCCGGGGCGTCGTGGGCTGGGGCTGCTTATGGCTGTGGTGCTCCGCGTGCGTGCTGGCCCACGGTGAGCCGGGACGGGCGGGGACGGACACCAGACGCGTCAAATGCGCCGGCGGGGTGGGGGCGGGGGACAGACTGACCTCTGACCCCACGGGAGACCCGGGATTCCCAGCGACGCGGGCCGGGGCGCAGTTTCCCCGACTGTCACGTGCCAGGTCGCGGGAGGAGAAGTCAGACCCTCCTTCAGTCTCTGACTCCCAAGAATGCCTGGGACGGGTCCCGGGATCCTACTCGGGCCGGGCACCTCCACTAGCTTGCCCCTGTGACCTTGGACTAGGGGTGCGCGGGCTCCGAGCCTAGTCTCAGCCTCCCCCCGAGGAGGAAGGGCCGGACTCAGGGCCTCTGCGGCCTTTTGCAGCTCTCCCACCTGTGACCCTATAAGGTCGCCTGCCCTATCCCAGCCCGTTTCCCTCCCTGTCGAATGGTGGGAGCCCCTTCTAGCTGTCGGTCTCTGACGGTTTCCTCTCTGTGGAACGCGTGGGCTGGAAAGTGCAGCTCCTGACACTTGGTGGCCCGTGGCTGAGTCTGGGACCGCGGGGCCGCCTGCCTTGTTGAGGGACTCCCTTCCCTTGGGGGGGGGGGGCGGACCTTCCTGACCTTTGGAGGGGTAACCCGGGGCTGGGGGGAACGGGCGGACCCTGGGTCGCCTTGGTAGAGGCAGCTGATGCTATGAGTTGTCTGGGGAGGCCGGGCCGAGTAGACACAGGTCAGAGGACGGAGACTTCTCCCAGAAAGAGGCTGGGAATCGGGGAGCTCAGTCTGGGAGCTGCTGGAGGCCCCTCCACCTACCCCCCTCCGAGTCGGCTCCCTTGCTCCCCTGGACCGGTCTGGGCCCGAGCCGCCCCAGGACAGAGGGGTGGACCCCAGTTCTGGCCCTGCGGGTTCAGCAGGGAATCCTTTTGGGGGGGATTTGCCATCCTTTCCTGCTCGTTTGACAGGTGAGGAAGCCGAGGCAGCCGGGTGCCTGGACTTGCCAAGCTCAGCCATTGGGAATTGTGGGCCCGCCCTCTGCCAGGCCGGTTCCCCCAGGAGGCTGGGGCCGCCCTCGGGCCTCCCAGGGTCCCTCCCAGCTTTCTCGGGGGGAGGTGGGCACCAGCCTTCATTTCGTCTCTCTGCCCTCCCCGGCTGGGACAGCCGACCTGTTTGGGGACTGGTCCCCACATGTTTATCTTGGCAACTTCCAAGTGCTTCTTCTTCTGGAAGACGAGGCGGAGTTGGAGCAGCTTTGGCTCCGGCGCCCTAAGGATCCGGCCCAGCTTTGGCCCGGGCTCCCAGCCGGTGCCGCCCGCCCAGGCCCTGCCCTCCTGAGGTTCCCACAGGAATGTGGAGATGCCAGGGGATCCGGCCCCAAACCCTCGTGTGGCCCATGGCGCAGGCCCAAGGGCATGGGAAGTCTGGCTCTCGTCCCCCCAGACTCCCCTAGCCGGCACCGAGGGCCCGGCAGCAGAGCAGCACCTCAGCGGGGCCAGGATGTCCCGCTTCTGGGCCGAGTGCCCCATGCCGCCCCCGAGCAGGCTCCCACAGGAACATGGAGATGCCAGGCGAGCAGAAACTCGGGCACCTCCGCCCGGGCATCCCGATACCGTCCTAGCCGTGTAGGGCTCGCGGCTGGCTGCTCCCCCAGGCCCCCACCTCTCTGCCTCTCCCTAGGTTTGCGCATCCATGAGTATCTGTACTTCCAAGTGCTGAGTCCAGGGGACATTCGCTACATCTTCACTGTCACGCCTGCCAAGGATTTTGGGGGTGTCTTCGTAAGTGCAGGCCTAAGGCAGGGGAGCCCCGCTCCCTCTCCCTTGGGAAACCAAGCATCACTACTCCCCACCCCAGAGCACGTCCAAGGCTCGCAGGGCCTTGCGCAGTCGTAGGCACAGTGGAGGCAGGCGCTCCTCCTGGGTCTTCATGAAAGTGGGGGACCAGGTTCTCCCCTCCCTCTGGCTCGCTGGGAGACCCTGGCGGCCATTTGGCCTCTTTTTGGAGCCATTAAGCCCTGTCCTGGCCGCCTGTGAGGATGCAGCCCCTGGCACCCCCCATCCCCCCTGGGCTTTTCCTGGGGAGCTCCACGGCCTGTCTTCATGTTTTCCAGCACACCAGGTACGAGCAGATCCAGCTTGTCCCGGCTGACCCCCCGGAGGCCTGTGGACCACTCAACAACGGGTTTTTCATCCAGGACCAGATTGCCTTGGTGGAGCGGGGGTGAGGGCCTAGGGGTCAGAGGGCTGGGGGCCATCAGACGTGGGAGCTCCAGGGGGTTTTATCAACGGGCTCTGGGTCAACATCCACTTTGGGGTTTCTTCTTGGTGCCCACTGCCTGGCGCCCAGCACCCGCCACTCTTCTTGCCTCCTGATGGGCTCATCTCTCTCTGCCAGGGGCTGTTCCTTCCTCTCCAAGACGAGGGTGGTACAGGAACACGGGGGCCGGGCGGTGATCATCTCCGACAACGCGGCCGACAATGACAGCTTCTACGTGGAGATGATCCAGGACAGCAGCCACCGCACGGCCGACATCCCGGCTCTCTTCCTGCTGGGCAGAGATGGGTGAGGGCCGGGAGGGGGGCAGGAGGCCAGCTGGGACCGGGGAGAGCCGGCCTTCCCCTCCAGGTCTTCTCAAGGGCAGCTCTCTCTCCCTTCTCAGCTACATGATCCGCCGCTCCCTGGAACAGCACGGGCTGCCCTGGGCCATCATCTCCATCCCAGTCAATGTCACCAGCATCCCCACCTTTGAACTGTTGCAGCCGCCTTGGACGTTTTGGTAGAAGAGATGCCAGGCCCCCCAGCCTCCAGACTGAGGGAAAAGAGGCACCTGAGCCCTGGCCTCTGGTTGAAGCTAACAGCCCCAGAAGCTGGGGTTAGGCTGAGCGAAGGCGGGGCTCCCACCCTCCACCCCCTGCCTCGCCCAAGGGCCCACACCCCTGAGAGATGGTGCCCGGAGCTAGGCTAGTCACAAGCTGGGGCACAGGGACCGGGGAGGGGCTTGGAGACAAGCCCCTTCTCTGGCCCCCTGCATTGAGCACAATAAAGCCTTGGGAGATTTTTAGCGATGTCCTCGGTTACCTACCCGTCGGAATCGCCCCCCTGAAGCTGCCAGAGCCGCCAGGGCTCTGATGCTCTAAGAGGGAGAGGGATGTGCCCACAGTGCCCGGGGTGGTGGGGTGGCAGCCAGGAGGCTGCAGTGGGAGTTCCAAAGCCGGGCTCCATGAACTTGGTTAAAAAACAAACCCAACATTTGTTTTTCAATGTGATGTGGAAGCCTTCCCCAGGGAAGGGCCTCCCCCAGGGCTTGTGCCCAGGAGCCAGGACACAAACAAGAGGGAAGGCTCCAGCAGCTGGCTTCCAGGCACAGAGGAGCGGCTTGGGCACCAGCAAAGGGGCCTGTCGGCCTTGGCTTCCTCGTCTGGAAAAACCTCGGAAGGCAGCGGGCAGAGACCGTCGGTGACGGGGCGGCCAGTGTGGGAGGAGAGCCTCTCAGGACACATGGCTCAGGGCGGGAGTCACAGGGACTGGGTCCCCATCTGAAGGGGGAACAATGCCCACTCTCTCCACACACAAGGTGACCGTAAGGCACAGATACCATCCCGTACCAGAAGCACTTGGTGAACCCCACAATGCTCTGCTGCTGCTGTGGCTCCTGTCACAGTCCCCCAGTCTCTAGGAAGAAGCCGAGGGAGGGAGACGGGGGCTACAGAAAGACCCAACAGAGGGCTGCAGGACTCCCCCCCCCAACACTGCAGCTCAGTCCACTTGGAGCCCACACCCCCCAGAATCTCTTTCCCATTCATACAGAGGGGCCTGGTCACCAGTCACTGTTTATTGAGAACACTGAACGGTCGGGTAGGACGGTGGTGTGCGGAGCACCAGACCACCAGGGGGAGGGAGGACGTGGGCCGCATCCCAGGGGTGTGGAGGGGGACAGAGCAAGCGCATCCATCACACGGAGCCCTGGGGCCTCCTGGGGAGGCCGGGTTCTCTACACTGCCGGGGAGGGGAAGGCCTGGCAAGAGGGGGCGGCCCCGTGGAGCTGCTCTGCCCCTTGGCTGGCTCCCGTCTCCCTCCGGGCCCCGGGAGGGCCGCTGGGCTCCCTGGGTCCCCACTGCTCCCAAGAGCACCAAAGGCGGGAAGGAAAGAAGGAATGGCCTGGCAAGAAAGGGCTCCCGAAGCTGCTGGGGTGAGAGGGGAGCAGACGCAGCCTGGTCAGATGGCCTCCAAACAGGAGGAGTGGGGGCTCCCCCAGAGGAGAACTGGTCTCGCCCCAAATGATCCCAGACAAAGAGCAAATGCCCTGCTCCCTAGAGAGCCCCGCCTGCCAGCCAGGGCTGGCCCCCACTCTTCCAGGGAGAGACGCGAGCCTCCCCCCGGGGCCCAGAAGGCTCCAATCACCAGCCCTCCCCAGACAGGGAAGAAAAGGCACAAGATGAGATTCCGAGGGCTCAGGGAAGGAGCGTCTGCCTGACTGGGGGGCCAAGGAGCCCCCAGATACAAGAGAGGCAGAAGGGGCCCTGGGGTGGGCGCGGGGCCTTCTGTGAACCAACACAAACTGAGCAGCTGGGGAGCGCCAGGAAGCCGGGTGAGGCCGACTGATGCTTCCTCGGGGGTACCCCCCACCAAGATTGCCCCCACACTCTGCTCTGTACTTTGTTCCCAAAATAAATAAATCCATAACAGGCGGCAGGTGGGAGCTCCAAGAGACTGCGGCCAGTCCTGGCCCCCAACGTGAATCCTCTGACAGGGAGAGCTCCCGGGGGGTGAGGAATGGGGGGCCCTGGCTCCCCACCTGGGCTGCACCTCCACGTTTTCCACACAAGGCTTCCAGTCTGGCTGGGTCCGGGCTCCTGCCCATCGCCCACTCCCTGGGCAGCCAGACTGGGGAGGGGGGAGGTCAGACGCTCCTCTCGGGGTGGGCAATTAGGCTGGGGGGGCGGCTCCCTTTTCCTGCACGAGGAGGTCAGGGTCGGGACGTCAAACATCAGTCATCTCGTCCTCCAGCTCGGCGTCCTCCGGCTCACCCTCCTCTTCCTCCTCCTCGTCTTCCTCATCGGAGGTCACACTGGGATCCTCGGCCTCGGCCAGGCATTTGGGGCAGGAGCAGACAAACAGGTAATTCTCCCTGCAGGGCAGAGGGCCGGGCATTCAGGGGCTGGCAGCCCCAGAGGCTCGAGGGCCCCCTCCCCGCCCCCCCCACCCGGGTACCTGAGAATCTTGTGCCGGCTGTAGCGGCTGCGCTCGCGCTGGCAGCAGTCCAGGTAGCTGATGCAGATTTCCTAGGGGCAGGAGCAGCCACTTTGGGACTCGGGTGGGGGGCACCCGCTGCCTCCCTAGGGGACTGGGCTGCTGTGCCACCCAAGGACCAGCCGGGGATGGGGCGAGCCAGGGAGCCAGGCCCAGAGTTTCTGAGCTGGAAAGGGGATTTGTCCTGGGCCACCCAGGGGGCAGGGGAGAGCCGGGGGCTGCCCTACAAGGGGCCTGAGGGGCAGTTTGGGGAGATGGAAGGAGAGGAGGCGGGGAGACATCCAACATGGGAACCCAGGGCCCAGGCCCCCCCATTACCTCCCCAGGTTTGATGTCCTCAAGGGCTGTGACGTGCAGAAGGAAATTGTTTTCTGGGAAGGAGGTCTCTGCGTTGGGGACACAGCTGTGATTGCCTGAGAAATGAGGGGGGGGGGTCACTAGCCAAGTCCCCCACGGCTTCCGGCAGGATCACTGACCCTCCAAAGCCAGGGCTCGTGCCACGGATAGAGCAAAGCCTCTTGAGGGTAGGAAAGGCTTCACTGTCAAGGGTCCCTAGGGCCCAGCAGTGTCTGGGACACAGAAGGTGCCTAATAAATGCTTGCTGCTTCACTGATACCCAGAGCCCAGCCCAGCTCCATCTGGAATTCGTGACTGTCAGGGCCAGGAGGCTCCTGGGCACACCCAGCTGGCACGAGCAGCCTGGGTCCCTACCACCGTCTACACTGTACCTTGAGGGCTCTGAACCTGGGACCGTGACCCCCCAGAGAGCTGCTGGGGTCCCTTTTCCCTGATATGGAACATTTCTGTCACTTTACTTTTTACAAAACCATCTTTCTGGGGAGGGTCCCCCTGCTTGGGCACACAGACCACGAACCAGCCCCAAACCCCTCAAGGTGCACGGCCCCAGGGGCAGGCAGGGAGGACCCCTCAGCCCCGTGGACTACTCACAGCAGCTCTGAAGCACGAAGAGCCCAGACCCCTCACAGTTGAGGAACTCGCCGCTGGCTGTAAGGCAGACAGACAGACGGAAGGTGTGGCAGCTGCCGGGGCAGCGGGCATGCAGGGGTAGTGGGCACACGGGCAGCGGGCACAGTTCCACTGAAAATGGCTTTTCTGGGGCTCAAGCTCAGCTCCTCCGAGAACCCCCGCCCAACAGTGCCCGTCCACCGCCTCAGCCCCTCACATTTTGTGCCCGTTTCCAAGGACGGTCTGGGGGAGAGGGAGCCAAACAAGCAGCCGCTGCCCGGCCGGCAGGACGCCCTCCCTCTGCTCCACCCACCTCTCTCGATGTCCTTGTACAGCTGATCGATGAATGCATCCAGCTGCTCCCGTTCCTGGGGCTTCAGGTCGAGGGCGTCACAACCGTGGACCCACTGACTCAGGGAACTGGGGGGGACAGAGCAAGCCAAGCACTGAGAAGGGCCCCCCCAGCTGAAGCTCGATTGGGGAAGGAGCAAAGCTGACCCAGGCAACCCCACTCAGCACCTGGAGCCGGCCCGTGGGGATGGGCAGAGGAGGCAGCAGTTGCGGGGAGGCCCAGCCTCAACCCCCCATCTTCAGAGCTGGCTATTCTGGTCATGACCCTCACAGTGGGAGGGAGGGAGGGTTCTCCATTAGTCAGCTCCCACTCAGGGCCCTTCACCCCTTGTCAGAGCATAGAAGTGGCCCCTCGCCTGTCCTTGGCCCCCAGCCCAGGTCCAGCTGAGGCTCTGCCCACAGGACATGCTCAGAGGGGCTGACCCGCTTTCCTCTTCCCACTGCTCCAGAGACACCCTCCTTACCTGGTCCCAATTCCTTGACCGTTTGTCCCAACAAGAGCAAAGAGAGACCGAAATCCATCGGGCGTAAACCACTGCATGTAAACCCAGAGGGAGAGTGATGAGAGGAACGTCATGGGCTCATGAGTGTCCCCAAGCTGCCCCGGCTGATCCCTGCCCGTCTCCCTGTTGGGGTCTCCTCGAGCCCACCACTCAGGCACGGTGGCTCTCCACCAAGACTTTCCAAGTTCCAAAAACAAGGGGATTTTGAACCCTGCAGTCAGAAGGGAGTTGGGCGCTCCTCAGGTACCCAAAGGGAAGGCAGTACGCCTTTAATAATATATATTATAATATGTATTATTATATATTATTAATATATAATATAAAAAATATATTTTTCCTTGTTTGCCTTTTTATGCTTCTTTTGAGTCTTATATTTTGAAGATCAAATTTTCTATTTCCTCCTAGTCTTTTCATCGGAAATGACTGAAAAGTCCCCTGTTCCACTCGAAGATTTCCCCCTAAAAGATTATGCCCAGTTTTGCAGGATAATTGATTCAGGGTTGTAGTTCAAGCTCCTTTGCCTTCCAGAATATCATATTCCAATCTTTTAACATAGAAGCTGCTAAATTCTGATCATTGCTTCTTTCTGACTGCTTGCAATATTTTCTCATTAACTTGTTAAGTTTGTGTGCATACCCTTTGATCCAGCAGTGTTTCTACTGGGCTTATACCCCAAAGAGATACTAAAGAAGGGAGAGGGACCTACATGTGCTGTTTGTGGCAGCCTCTTTGTAGTGGCCAGAAACTGGAAACAGAGCGGATGCCCATCCATTGGAGAATGGCTGGGTAAACTGTGGTATATGAATGTTATGGAATATTATTGTTCCCTAAGAAATGACCAACAGGATGATTTCAGAAAGGCCTGGAGAGACTGACATGAACTGATGCTGAGGGAAACGAGCAGGGCCAGGAGATCATTATATACTTCAGCAACAATACTATATGATGATTAATTCTGATAGACGTGGCCATCTCCAGCAATGAGATGAACCAAATCAGTTCCAATAGAGCAGTAATGAACTGAACCAGCTACACCCAGGGAAAGAATTCTGGGAGATGACTAAGAACCATTACATAGAATTCCCAATCCCTCAATTTTTGTCCGCCTGCATTGATTTCCTTCACAGGCTAATTGTACAATATTTCAGAGTCCAATTCTTTTTATACAGCAAAATAACTGTTTGGACATGTATACATATATTGTATTTAACTTATACTTTAATATATTTAACATGTATTGGTCAACCTGCTATCTGGGGGAGGGGGTGGGGAGGAGGGGAAAAGTTGGAACAAAAGGTTTGGCAATTGTCAATGCTGTAAAATTACCCATGCATATAACGTGTAAATAAAAAGCTATTAAAAAAAACTTGATAAGTTTGAAATTTAGCTACAATATTCCTTGGAATTTTCATTTTAGAGTCTCTTTCTACATATGATCTGTGAATTCTTTCAATGACTTTTTTACATCCAGGTTCTAGGATATCAGGCTGTCTTCCTTGATAATTTCTTGAAAGATGCTGTCCAGGATGTTTTCTTGATCATGGCTTTAAGGTATTTTTTTTTCCCTCCTTTTCCCTCTATTTTCTTTTTAGTTTGCAACATTTACTTTTTTAAGATTTTGATTTCCACTTTTTTTTCCTCCCTCCCTAAGATGGCAAGGCAAGCAACCTACAATTTGATATAGGCTATAAGTGTACAATCATATTAAACATATTTCCACATTAGTCACATTGTGAATGAAAAATCTAAACAAAAGGGAAAAACAATAAGGAAAAAAAAAGTATGCTTTTATCATTTTCACCTTTTTTTTGGTTTGTTTTTTTCTTCTGGTTTTTCCCTTTTGTTCTGAATTTTCTTTCACAACATGATATAAAAATGTTTAAGCTCAAATGCAAAATGGATAATTTTGATTTTATTAAATTAAAAAGGTTTTGTATAAACAAAACCAATGCAGTCAAGATTAAAAGGGAAGCTGAAAACTGGGGGGAGATATATACATCCGAGGTTTCTGTTAAAGGCCTCATTTTAAAGATATATAGAGAATTGACTTACATTTATAAAAAAATATATAAACAAGCTGTTCTCCAATTGATAAATGGTCAAAGGATATTAATGGACAATTTTCAGATGAAGAAATTAAAGCCATTTCTAGTCATATGAAAAAATGCTCTAAATCACTTTTGATTAGGGAAATGCAAATTAAGACAATTCTTGAGGTACCACTTCTCACCTCTCAGATTGGCCAGGATGACAAAAAAAGATGACAAATGTTAGAGGGGATGTGGGAAAACTGGAACACTAATACATTGGTGATAGAATTATGAAGGATCCGTTCATTCTGGAGAGCAATTTGGAACTATGTTCAAAGGGCTATGCAGACCCTTTGACCCAGCAGTGTCTCACCTGGACTTATATTCCAAAGAGACCTTAAAAGAGGGAAAGAGACCTACATGTGCAAAAACGTTTGTAGCAGCCCTTTTTGTAATGGAAAAGAACTGGAAACTAAATAAATACCCATCAATGAGGCAATGGCTGAATAAGTTATGGTAAATGAATGTGATGCAATATTATTGTTCTGTAAGAAATGACCAGCAGGATGAATACAGAGAGGCTTAGAGAGACTTACAGGAACTGATTGCTGAGTGAAGTGAGTAGAACCAAGAGAACATTGTACACAGTAATAACAAGATTATGCAATAATCAATTCTGATGGGCTTGGCTCTTTTCAACAGTGAGGTAATTCAGACCAATTCCAATAGATCTGTGACGGAGATTTGCATTCAGAGAGAGGATTAAGAGGACTGAATGTAGATTACAACACAGTATTTTCACCTTTGGTTGTTATTTCCTTGCTTGTTATTTTCTTTCTCATTTTTTCCCCTTTTTGATCTGATTTTTCTTGTATAGCATGATAAATGTGGGAATATGTTTGGAAGAATTACACTATATTGGATTACTTGCTTCTAGGGGAGGAGAGAGAAAGGAAAGGAGGGAGAAAACTTTAGAATACAAAGTTTTGCAAGGGTGAATATTGAAAATTCTCTTTGCATGTATTTTAAAAAATAAAAAACTATTATAAAATTTTTTAAAATTTTAAATCATTCTACATGTATTATGCAACAATTAATTCTGATGGGCTTGGTTCTTTTCAACAGTGAGGTAATTCAGACCAATTCCAATAGATCTGTGACGGAGATTTGCATTCAGAGAGAGGATTAAGAGGACTGAATGTAGATTACAACACAGTATTTTCACCTTTGGTTGTTATTTCCTTGCTTGTTATTTTCTTTTTCATTTTTTCCCCTTTTTGATCTGATTTTTCTTGTATAGCATGATAAATGTGGGAATATGTTTGGAAGAATTACACTATATTGGATTACTTGCTGTCTAGAGGAGGAGAGAGAAAGGAAAGGAGGGAGAAAACTTTAGAATACAAAGTTTTGCAAGGGTGAATATTGAAAATTCTCTTTGCATGTATTTTAAAAAAATAAAAAAATGAATGTTAATATTCAGCACATATTGGTCAACCTGCCATCTGGAGAAGGGGATGGGGGGAAGGAGGAGAAAAATTGGAACAAAAGGTTTGGCAATTGTCAGTGCTGGAAAATTACCCAGGCATATAACTTATAAATAAAAAGCTATTATTAAAAAAAAAAGTAAGAAAGAAAGAAAAATTAATGTTAAAAATGATCTTTACAAGTAATTGAAAAAATGAAATACTATTGAAAAAAATAAGTTTTGAAAATTTAACCTGATCTTGCATCCTCCTTCTAGAAATCAACAGAAGTTGGTCGATTAGTTCTGTTTGCATTGAGATCACTTTCTTTATAAAATTTTCCTTTTGGTGGAAAGAACACGTTGAATTTAAAGTCAGAAAACCTGGATTAAAATATCAGTTCTGTAATTTACTAGCTATGTGACCCTGAATGATTTTTTTGACCTTTCTTGGCCATCATTTCCTAATCTATAAAAGTAGGAGGTTAGACTAGATCAAAGCTTCTTAAACTATGGATTGGGACCCCATAACTGAATGGGGGGGGGGGGGCGCCCAAAAAAATTTGGCAACGGCAAAAGGTATTAAATATTCCACCAAGATTAAATTCTATATGTAAAGATGAACAAGCACATCCATTTCATTAGCATGCAAATTTGCTTCCATCTTTTCTCTAACAAGCGGAAAATTATATGTATACCAAAGAATTGTTTAAAAAAAGAAAGAAAAGAAAGAAAATAGTCCGCTTCCACCTGCATTAAATCTCTATGGTCCTTTGTCTAGAGGTGGATGGCCATTTTCCAGTGTCATAGATCACGTATTATGAGAAGAGCAAAGTCCATCAAAGCTGATCATTTAACAGTATTGCTGTTACCGTGTACAATATTTTCCTGATTCTGCTCAATTCACTCAGCCTCAGCTCATATAAGTCTACCTGAAATCTGCCTGCTCATCATTTTTTATAGAACAACAGTATTCCATTACATCCATATATCACAACTTGTTCAGCCATTCTCCAGTTGATTTCCCTCAGTTTCTAAGTCTTTGCTACCACAAAGAGAACTGCTATAAAAACTTTATACATATGGGTCCTTTTCCCTTTTTTATCTCTTTGGGATAGACCTAGTGATGGTATCGCTACATCAAAGAGTACGTAAACTTTTATAGCCTTTTGTAGTCCAATAATTCTCAAATTTTCTCTTCAGAATTTTTTTCTCTAGGTTGGTTGTTTTTTCGATAAATATTTTGCATTTTTTCTAATTTTTCATTCTTTTGATTTTGTTTTGATTGATCCTTCATGTCTCAGTTACTGGCTTTTAATCAGTTCTATTTTTAAAATCATTCCAATTTTTTTTTAATCTTTTCTTTTTCATTGGAGCTTTTTATTTTCAAAATAGTCCAATAATTCTCAAATTCTCTCTTCAGGATTTTTTTCCTAGGTTGGTTGTTTCTTCAGTAAATATTTTGCATTTTTTATAATTTTTCTTTCTTTTGATTTTGTTTTGACTGATCCTCAATGTCTCAGTTATTAGCTTTCGAGCAGTTCTATTTTTAAAAATCATTCTAATTTTTTTTATCTTTTTTTTCATTGGAGCTTTTTATTTTCAAAACATATGCAAGGATAATTTTTCACCGCTGACCCTTACAAAACCTTATGTTCCAATTTCCCTCCCCTAGATGGCAAGGAATCCAAGATATGTTAAACAATCATTCTAATTTTTAAAGAATGGTTTTCTGTAGTTAGCTTTTGTAACTCCTTTTTCCATTGGGCAAGTGTATTTTTTAAGGAATTGTTTTTGTTGTTCCTTTTCTAAGCTGTTGATTCTCTCTTGGGTGCCTCTCATTTCTTTTCTGATTTTTTTTCTACCTCTTATTTTACTTTTAAAATCTTTTTTGAGCCTTTTAAGTAAGTAGATTCTGTTGCTCTAGAATCCATTCAGAAGCTTGATTTAATGTTTACTCTGAAACTGGGGAGAGCTCAGGCTTCGTGCCGGGGCTGTCTTCCTCATTACTTTCGACAGGAACGTCCTGCTGGCCAGAGAGTGACTTAAAAGGTGGCCAGGGGTGCTGTGTACAGAGCGCTGGCCCGGGGTCGGGAAGACCAAATTCAAATCCCGCCTGACACGACTAGCTGTGTGGCCCTGGGTGCCTCAGTTTCCCCACCTGTCAGATGAGCTGGAGAAGGAAAGGGGAGACCGCTCCAGGATCTCTGCTGAGAAATCCCCAGACGGGGTCCTGGAAGGACTCACCCGGCTGAGCTGTTCTTCGTACAGAGCCTCCGTGAAGAGTCGCCTCAGAAGCTCCAACTGGCCCTGATGGGGAAGGGGCACAAGTCAGCAGGCTCCTGGGGACCCCAGCCCAGGTGCCCCCCCCCTCCCCCCGGATCAGAGGCCGGCTGAGCACCCGTCCCTATACCTGCCCTTCAGGGGGAGCCCCAGGGCCCATCCACACAAACCTCCTCACCGAAGGGAGAAAAGAGGGAGGGGCTACAGGTGGCCCCAGGCCTGGAGACTGAGACCTCCTCAGCACAGCTGCCCCTGGGAGGAAGCCCCTAGCCCAAGCCGGCTGGGCTCCCCAGTTAAGGCAAGGCCTGGGGGGAGGAGGGAGCCGGGACTAACCTTAAACTTGTCTCCCAGGAGCTTATGGACGATCTCTTCCTCCTCGTTGGCCGTTTTATTACAGAACTGGGAGAAGAGTTTGATCCAGCGTTCCTTATCCTTTGCCTAGAACGCACACAGAGCCATGTAGCCCCTCAGTAACGTGCACCCCCAGGCTGGGATCTCCTGCCCCTCCCCCAGGCCCCACCCCCACCCCATTCCGGGGGCCCCCCTGGCAGCTGCGTCCCCCGGAGGAGCAGGAGGGGGAGCGGACACTCACCTGCTTCACAGTGGCCACCATGCGGGCCATCAGCATGATGCTGGCCGTCTCGGGAGGGTAGTGGACGCTCCTGCAGGGAAGAACAAGCGTGGGTCAGGAACTCCTCCCCAAAGGCACGGTCCCCGACGGGGCCTGGGGACGACTCCTGCTGCACGCCCTGCTCCCCACAGCACCCCGGGAGAACTGCTGACCCTCGGGACGTCATTCTTGGGGGACAGAGACAGGCCCCTCCTGCCCTAACAGGGAACTGCAGGCGGGCTGAGGAAGGGCCCGGCGGAGCAGGCCTCCGGGGGACCCCAGGCCCAATGGGGCTCGGCCCTCCTGCCTGGGCCAACGCCCTGAGCCAGTGGGATTAGGGTTAGAGAAGGGCCCGGCGGAGCAGGTCTCCGGGGGACCCCAGGCCCAATGGGGGCTCGGCCCTCCTGCCTGGGCCAACGTCCTGAGCCGACAGGGCAGGGGCCACCCAGGCTCGGGCCCTGGCAAAGGGTTCTGGGAAATGGATTCCCAGGGAAAGTGGGGGACGGGGAGATGAGGCTGACCTCCAGGCTTCCTGAAGCTTGTTGAGAGGATGCGCAGGGTCATTCTGGGAGGGGCCCAGGCACAGGGCTCGGTGGTACTGCTCCAAGGCCGCCTGGCGACACTCCGCGCTGCAATACGCCACCTGCCCACCAGAGGGGAGGGTCCGTGAGGGTCCGGGGAATGATCACTGACTTAACAGGTAAGTCCTGACCACTGGGCCAGGAAAGGGAAGGAACCTGCCCGGGCCTACCCTCGGGGAGCTCGCGGCCGGGAGAAGAGGACAGGATGGTGGCGGCAACTGGCCAGAGTGAGAGGTTAATGACCAAGCCTGACCCTGGAAGCCGGGAGCTTCCCCCTGACTCGGCCCTTCACAGCGGGCCCAGGAGCACGGCACGAGAGGTCAGCTCTGGGAGGCGGGGGGGGTCCGGCTGCAACGGTTTTCCTTCCTTTTTTTAATACTGGCTTTGGGGGGGAGGGGGCACAGAAATGGAGGTGAGGTCCATGGCACAATCTAGTAATAAAGGCCCAAGCTAGGCCCGCCCTCAGAGAGCTCCTGCAGACAGCCCAGAGGAGCAAGATCTTTATAGAAGGGAAAGGAAAGACAAAAAAAGTCAGCGGCCTCCCTTTCTTGCAGAGACGGGGAGCCTAGACACCCCTGCACGGCCCCCTCCCCTCCCCCTCTCGGAAGATCCTGGGCTAACTGCCTCCGTTTCCACAGCTGTAATTATTCACTCAGAGCTCTCGCTGGGGCTGCCTGAAGTCCAGGCCCATTTGCTGGTGGAGTTCTCTGGGACTTTCCAGATCTTTCTCAGAAGGTATACAGTAGGTATTCAGAGATGCACCGACCGCTCTTCAGGCGTCCCTGTCTAACCACACTGACCCCAGGGCTGGGTCCTCCAGCTCGCCCCCCGCGGCCGACAGACTCCGGACCCATCTGCCGGCCTCAGCCATTGGTCCCGGCCTCCTCTCTGACGGGGCGGGGGCTGCCCTGGGACTCCTGACAGGCCCATCGGGGCCCAATGACGTCGCCATCCTGACCGCCCCCCGTGCTCGCGGTCAAGGCTCCTGCTTCCAACCCTTCTAAGGACAGAAGCTGCGGGCAGAAAGCTCTGGCGGGCACTGGGCCCCGTTCCCCCGGCCCCCCACGGCCCAGGCCCGAGCCCCGTTCCCCCAGCCCCCCACGGCCCAGGCCGAGCCCCAGCGTCCCAGCCCCCCAGGCCCGAGCCCCGTTCCCCCGGCCCCCCAGGCCCGAGCCCCGTTCCCCCAGCCCCCCACGGCCCAGGCGCGAGCCCCAGCGTCCCAGCCCCCCAGGCCCGAGCCCCGTTCCCCCAGCCCCCCACGGCCCAGGCCCGAGCCCCAGCGTCCCAGCCCCCCACGCCCAGGCCCGAGCCCCAGCGTCCCAGCCCCCCAGGCCCGAGCCCCGTTCCCCCAGCCCCCCGCGGCCCAGGCCCGAGCCCCCGCCCCCCGGGGCTCACCTGGCAGTGGGGGCACAGCTGGTGGAGCTCCTTCCGGATGCTGCACTGCTCGGGGTGAGGCAGGGCGCCACAGGTCCTCCCGGACAGCCTCTGGGCGTTCTCCTCAGCCGTCTCCAAGGCTCGCAGGCAGTGGTCACAGGCTGGGGCAGGAGCCACACGGAGCAGCTCAGCCCCAGGTCGGCCCCCCCTTCCCCATCTCCTGGGGGCTTTCCTGCCCCCCCCCCAGAGTCTCTGAGCCTGCTGGGCTCGGCCCTCAAGGACCCTCCCTCCCGGCCTGCCCCGAGCCCACCCCCAGCCCCAGTCCCGCTGACACAGAGGAGGGCAGGGGCCGTGGCACACCGCCCATAAGCACGGCTTACCTCGATAGCGGTAAAGGGCGTTCCAGAGGAACTGCGAGGCCACCAGAGGCCTCTCCACGAAGATGGTCTCCCCTTTCTGCACTGGCCTCGTAGCAAAGAGCCCCTTCCCCTGCAGAGGAAGAGGACGGGGGCTTCCTGACTCCCACTGCTTGGCTCGCGCCCCCCCAGCCCCGCACACACGCACGCGGGCGACAGGACGGACGAGGGCATGGGAACGAGCTGTCCTCCAAAGGCCCGTTATTGGGGGGAGGGGGTCTCCGGGCAGGGGCGGGGCAGCGGTGGCCGTGTCCTCCTCCAGCTCATCCTGCAGAGGAGCACACGGAGGCAGACGGGGGAGGGGGCGCGCGAGGCCTCGGACCCTTCCCGGCCTTTGTCCTGGCGTGTTCTGTGTGGGAGTCAGACTTCAGAGAGGCAGCTCGGCCTCAGTCACAGCCAGTCAGGGCGAAGTTCAGGCCCAGCGGCTGCCCTCGGGCCCGCTCTCTGACCTGCTCTAACTGCTGCTCTAAGTCTGCGCCCTCCCACCGGGGAGTCGTCTTGGGCAGACCCCGGCCCAGCTCTCCCTCGGCCTGCGCCTGTCAGCCCCCCCCCCCCATCTGCCGGCGCCTGCCCCAGCTCTCTGGAGCCCCGGGGCAGAGCAGGCTGCCAGGCAGCCACCAAAGGCACAGGAGCCGCCGGCCCTGCCCCAACACCCGGGAGAAGCAGCTGGCACAAGGCTGGGGTCTGCGAGATTCTTCTTCCCCAGGTCGGGGCCTCAGCTTCCCCCTCTGCAAGGAGGAAAGGGCCAAGCCCTGCAGCACCTCTGCCAACTGCACCCCCACGGGGGCGCTCCGACTGATCCCCATCCCAAGCGTGGACGTGCCCGCGGGGGCTGCTGGGAGGGTCCCGGGGGAGCCGGGCACGGATGATGGGGGGAGGGGGAGGGGCAAAGGCGCCGGGAGATGCTGGCAGGAAGCCCTCAGCAGGGCACTCAGATCCGGGCCGCCGATGAGGTCACCAAGTAGGGACAGATGCCAAGTGACCCATTAAGCAATCCAGGCCCAAGGGAGGGCTCCGGGGCATCTCCGCATAGAAGCGGATGGGCCAGGGGTAGCGGCGGCCTCGAGATTCCAGGGCGCAGTGGCCCCGATTATACAATCGCGCCCCGCCCCAGGGGCTAGGGTTACACAATCATTGGGGAGGGTGCGGCCCGGGGGTGCACAGGGGCCACGGGGCCAGAAGTGGGGCCCGTTTGGGCGGGACCATCAGTACATCTCGGGCCCCTGGCGGACTTAATCCCACACCACCACCTATGTGAGGAGGGGGAGAGGGTTCTCTCTCCTGGAGGCCGCACCGGAGGTTCTAGGGAAATCTGGGCTTTCCGTGGGCGGCGGCCGGCGGGAAGGGGCCCAAAGGAAACGGGGGACTCCAGGGCCCTGCTTCGGCTAGGAGAACGGCCCAGGGAAATGCCCGCAGTCGAGAGGGACAGAGCCCCTGCTTAGGAACGGAAGAGGCCTGCAGACGGACGGCATCGGGTGCGAGGGATAGGGACGGACAGGGCGGAAGAGTGGCCCGGGCGGGGACCACCAGGCATCCGCGGGCCGGCTGGCGCACGGCACAGACGCCGTCACAGCCCAGACCCAAATCTTGGCCCGGCGGCAGGGGGCCGGCGGCGGCGGAAGTGGGGGAAGGGCTGAGACGGGGAAGCCGGGAGCCGGGATGGGGGTCCCCGGAGGGGGCGGGGGCGGCTGGGCTCTGGGCCCGCCTCACCTTAGCGCTGCTCACGAATCGGACCTCCACGGGCCCCCGGACCGGGCCCGCCGCGCCCACGCAGAAGGAGAACATGTCGCACATGGAGGCCGCCATCTTGGAGGGGCGCTGGCACCGCCCTCTGACACTTAACCCCGCGCCGTTTAGCTCTCCTTGCGCATGCGCTGCCCAGCTCCTGGGCTCCGCGTACTTGAGGGCCCAAGGGCCTGGCCCCGCCCTCCCACTCTCATTCGGTCTCTCCCCGACCCTGCCCACCCTCCGCACCAAGTTCCCCACCCTCTTCTCCCTTCCCTATGGCTCCACCTTCCCCTTCTTTGGCTCCGCTCTCCCGCCCACTTCGCTTTCTGGCTCTATCTGTCATTCTCTCGTCTCTTTTTCTCGCTTCTCTCTCCTAACCCCGCCCTCTCCAGCTTTCTGGCCCCTCCCTCTTCTCTAGTTTTCTGGCCCTGTGGCCACACCCCCTCTTCTCATTCCTAATCTCCCCCCTCCCTCAGCTCTCTGGCCCCGCCCTCCTCAGTCCTGTGATAACGCCCCTCTCTAAGTCCTGCCTACTGGGGCTTTATAGCCCACGCCCCTCCAGCTCTCTGACCCCGCCCCTCCTCAGTTCCTCACCCATGCCAGCTCTCTGGCCCGCCTCTCCCATGGCCACGCCCCCTCCTTGGTCATTAACATGAGGGGGCCGGTATCTCACGGGATCCTGCACCTCAGCATCCCCAGTAGCGTCCATTACAGGTGCGCAGCCCCTGTGTCACCTCCTCCTCTCTCTCTTGTCCTTCCCTCTCTCCTCCCCAGCTAGCGTCCTCCAAGGGAGAGGGGGTGTCTGCCTCCAAAACTAACAGCTACGGGATCTTCTCTCTGGTCCCTTCCTCCACAGCCCCCTCCCCACTCTGGAGGACCCCAGGCAGCCCCTCGGGATTTCCTCCCAGACATTCTGAATGGATCGGCCCGCGTGCCCCGCCCCTGCCTGGAAACCATCCCCTTCTCTCGCGCCCCGGACTCTCCCCTCCAGGGAAGAGTCATAGGGTCTTCACGGGCCTTTGAACACTGCCCAAGGTTACCTGCCTCCTCTAGGCCTCTCTCTCTCCTCCCTCCCCCACCCCACCAAAGCAGCATGGAATCCTCAAGCTGAAGGCCGATTCCTGTCTCTTGAACAAAAATGTTGAAAGCAAATGGCTACCTGTCCCTGGAGACTTGCATTTTTAATTTTTTTAAAAACAAAACACTTAAACCTGGATTTCCTCAGCTTCTCTCCAAACTCAGACCAGATCCCATTCTAGATCTCCCCCATTAGAATGAAATCTTTGAGCTATCTTTCGGTTGTCAGGTCTTTACACAGTGCTTGCACTTATAATAAAGGCTTGTGGACTGGAGTCAAGAGATTCCTCCATCAAACTGAGAATGAGAATATAGCTATTTTTATATAAGCACTTTAAAGTCATAGTTTTAGAAATACTAGTTAATCCTCACAGCAACTCATCAAGGTACTTGGTATTAGTCCCATTTTACAAAGGAGATAACTGAGGCACACAGCCATTAACTAATGCAGATACCAAAGCCTAGACTTCTTGGAATGGTCATTTTTCCCTTTGGAAAGCAGATATAGTAAGGTCGTTACAGAAATATCCTCCTAAACCAGGAATTTTACACACACAAACTACCACAGGAGAGTTTGCTCACACTTAACACATGGGACCAAAGGGAAAAGTTGAAAAATCTACTTTGGATAGAGCCTTTTTTTTTTTTTGAAAATTTTATTTTATTTTAATCTTTCTAGATTTCATAATTTAGCAAAAAAGTTGAAAATCCAGGACAAACAAGTTTCAACTTACTATAAACGTATCTGGAGCGACATCCCTATTTTCATCCCACTGGCAGGTCCCCAGAACATGACTGAGGGGCTGGGGGCCTTCAAGTACTATTGCTCAGGAACCACCTGGCAGAACAATGTTCTGGCTCTTGTAAAAGTGTAGAGGAGGTGATGGCGGAGGGGGGAGCAGTCTGAGTGACATAGGACATAGGAGACAGGGTGTGAAGGGGGGCAGGACCAAGCCCTGGCAGGGATGGAATATGTGCGGTGACTGCCAGTGTCCAGGAATCAACGAAGGCCCAACAACAACAGGTCGGTTTGAAAAGGGGGTGGGACTTTTGGACATATTCAGCCTGAGATACAACAAGCCATGTGACTGGAGACGTCCCCCAGGCCTTCTGTGATCGAGGCAAGAGGAGCAGGGCTGGATCCGTGCTTGGGGTGAAATGGAGCGAGGAGTGGAAGGGAGCACCCAGATCACAGAGCAGTGAAGACTCTACATTCGCCCCTCCCACTTCCCCTTCACTCCCCCGAACCTCAGAGAGAGCTCCGGCAGGGCAGGGAGCCTTGTGGAGAGAGCTCGATGTTGGGTACCCAGAGCCTGGCAGCTTTCAGTGGCGTTCCAACCAGTGATTCATCAAAGGGAGGGGGGTCTCCCTGCGTGGCAAACTCTGCGATGACGTGAAGATCTTTCTTTGGAGCTGCCCGAGTCCCTGGCCCAGACTCTCACAAGCACTAATGTCAGTCGAGACTAGCAGGGTCTCCGTCCAGCACTCGGGGCGGGACAGATCATAAACCCTTAATGTTCGCGGCAGGGGCCTGCTGAAGGTGCTTGGCCGAGAGGACCAGCGTGGCCAGTCCGGCTTTGAAAGGCTTCCCCGGGAGCTCTGCAGAGCCCAGCGCGCCTCCCCGCGGCCCCTCCTGGGGGACCAAGGGCTTCGAAGCACGGCCTTCGTCTCGGAGACTCCCGGGGAGGCTGGGGGCTCCGCGGGATTCACAGGCCCGAGGCTGGAGGACGGGACAAGGATAACTGCCGGCCGTTCTGGAAGGCGCGGACTCCTGCGGGCATCCTAAAAATGCAGCATCGGTTACTGTACAGTTCTAGTCCAAAAAGACAAATCCAAGTCTCCATAAACGAGCCCCAAAAGGAGAACAGGAGCACAGCTTCTCCTAAGCAGCCTTCCACCTCGGAGGCCGCCTCAGCTCCTGGCTGGTCCCTCGCCCTTCTCTAAACGGGGTGTGCAGGAAATCCTCAAGCTTTTGAAGGAGGAAAGATGGGATCTGGGAGAGAAGGAGGGAGAAAAATGGCCCAGTGAACAATGGGTTAAATGCTTCCCTCCCGCCTTCAGCTGGAGAGGCCCCGGCCAGAGGCCTTCGCCCAGCCCAGGGGACCAATAGCCGCACCTGCAGTCTGAGCTAGCAGCCGCCCTCCTTTCTCCACCTGCATTTTCCAGAGACTCCGGGGGGATTAACCCTTAGAGAGGCTGGGACTCAGCCCCATTCCCCAGCACAGTCCTTACGGGCAAGAAGCTCTTCCCCTCTGACAAGGGCGGAGGGTGGGAACCCAGAGATTGAGACCCTCAGAGGGCATCTCCTCCTAACCCCATTTTACAGCTGAAGAAACTGAGCCCTGGGAGTCACAGAATCAAGCTACGTGACTTGGGAGTCAGGAAAAGCCAAGTTCAAATCCAGGCTCAGGGACTTACTAGCTGCGTGATTCTGGGCAAATTGCCTAAACCTATCTGCCTCCGTTTCCTCATCTGTAAAATGGGAAAATTAGACACTGCCTCCTTCCTCGGCCTGCTTCAGAGATCTAAGCCCCCAGATACAAAGTCACTCAGAGGGCATCTTCTCCCTTCTTTGCATTTGGGGAAACTGAGGTCCGAGCAAGCTGAAGTGATTTCTCCCAGGTTCTGGTATCGCGCATTCTAGAACTCTGACCCGCTGCTCGGACAGTCAGCCTCACTTAGGCGGATAAAGGTGGCCAACACTGGGTCTGGCAGATAAGAGGTGGGGACAGCGTAAGGCAAAAGATAGGAAACGAGCATACAGTAAGCGCTCAATACTTGATGGACGTCGTTTCCCACTTCCTGCTCTTTGCCAGACCTGAGGCAGAGAAGCTTTCCATTTCCCAGGAAGGGACACAGAAATGAAACTTAAAGGCAGAGGGACGGACCCCAATGGCCCTGGGGGTTACCCTAAAGGGGGGCAGGGGAGGGAGAGAAGGGAAGGAGACGCAGCCGGACCCCGGAGCACCCGCACGCCGGGACATAACAAGGAACCAAAGGGGAGGATCTTTCGGCTGCCAGTGTCACCGTACCGTCTTTGTCTTCGCTGCTGCTGCTGCTGGGCTCCTGGGGCGACATGGGCGGGGAAAAGGGCGGCTTTTTTTTCTTCTGTTCCAGGCTTTGCTTGCGGCCCTTGATCCTGCGGTTCTGGAACCACACTTTGACCTGTGTCGGAGGAGAGTAGCCCCGGTCACAGACTGAACCCCAGCTCTCCGGAGGGCAGGAGCCCGGGTCACCCTCGCAGAGGGGAAGCAGGGGTGGCTGGGGTCAGATTCTGGGACATCCAGACGCAGGGCCGGGGAGCACTTACTCAGGGCCGGGGAGCAGTTACTCAGGGCCGGGGAGCACTTACTCAGGGCCGGGGAGCACTTACCCAGGGCCGGGGAGCACTTACTCAGGGATGGGGAGCACTTACTCAGGGCCGGGGAGCACTTACTCAGGGCCGGGGAGCACTTACTCAGGGCCGGGGAGCACTTACTCAGGGATGGGGAGCACTTACTCAGGGATGGGGAGCAGTTACTCAGGGCCGGGGAGCAGTTACTCAGGGCCGGGGAGCACTTACCCAGGGCCGGGGAGCACTTACTCAGGGCCGGGGAGCACTTACCCAGGGCCGGGGAGCACTTACTCAGGGCCGGGGAGCACTTACTCAGGGCCGGGGAGCACTTACTCAGGGATGGGGAGCACTTACTCAGGGCCGGGGAGCATTTACTCAGGGCCGGGGAGCACTTACTCAGGGCCGGGGAGCACTTGCTCAGGGACAGGAAGCAGTTACCCAGGGCCGGGGAGCAGTTACCCAGGGCCTGCTCTGGGAGGTCACTGACCCAGAGGGCGACAGACCCTCGTGGACCAGCTCCGGGACCCCGGGAAGTTCTGGGGTCGCACACACAGCTCCGTCCCCCGCCAAGGCCCAGCAGGAAGCGGGGGACAAGGGGCCTCGCACCTGGGTCTCGGAGAGATGCAGCTGCTTGGCGAGCTGGGTCCTCTCCATGCCCACCAGGTAGGGCTGCTTCAGGAAGGCCTTCTCCAGCTCGTCCAGCTGCTCGGCGCTGAACACCGTCCGGCTCCTCTTGCGGCTTGGCTTGGGGCCGCTGTCCGTCTTCCTCAGATAGTCAGCCTGGCCCCAGGTGAGGGGCCCTCGCAGGGCCCGGTCGGGCAGCTCCAGGCCTAGGAGGGGGGATCGGGCACCCGTGAGCCGCCACGGCATCTACCCCAGCCTTTCCCCTCCTGGGCACGGCAAGCGCTTATTGAGTCCCTGCTGTTTCCCAAGCAGTCTCCTAGGCTGGCAGCAGAGATAAAAGCCAGGTCCCTGCCAGAGAGCCTGCCTCCTACAGCCTTCGTGTGAAGCTACGCACTCGCTCCACTGCCACGAAGGAGGCCCTGAACCCGTCCATCTCCCTGGATGAGCTTCCCACACCTGAGTGACACCGGCTCCCTCTGGCCCCGACCTTGCCAAAAGCCTCAGGAAGCCCTTCCGGGTCCTCGCAGCTCTTAGTGCATCCCAGATTACCTTCCATCTCTCGTATGTCTCAGAGACACCCAAGTACCCACACGAGGGCCGGGGCCGACTTAGCTTATGCCCTCAGTTTGAGGCACGTAATAAATACTTAATAAATGTTTGTTGACCCAGAAATTTAAAAAATTAAACTTGTGCAAAATAATCACCAAGAACTTGGGGGCACCTAACAGTGCGACCGAGGGGAGGAGCCAGTCCTTGAACCCGGACTTTCAAAAAGCAGGAATCCCGAAGGGCAAAGGGGCCGGGAGAAGGTGCTACTGCACTCTGAACTTTGGGGAGGAAAGGAGAGAGAGCTCCCCCCGTCCTCAGTCAGTCCCGCCAAGGACCGAGGCCCAGGGAAATCACCAAACACACACACATCGAGCAGCCTACTGTCATCGATAAATACAGATCGAGCGGCCTACTGTGTGCAGAGCCCCAGCCTAGGCTCAGTGTCCCGTAGAGAGTCCCTAAAAGCCAAAATGGAGAGATCGGAAACTTCCTGGGCTAACAGAGACTTGGCCCCAGCCTTGGGCCGGAAAAGCAGGTGTTGCTAAAGGAACCAACCTGAACTAATTGGGTTTTCCCCGGTTCTCTCAAGTGGCCCCGCAGCAGGAAAATCCCAGAGGGCGTCTTGGGGCAGCTGACCAGGAAGATTTAACTAGCTCCTACCTCCAGATATTTGCAGAGCAGGGAGATATTTGTTAAAAGGCTCGAGGGCTTAATGAAGACAGCTGTGGCCCGGCAGAAAGGAGAGGGGGGAAGTGGCCCGACGAACGCGAACCAGGCCAACGGGTCCCCAAACTCCAGGCGGACCCAGGAGTCCAAGGGAAGGGGAGAGAAGCTTTCTAGAATGGGCAACTGAACAGATTAGCAACTAATCTGCCCTAGAAAAACTTTTAAAAGTCTCATTTGAATTAGACTTTGCTTAATAATAGCCCTTATTGAAGGAATTACTGACAGATTTATGTGGCACTTTAAAGTTTGCAAAGTGCTTTATCTGTGATCTCATTTCATGCTCACAACACAAAGAGTCTCCCACTATACGCAATTTAACAGATTAGAAAATAGGATTGTTTACTAATCTGCCCAGGAAAACTTTTAAAAGTCTAATTAGAATGAGGTTTTGTTTAACAATAGCATTAATTGAAGCAATTACTAACGGCATTTATTTACGTGGCACTTAATCAATGATCTCATTTCACCCACACAACACAATGAGGGCTAATAGGATGTTGGTTGTCGAGCTGTAAGCATTCATTAAGCACCTACTGTATACTAGCCATTATGCTAGCAATTGGAGTGTGATGCAGGACCAAAAACTCCCTCTGGGCATAGGGAGATGGCGCTCCCAATACTCTAGCCTGGTCAGGCTGGATTTAGAGGGTCACCTTTAGTCCTGGGTTTCACAATTTCCAAATGCTGTCAAAGGATTTTGTGGCCAGGAAAAAAAAGACTAAGGAAATTTGGAAGAGGGATCAGACTTAATCCGCCAATGAGCATTTATTATGCCCTAAAGGATGGAAATTGAAATAGCGCCTGTCCTCAGGGAGCTTACCACTCCAAGAAGCTTGGGTTTCTTAGGGTTGGGTGAACTACAAACATGTACAAGGAGATAATAAAAATAAGGTAATGAGAGGAGGAAAGTCCATATAGTGGAGGGGGGCTTGAGCCAAACTTTGAAGGACAAAAAGGTTTCTAAGAGGCAGAGAAAGGAGGGCATGGGGGGAGGGGGGAGTCAGATATGTACAATGGCCTAGGGGTAGAAATGGAGGCGACAGAGAGAAAATGAGAGTAAGAAAAGGGAGGCACAAAGACAGAGGAGAGAGACAGGAAGGGAAGGGAAGAAGAGAAAGGATAAAGAAAGGAGGAGGAAAGTAAGGGGTTGGTAGAAAAAAAGGACATAAAGAAAATGAGAGAATATTACAGAGAAAGAGAAAGAGGGAAGGAGGAAGAAAAGGGGAAAAGAGGAGGGAGAGAAAGAGAAAGGAGGAAGGAGAGAAAGAAAATTAGAGAAAGAGGAGGAGGAAGGAGAGGTCAGAGAAAGAGAAAGGAGAGGGAGGAGAGGAAGAAAAGAGGGAGTGAGAGAAAATGAGATTATAAAGAGAAAGAGAAAAGAAGAAAGAGAAAGGGGAGAGAGGTGAGACAGAGTGAGAGATCTAGAAGATACAACCCCAGAAAAACAGACAAGAGGAAGCAGGGAAAAGCCTGGGAAAACAAGGTTTGCATGACAGACTACAAAAGTGTTGTGTCTAGTGATAGACTTGCCTTGTTTGCTCCAGGATAATAGAACCAGCCCTTAAAGTACCAAGAATCAAGTTGCTGATGACTATGAGGAAAGCTCGCTACCCATCAGAGCTCCCAGAATCGGAGGGGACCCACTTTAGGATTCCTCGGGACTAAAGCTTCAAGGTCTCTTCCAGCTCCTTCCATGAAGTGAAGCTGTTCTGGCCCTGGAGGATTTTCCAAGAGACAACCCGGCCGTTCCCCTTGGGGGCTGCTGGATCCCCCTCCCCGCCGGGGCAGACTCCCCCCCCCCCCCCCCCACAGCGTGGCTGGAGGGACACAAAGGTTAATTAACCTGCCCAGGATCACAGTCAGTAAGCAGGGGGTGCGGTGGGAGGGGAACTGAGCCTCCCACTCCAGACTCCATAATAAAAGCTAACACTATGGAGCACTTTAAAGCTACCAAACCCTTTACAGGTATTGTCCCCAGGGGGTCTTTGAATAAAACATTCCACCTTGCAAGTCTTGCCGTTTTCCCTGCCCACCTCCCAGACTTGTGACCCAGACCCTCCAGCCTCAACTAGAGCCTAACGTCAGGCAGGAAGCCCCCTAAATGCTAGGGACGCCCCTCAGAGATGACATCCAACTTATCCTGTCTCTATCTCGCTGCGGCCTAGTTATTCACATGTGGTCTTCCCCATTAGACCGTGACCTTCCTGAGACAGAATTTGCCTTTCTTTGTACCCTCGGAGCTTAATGAAGGCAAACAGTAGGTGCTCAATAAATGCTCATTGAGTTGATTTATCTCATTTGAACCTGGAGCAGACAGGATCACCCAGCTTAGGTTATTATCTTCGGTTTAAATTCAGGATTTAAGATCGGGATAAAAACAAAATCGCCTCTAGGTTGGAGGCCCTGGTTTAGACTAAGTCGGGTGGGGAGGCAGGGACCTGGGGACCGCCACAAGGTGTGCAATCACTGCCCGCTTCAGGATCAGTCAGACTGGACATAAACAGCTTGTGTGGCTTAGAAATTTTCTCGTAGGAAGGGAAGGGGGAGGGGGGCGGGGAGGGGAGATGTAACAAGAAGGGAAAAGGGGGGAGTGAATAGAAAAATCTACTGTTACTAAGATCACAAGGAGGGAACCTTGAATCCCGGAGCGGGTTAGGACTGATGGAGTTGCCAGAGGGATCATTCAAGGGCTGGAGCACTGGGCCCAGAGTCAGGAAGTCCTTAGGAATATTCCTAGAGGAATATTCAAATCCAGTAGAAGACACTCGACAATCACGTGACCCTAGGCAAGTCCCTAAACTTCTGCCCGCCTCTGTCTCCCCACCTGTAAAATGGGGGCGACATCAGTACCTACCTCCCAAGTCTGCTGTGAAGATTTAAAGAGAAAATGGGGAGCTACAGCAGTTCTGGAGGACTGCACGACTTAACCTAGGAAGGAGGAGGTGGTTGGGGTTGGCTCTGAATCCGCGCCCTGATGCTGGAGCGGACCCGGAGCACGCGGGTCCCCCTGATTCTGTGTGTGGAGAAGGGCAGGGAGAGACAGAGCTCCCGGAGACGGAGGGGGCAGACCGCCTCCATCGGGCAGGAAATGGGGATCCTGATTTGAGATGATTTCTAACTTGTTCTCCAAAGCCGCGAGAAGCCTTCGTGCCCAGCCCTGTGACCAGATCAAGTCCCCGTCCCTAATCCTCCTCCCCCTCAGAAGGCTGTCTGGGACTCCTCCTCGGGCCCCCCCTTTCTCCGCTCCCCACCAGGCTGACGCCCCCCAGACAGCCCGCTCCCCAGCCTGAGCCCATTTCTTTCCCGGGCGTTAGTTATCCCCGCTTCAGACCAGCGCCGGCCTCGGTGCTCGGCGCACGCGACCCTCGGTTCCGGAGGGAGCAGGACGGCGCGCGGGGGCCGCGGGGGCAGGGCCGGCCCTTACCTGGGGCGGGGCAGACGGGGTGCGGGCCGCGGACCGCCGACAGCAGGGTCTCGGGAGAAGCCCGGCACACGTAAAGGCCGGCAAAGGGGGACATCCAGCCCGCGGCGTGATCTCCGGGCAGCTGCCAGCTGGGGCCGAGCGGGGGGCCCGGGGGAGCCCGGGGGGCCAAGCCCCAGAGCCCCGAGCCCCGAGGGGGCTCCCGAGGCTGCGGGCTCGCGGTGGACAAGATGGCATCGATGGAGAAGGGCAGCTTGGAGGGGCCCGCGGGCCGCTGGGGGTCGGAGGGACGTCGGCCTTCATCGTGCTGGGTCATGTCGGGGAGCCCTGGGGAAGCCGGTGCGGAGAACCCTCGGGAGCCGGGGGGCGCGGGGGAGCGAAGGTCGGGAGCCTAGCGACACACAGAGACACAGATAAGAAGGAAATGGAAGGAGGCGGGACTGGGGAGGGGAGGGGAGGGCTGGGGAGCCGGGAGGTGGGCGACAAGGCGGAGGAAGCTCTCACCGTCCGGCGGGGGCGGGGCCGGGGGCCGCCGGGGTCTCCACGCCGCAGCCCCGGAGGGCGAGGTGCGGGGAGCAGGTGCTGGCGCTGGCCGGACGCGGACCTGCCACCGAGCCGAGGAGGGGGGCGGCTCCGCGCTCCAGCGCCTTCCCTCCCAGGACAGAGGAGGGAACGCAGTCCCGGGAGCCGGGAGCGAGTCTGGGAGTCGGGGGCGGGTCCGAGGCTTTATAAGGCGGCCGCCCCCCACCCCCACTTACCAGCTCCCAGCAAAATGAATCATTCATATGCGAAATGGGCGGCGTTCTTGGAACTTGGAAAGCCCCGGTCCCTCTCCCCGCCGGACCTCCCAAACCTCGGCCAGCAGCACCGGAGGCTGAGGAGGGGCTGGGAGCCTCGGGCACCTGGGAACCGGGGATGGGGCTTCTTAGCCCTTAAACTCGAGCTGCTCCCTCCCCTCCCCCCATAAACCAACACTCCCACTTCCGCATCTCCCCCCACCCATCTACCCCGGCCAGAAGAAGGGGTGGGTCCTGGGAAATCGAAGCCGAAATCTGACGAGACTGGAGAGAGGTCCCACCATTCACCTCTTTTCTTCCCGGTTCCCCCCACGTCCCACCAAAAACAAAACACTGGTTTCTAGCTTAGTCCGGCGTCTGGCACACAGTCGGCGCTTAATAAATGCGTATTAACTGAACTCCACGAAGTTTCCAAGGATGAGGAACGGGGGGGCGGGGGGGGCAGCCGGAAAATACGCTACATTGGATTTGCCCCTTCTAAGCGCTCAATGAATATTTTACTTTTCCAATTAAACGTTATTCTTATATAACATTTAGTTTCTCCCCTCCCACCCTTCCCCCCAAACAACGACAAAAACAACAACCAAATCTGTTACAAATACGTTTAGTCAAGAAAAGCCTTTTCCAAAATAAGGGTTTTCTTTTGCACCCCGAGTCCGTCACTTCTCGCAAGAAGTGGCTGCTCCTTTTCCTCATTTATCTTCTGCCCTCCGGCTGATCTCGGCGTCGGTCAGAGTTTTTATGCCTTCCAGAGTTGTTTCTTTTGGCAACGTTAATGTCATCGTAGAACTTTTTCTCCCTTCTTCCACCGTATAATCTTCTAAGATCCAGTAGCTTCTTATATCTCCTAGTTCTGTTATCCAACAGGTTCGGTTGGTTCCGACCATGTGCAAGCCCTTTGCTTTTAATCCAGTACTGACTTAAAAAAAATGTTAAAAAAAGTAGAAAGTCAAGGCTACGTCTGCGGGAGCTGTATTTTATGCTCTTTTTCCTCCCCTTCCTGGTTTAGAGTGCTGACAGCAGAGCCGATTCTCAACAAACCCGGGTTCCACTTTCAAAAACCAGAGTAGAGCTCATCTTAGAAATGATAGATGCTCAAATCCTCATTGCCCCCAAATCCATAAAGCCTCGTTAATTGGCTCAGTCTAATCCTGACTCGGTTTCACGACAGTTGTGTGACTCTGGGCAAGTCATTTCACTTTTAGCTGTGAACTAAACACTCCCGTGTCCCACTTGGGGTCTCAAAGATCGGGCACAAGTGAAATAAACCAACAACGATATTGTTATTGTGGTGATTAAGTGACATTAAGTATAAAATATTATGCAAATACTGTCGAGAGCAAACTCCTTCGGATAGCAGGGACGGGGTTTTACCCAGAAGCTAACCAGGAGCTTTTCTTGGCTGGAAGGGACCTCTTAGACGCAGTGGTCCTCAAACTTTCGCTCTCAATCTCTTTATCTTATTAAAAATGATTGAGGATCTGTCCAAAGAGTTTTTGTTTATGTGGTTTATAGTTATAGATATTGATCATATTAAAAATAAAAACTAATTATGAATTTGTAGACTCTCTGAAAGGATTTCAGAGATTCCCAGGGTGCTCTGGACCAGACTTGGAGAACCACTGTTTAGAGTAACCAGTCAAACAAACCCACCATGAAAATATCTTCAGAGAAATTGCTTTTAAAACAATAACTTCAGCAGCTAGTGAATAGAGCACCAGCCCTGAAGTCAGGAGGACTTGAGTTCAAATTTGATCTCAGACACTTAACACTTCCTGGCTGTGTGACGTGGGCAAGTCACTTAACTCCAATTGCCTTAGCAAAAAAAAAAAAAAAAAAAAAAAAAAAACCACTTCTTTTTAAAAGAACTTTATTTTTTAGAAATTCTGAACTTAACAAATACCAAGTAAAGTGAACATATCCATAGGCATAGTAGAACAGAAAAGGGATTGTAAATAACAATGCATATTTGTATTATTGTATTATGTACAGTTTACTGTTTCTTTAAAGTGTATAATAAAATGAACAGCTTTCAAAGCTGTCCTAATTGTCTGGACTTCTTTCTGGATTTTTTATTTCTTCAGCATTCTTTTCAAAAATTTTTTGATAATCTTCCTTTTCAAATTTTAATTTAATTTAATTTAAAACTTTAATTTGATTTTAATTCCCCTAGTTCTAGTCCCTTTTTTCTTCAATTCATCCCATCCTTGACAATGAAAAAAAGAAAAGAAAAAAGGACACCATTGTAACAAATATTCATAGACAAAAATGCCATTGACATGGAGAGGGAGAACTATGGAGACTGAATATGGATCAAAGCATATTATTTTTTCATTTTTTGTTTGTTTCTCATGGTTTTTCCCCTTTGGGTCTGATTTTTTGGTTGTTGTTGCAGCACATGACAAATATGGAAATATGTTTTAAATAATTGCACATATTTAACCTGTATCAGACAGGAGAGAAGATAAGAGAGGAAAGGAGAAAAATTTGGAATACAAAATCTTACCAAAAAACAAATGTTGAAAGCTATCTTTACATGTATTTAGAAAATAAAATACTATTGAAAAGTAAAAACAAAAAAAAAATTATGTATAGTCAAGAAAAATATTTTCCTGCATTAGACATATCTAAAAATGTATCTCATTTGACATCTTGAGTCCATTTACTTCTCTGTCAGGAGGAGAGTAGTATGATTTAGCATAAATCCTCTGGAATAATAATGATAATAGCTAACATTTATGTAGCACTTAAGATTTGCAAGCACTTTACAAATATCTCATTGAATTCTCACAAAAATCCCAGGAGTTGAGGGCCATTACTCCTATCTTAAAGATAAGGGAATTGAGGAAGACTGAGATTAAGTGTCTTGTCCAGAGTAACAGCCAATAAGTGTCAGAAGCTGAATTTGAATTTAGATTTTTAAAATTTTAGATCCGATGAGATCCTCTGAGCCACAGAGCTGCCTAGTGGAATTGCAATTACTCATTTTGTTCTTTAATTCTTGGTTACCCCCTTAGTCTTGAATTCTTAAGGCAAAGATCTCAGTGAAAACAAACAGAATCCAGTTGTTGAAGTAAAAATAATGGGAACTTTGGGAGTAAACATTTTAACACAAAATTCATGTTAAGTAAAGGGGAAAAGTTGTATCCTAGATTTGGGGAAAATAGATTTCAAAGAAAAAGTAGGATCCCATGGTCTAAAATGCCTTAGAACTTGATGCCAGAAATACAAATGATTCTAAGGCAGAAGAAAAGGGAAAGTCATTCAAAGAGACAGATGTGTATGCTAGGAAACTCTGGCCAACTTAAATTTTTTCTTCCCATTTAAGTAGGAGCCTAATGGAATTGTCCTCCAAGCTTCCTCAATTATAATATAAAAGAGTTGGATTAACTGATCTCTAAAACTTTTCTGGGCTTAAATTTACAATTCTATAATTACAAATAGGAAAATACGGCTACTTACCAAAAAAGGGAGACAGTATAAGCTTTCCACTATAAGTCAAGGAGCTTGACTTCAATTCCCAGTAAAATTCTAGGACATATCATGAAAGGAATGGCTGACAGATATATAGAAAAGGAAACAGTAGACAAAAATACTCAGACTTCATTTGGACCAAGCCATGACGGGCTAACTTTATTTTCTCTTTTTGACAAGTTTACTAGACAAGCAGATTAGGGGAATTCTCTAGACTCCCGACTCCCGACTCTATCACACTAACCTTGTGAGCAAGATGGAGAAATATGGACCACATGAGAGCCTCCTCAGGTAGATTCAGAACTGGTTGAAAGATCAAACCCAGAGCAGTCATAATGGTGGTCAACTACAGTCGATTTGGAAGGAGATCTCCATGAAATCTTTTTATTGGTCCTGGGCAGTTTACCTTTTTGATCTCAATGACTTGGATGAAGGCAAAGATTAAATTACAGGTTCACGTATTTATCAGAGATGAGATTTCAAACATGGCGCTTGGGAAACTGTCTTAGCAAACGTGTAGTGAGGGCACTGGAAAAATGATCGAATTTGGGTTCCATACTCGCCACTCATCCCCTCGTTAGATGTGTGATCCCTTGGCCAATTACGTAACCTTTTCGAGCGTCATCTGTAGTATGAGGGAAATAGAAACTTATGATTGTATGAACATTTTAATAGGACAGAGTCTGTAAGGAGGTTCTGGTCAATGAGATTAGTTGATGTCTAGTATGAGAGATCAAGTCAGAGTTTAGGAGAGAGGCAGGGGGAGGGATCATAGATTTGCAACTGGAAGGATCCTGACTGAATTTTACAAATAAGGAAACAGGCCCAGGGAGGAGAGGTCCAGGAGCACACAGTGTGTTAGATGGGATCTGAATTGAGGTCCCTGCTAATTAAGGGTGACAACAAACTTTGGGGGGGGCACTTTTCTAGTTGAGGACTTTATTCTATCCTGACCCTTTATGATGATTTCAAAGATCTGAGTCTCTCCACCTGCAGGGGATGGGCCCAAGAACAGGTGTCACGGGTGGGAGGAGAAGGTGAAGGGCAAGGGACTCATGGAAGAGTCTGGGTAAGCAGCTAAGGAGAGAAGAGAATTGGATGGAGAAGGAAGAAGAGGTGGAGGTTTTGGGGGTGAGGGTCGTGTAGGGATGAGGAGGGGACCTTAGATGAAAGTTCTGAGAACTGTCCCCCCCTCCCTTCTACCCCGAAGTGCCCTTTGCACCGGCACAGTCAAGACTCATTTCCTAAGGGGAGCTGGGAAGCCCCATCCCCTCCCCCCTCACTTCTCCCTCCATAACACTCCCCTCCACAGGCCACCCTGCTGGGCTCTTTTTCCTTTCCTGGGAAATCTCACACCTCCGTGTTTTGCAGACCAGGCTGCCATCCCTCCCCCTCACACCTGAGACTAATCACCTCCAGCCACCACCACCCGTAGTGGGCCGAGCAAGGAATCCTGCCTGAAGAGCGGCTCACATCTGGCAAGACTGGCCGGGCTCCTGGGTTCTGGCCGCCCCTGACCGGGTAGGCCCCTGGTCCCGGAGCTCCCCTCCCAACACTCACACCTCTGTCTGCGCCCATCAGCCTCTATTTCCCTCCTTCTCTGTGCCTTTTTTCTAGCTTTCTCTTCGGCTTTGCTTTGCCTCTCCATCCTTCTTCCTTTCATACGGTCCACAGAAGGGACTTCACAGGTGATCTACCCACAGCCAGTCATTTGACAGAGGAGGAAGCTGAGGCTTCTTGGAGGTCAATGACTGCTAGGAAGTGGTGGAACTGAGTCTGCTCCCCTAAAACACAGGGTATCTTTTCATCTGTCTGTCTGTCTGTCTATCTATCTATTCATCTACTATCTATTTATCCTATCTACCATCTCTTTCTATCTAATCACCATCTGTCTATTTTTCTATTTATCTACCATTCATTTCTCTACTAGCTATTTATCTCACCATCTCTTGCTGTCTAATCTACCATCTGTCTGTCTGTCTGTGTGTCTATCTAGCTATCTTTTTAGGTTTCTATTTATCTATCCCAACTCTCTGGTCTCGTCCCATTGTCCCTCCCCCCTCCTGACAACCTCCCAGATCCTACAATCCCTCCCAGGAGGAGTTCGAGTTGGGTGGGGAAGGTGTGAATGACTCCATCCTCATTGAAAGTTTTATCCTAAATTGGGGCTTTAGCCAACTTATCACACAGTCATCACGTCCTTCAGATGGTTGTCAAGGGGAAAATGGAGGAGCAATTGACTTGTTCCCTTTACCCCAAGCTGACTTTGGGTTATGTTTTTTTTTAATATAATTATTAATATTTTTTCCAATTACATGTAAAGACAATTTTCCACAGTTATCTTTTTAAATAAGATTTTGAATTACAAAATTTTCACCCTTTTTCTCCCTTACGCCCCCCCTGAAGAGGACAAGCAATCTGATATAGATTGTATGTGTCCAAACTAGCTTTAAATGGATCTTTCTCTCAGAGCAGCTGCCGTGCTGGGGAGCAGTAGAACACCAGCTTTGGAAAAATGGAGAGGAGAACCCCCGGCTTTCTCTCCTTTGGTCATTCTCCAGCCCTTTTGTTTGGAGCCAGCCCCAAGCGGTCTTACCCTCTCTGAACCGCTGGCCTAAGCTTGGGCACATCAAACTGCCCCCTCCCCACTCAGGCTGGCAAAGGAGGCGAGAAGAGCATCTTTCCTCCATTGGCATTAGCTTCTTGTAAAGATTCGACATTATCCAGAGGCTGTAGGTCCAGACTATGGATTATCCAAAGCCCTCTTTTTTTGTCCTGCCCCTTCCCCAGGGAAATTCTGCCAGCTCCTTTGGGGTCCTCTGAATTTCTTAGTCTTAGAATCTGAGAGAGAAAAACAGAGAGAGAGAGACAGAGAGACAGAGAGACAGAGAGAGAGAGAGAGAGAGACAGAGAGACAGAGAGACAGAGACAGACAGAGACAGACACAGAGACAGAGACAGACACAGAGAGATGAGAAGATAGACACCTTATGTTTTAGGGGAGTAGTTCAGCAAAATTATTCACATGCACTTAGACATTCGCTCTTTCACCTTCACAACCTCTGGAAGCTGCAAAGAGAGAGGTGCTCGTTTTTATCTCTTCTTAGAGGATCCAGCTTGGTTGTCCCAAGCACAAAACATTGTTTCATTCTTCTTTCCTTTGCATTCACCTTTTGTATATCATTTCTTGATTCTGAGGGGTTATCAAGTCTTCCTTCCTCCCTGCTTCCCCAATCCTCCAGTTCCCCCCTCTCCTCCACAGAGTTTGCCATCCTGGTGAAAGGGATTTTGGAGAATTTCTAGTTCACTCTTTAATAGAGGTGGATACCGAGGATCAGTCAATCAATCAATAATCAATATCAATCGATCAACGAACAGAAGTAACTTGACAGGTGAGCATTAGAAAGTAATGCTGGCTCTGGAACCCGAGACTTCTGACCCTAACGCACTTCTGAGTCCTCTGACCTTCTGTGGGGCTGGCTCTCGGGTAGATCTCGGTCTTTCAGGGACACTTCTCTCTGGGTCGCTTCTCTCTGCCCACAGACCCGGCTTTTCCAGTTGGCCTCTCCCTAGGATCTCCCTCACTGACTCCCAAACCATTGAAGTGGCCAGCCCATCCACGGCCCCCTGGGGTTCGCACACAAAAACAGCCGCAAACAATGACGGCAGCCCCTGCCTCCGAGGCATGGGCAGTGTATTTGGGGAGACAGGATACACACAGCAAGACCCAAGGGCCCAAACCCCAGGATGAGCTTGTGCCAAAACTTCAGGCCCCAGGGACTGGGACAAATGAGGTTAGTCTGGGAGGTCTTCCTGGAGGGGGCGGAGGGATGTGAATCCTTTAGTTTCAGTGAAAGAATTTGCTGGGAGAAAGCAGGAACAAATAGGATAAAACGAGGCTGGGGCGTTAGCCCAGTGACAAGTCCTCAATATATCCTCTCAATAGTCTAGAACTGTGGCTCTGCCACGGGGCTCTCAGTTTCCTTATCTGATCAATGGGTCTAAAGATAGTTAAATGCCCTTTCCTCAAGCTGCTGTAAGGATCAAAGGAGATGATGGCAGATTCGATATTTTTGAACTAAGATTGGCAGCCTATCTATGGTGCCGGTCTGTCCCTCTGTTCATATAGAAACATGAAAATAGCATGAAATAAAAGTGAGCGGATTAATGATGAGGCGGTCCTTACCGAGGTGACTTTGGGCTTATTGAGAGCTATTTCTTCTTCTAAAAAATTGGGATCAGGATTAGCTGATGTCCCACATTCCCCTTTAAACTCCTATAATCTTAATAATTAAAGGGACAAAATAGGGTGGGCCAGAGGTTTCAATTCAAGCAAGCATTCACTAAACACCTGTTGTGCACAAGGTTCGGTACAAGAAAGACTTCCCAGAGGACCCAGGACTTGAATCAAGTCAACAAACATTCATTAAGTGCTCACTGATAAACATTGACAACATTGACAAGAAATGCAAAAACATGGCCCTTGTTCTCCAGGAGCCGGACCTCTAATGGGGGAGATAGCCTGCAAACAGCTAGAAACTCATAAGTTATATGGAGGGCCAATGAAATGAATAATAATATTACATATAAAAAGAATATAAATCAATATTAATAATATTAAATCAAATTAATGTTACAAATAATATAATAAATAAGATTTAATAATATTAAATACATACCAGACACAGAGCAAATGGAGATCTGCCTTCTAGTACATTTATCAGTATAAATATCTGAGCTTCGTGACATGTTCCTTTAATGGATTCCTCCAAACGCCTTTCTTGGTAACCCTATTGCTCTCTCAAATCTACTTCACATTTACCACCCCTGGTGCCCATTTTACCCCTTCATTTTGTCTATAACCTCTCCTAAATTAACCGACCTTTTGTCAAAGAACAAACAAATAAACCAATATCTTGGTTTTCTGGGGAGATTCAATCCCATCCATCTGGATCAGGAGCTCTGGCCAGTCCTTGAGTTGGCAAGACAAAAACTGAAGCGTCCTTGACTCCGTTCTACAGGAGGTGGATAGTTAGGGTGGAGGACCACTTGTTTTAAGTAAAAATATTACGAATGTAGTCACTGGTGTGGGGTGCATGAACCACGGGGGCAGGAGGCCCCAGGAAAGTCTCGGGAGATTGTAAACTGCATGAGGGCGTGGGCAAAATCTGTACCCCAAGAGCCTGGTGCACGGTGCCCGTCTTGGGGCCTTCATGAACTAATTGGAGTCAGTCATGTAACCTGCAGCAAATAACAGCTTGATCAGCCTTCCCTCTCTCCGCCCCCTTCCTTCTCCTTCCCCCGTCCTTCTCCCTCCAGCCTATTCTCTCCTCATTGACCTCCTCCTGGGGAGAGAAGGGAGAAAATAGGGGGTTTATCAAGTGCTAATGAGAGCCCAGTCTCATTTCCCAGGATTAAGCGGACAAAGGGAGCCTGCCTAGTGCTGAGGTGTCCGATAGGAATTGTCTGGGTTCTGGGAGAGCTCTGCTAATAGCCTGGCTTCTACCTGCTGGCCCCCTGCCTCGGGATCCCCTTCTCTTCATAGGAGGCAAAGAGAAGGAAAAACTGAGGGGTCCTCAAACTACGGCCGTGGGCCAGATGTGGCAACCAAGGACAATTATCCCCCTCCCCCAGGGCTAGGAAGTGTCTTTATTTAAAGGCCCACAAAACAAAGTTTTTGTTTTTACTGAAGTCGGGCCCTCCAACAGTCTGAGGGACAGTGAACTGCCCCCTAGTTAAAAAGTCTGAGGACCCTGCTTTAGAGACTGGAGCAGCCCTGGGTCTGATGGGAGAGATGTTCAGTTGCATTCAAGAAACGTGTATTAAACCTATGTTGTTCTCTGAGCCCTCTGCCTAGGCCCTGGGGGGAAGATACAAACTTTAAATGATCTCCGTTAGAGAGATAGGAGTCAAAGATTACAGATTTAAAACTGAATATGCCCTAACCTTCTCTTTTTACAAATGAGGAAACTGAGTCCTATACAGAGCAAGTGATTTACTCAGACTTGAAACCTTTATCTCCCTCTCCCCTCCCCGAATAATTAAACATGGGACCAGCGATTAAAGAGGGAGAGGGAGGGAACTCCAGGCAACACCAAGTAATCCAGGATTGATTAGACGAAGCGAAGTTCTGTGTGCGAGAGCATCAGGAAGTCTTTATGGAGCATTATGGGATCGCAGACTATTAGAGCTAGTCTAAAGACCAAAGAAAACCTGAAGAAAAATAACCTAAAGATACAAGAACACACTCTTCCCTTCTTTCTTTGCAGATGGGGGGGAGCTATGTACAGAACACTAGGTATGATGTCAGACTTGACCAATATGTGGGTTAGATTCATAGAATTAGCTTGTTTTTTTATGCTCTTTTATTCTTGATTTTTTAGAGGTGGTTCTCTAGGAAAGGGGAAAGGCATTTTAGGAAACAAAATATAGCTATTAAAAATTAAATTAAAAACAGAATGCAAGGGACGTCAGCCACCGTCTTATTTACCCCTCCCACTGCTACTCACTAATGAGGAAACTGAGGGAAATTGAGTCTCACAGCAACAAAGTCAGAAGACGTAATTTAAGCTTCTAAGGATGGGTAGATTTCAGGTGAGTGAAGGGGCCCCCCATAGGGCCCAGGATGAGAAAAGGCAGGAGACAGCCCATCTGGCTTTAGACTGAATCAGCCCTCCGTAGTGACCCTGGGGTCAGAAACAGCCTTTCTCAGAGATGGGGACCTTTGAGCCAATGCTTCTTACCTAGGTCGCTCTGCCCCCACGTCATGGTCTAGGAAATCATAAGGGCCAACGTTTACCTTGTTAGAGGTATAGGGAGAGGGAACTCCCTAAACGTGGCTTTCCTCTGAGCTTCCCAGAAGCCCCACAAGTGGGTTCAACGGCTGTTCAGGTGATGAAGTGGAGGCTTGGAGATGTTAAGTGATTTGCGCATGTGGTCACAGGCTCTTCACTATCAGAGGCAAGTCTGGGTGATGATGGGAGAAGCTGGGAGGAGGGATGGGGCACGGTCAGCTGGGATGTTTCTGCAGCTTTCTGGGAGGAGACAGGACTGGAAGTGGTTTTTCAAAGATGGCTAAGCTTGAGTCAAGTGGAGAAGAAAGGGGAAAAGATACCCAGGCATTCCAGGCTGAGGAACAGGGAGAGCAAAGGTCCAAAGGCAGAGATGATCATGGAAATGGGAATCGACCAATAGGAACATGATCCTCAAGTCAATCAATCAGTAAACATTTATTAAGTACCTACTATGCTCTAGGCACTGGGCTAAATGCTGCCACAAACATTTTGGCACATACAGGTCCCCTTCTCTTCTTTAGTATCTCTTTGGGGTATAAGCCCAGTAGTAGCACTGCTGGACCAAAGGGGATGCACAGTTTGATAACTTTTTGGAGATTGTTCTCCACAATGGTTGGATTCGTTCACAACTCCACCAACAATGCATCAGTGTCCCCGTTTTCCCACATCCCCTCTAACATCATTATTTTTTCCTGTCATCTCAGCCAGTCAGACAGGTGTGTAGTGGTATCTCAGAGCTGTCTTAATTTGCATTTCTCTGATGAATAATGATTTGGAGCATCTTTTCATATGGCTAGAAATAGTTTCAACTTCATCATCTGAAAATTGTTCATATCCTTTGACCATTTATCAATTGGAGAATGGCCAAGCATACTATTTTCACTTGATTTTTTCTTCCTCGTGGTTTCCCCCCTTCTGATTTTTCTCTCACAACACGATCAATATGGAAATATATTTTAAATGTGTAACCTATATCACTTTGCTTGCTGTCTTGGAGAAAAGGGGGAAGGAGGGAGGTAGAGAAATTTTGGAACTCAAAATCTTACAAAAATGAATGCTGGAAACCATCTTTACATGTAATTGGAAAAAATGAAACACTAAGTTTTTAAAAAATCTAATGGAGGAGCCATTTAGTCCAACCCCATCACATTAAAGATAGGGAAACTGAGGCCCAGGGAGGTTGTGATTTCTCCAAAATCATATCTGAGGCAGATTTTGAGAGTTCTAGGAAGGGAGCCCAAAGACCAGCTCATAGAGAAAAGCAGATTTTATGCTGGGGGCAATGGAGAGCTATTGAAGGTTCTAGTGAGGCATAGAAAGCAGGGACAGATTAGGGTTGGGAAGCACTGGGCTTGGAGATAAGGCAATACTCCATCCAGTAGGTATCTGAAGAAAGCAAAGAACTGCTAACGATAAGAAAAAGAGATTAGGCTCAGGATTTACAAAGTGTTTTGCTCACAAGTATTTTTTCAGGGGGGCTCAGATTTAGAGCTGGAAGGGACCACAGAGAGCATCTCACCTCGCCCTCCCGACATTTGACAGAGGGGGGAACAGAGAGGTTGGCTGAGTTCAGGGTAACACATCCCAGAAATCTCTGAGGAGGAATTAGGTAGTATTTGGTGGATACCTGGGTTCAGAAAGAGAGTCAGGCAATTCATTACACCTTTCCTTGCTCTCTTGTCCCTTACCCCATGGCATCCCAGGCAGGGACCGACTTTCCTTAATCCCTCTCAAGCCGGGGCTAACTGCCTTTCACGGGGCTTTGGGACAATGGGATCAAGTGTGGAATCCCCCAGTTCTGATCCCCTGGGAAGCAGCGGAGCCAGAGCCTGGCCCACAGAAGTCTGATACCCGGCCTCACAACCCTCCAAGTCGAATCCCCTCCATCTCTAATGGGGGGAGGGAGAGGGCATTCCCAAGCCCAGGGCTGGCCAGTCAGAATTCCCAACTGGGGAGATGAGATACCCAGCTCTTGAGCTGAGGAAATGGGCTCAGCCAGTCTCCTTGGGACCAACCCAGGCCCCCTCCCCACAAACTGTGTTCCAATCTTTCCTGTTCAGTCTGGTTCCCTCCCACCTTCCCTAAATTTCTTTCCTCTCAGCTTTGTAAAATCAGCTGGCCTGGGGCACAGGCTGGGGGTGACTTGGGGGAAATTTTAGACCATCCTTTTTTTCTTTTTCTCTAACTTCCTCTCTTCTTCTTGGGTCCCTTCAAGGACTAAGAGGATCTCATAGAGTCATGACATTTAGAGCTGGAAGACATTAGAATTCATTTATTTACAGAAGAGGAAACTGCCCATTATCTCCCATTTATCTTGGATCTAGCTTCTCTGTATATCATTGCTGGCTCCTTGAGGGCAGGAAGGGGCTTCTTTTTCCTTTCTTAGACTCAGTATCTATATAACAAAATTTTCATTCATTCACTAAACACAGAAATTACTTGTGAGTTTATATTAAATTACTTCATTATTAGTTTACTAACTGACTGATTTTCCTTGGCCATCCATCATGCTCAGGATACACTCCGTCTTTCATTGCTAGTGACTCACAGTCTCTTCCCCCAGAATACAGCTCATGCACTACTTTCTATATGAATAAAGCCTTTCGTGTTTATATTACAATACATACATGTAGGCGAATGCACCTAGGTGCTGTATGTACACGTGTGCTGTGTGGATATGTATACGTACATGTGTGTATTGTTGTTGAGTCCTTTCTGTCTTGCTTGTGACCATTCTGCCATTTCCTTTTAAACACCCTCTCTATTCCTTATTGCTTCTCTATCAAGTTTGATGAATTCTTCGTCCAACTCTGTGTTTAACCCTTCTCCATCTCCCTTCCTCAATACCCTTCTTCTAAACCTCAGCTTGTGAAAAACAGCAAATTCCACTTCTTTCTTCCTCTTTTCTATCCCACTGGATTCACTGTACCCACTTTTTCTCTTCTTCATATCCTCAGAACAGAGCCTACCCAGTCATCCAGTCAACTCTTGGGACCTCTGGTTTTCTTTTTGATGTGCCTCAGTAGATTTGGAAGATTTAAGCCTCAGAATTAAGGCTTATTTTTTCTCTCCCTGTTAGAACGTTAGCATTAGATCATCCTCCATTTTCTTCCCATGCCTCATCCTGTGCTCTATGAACAAAGCAGGACTGAATCAGCTCAGAAGAAACTCAAGATGCTCAAAGTTAGGGAATCCACCCCAAATGTTCACATGGACACTTTGAGTCTGTTCTGTGGCAAAGCCTTCTGAGTTCTCAGCCGCAGCCCCATCCTAACTCGTCTCTAAAATAGCAATGTCATTTTGACCTTGTTCAAGAATGAAAGTCAACAACCAACCAACCGATTGCTCAGATAAATCTAGCTTTCTGAGTTTCTTTGGATCTTTACATTTCAAAACTACTCGTCTATGTTATTTTCTTTCTTTCTTTCTTTCTTTTTTAATAACTTTTTATTGACAGTATGGTATTTTCATTAGGAAGATTAATAAATAACATTAGCCAGGGAGTTTTGGATTTAGGCTATGGCATTGCTGGGGCTTTCTTTTTTTTATTATTATATATTTTATTTTATTTAATAATAACTTTATATTGACAGAATCCATGCCAGGGTAATTTTTTTTTTTTTTTTACAACATTATCCCTTGCACTCGCTTCTGTTCCGATTTTTCCCCTCCCTCCCTCCACCCCCTCCCCTAGATGGCAAGCAGTATGGAGCTTTCTTTCAAGTAGTGATTGGAAGATTCTTTTCTACCTTTACTCTGTCCTGTGGTTCTAAAAGATCTGAGCAATTTTCATTTAGGATTTCTTGACATGTAGAAATACATTGTCTAGGCTCCTTCCACCGCTTTCCTTTTTCAAGGTTTTCAGGAAATTCAGGAAGTTCAGTAATCCTTAATTATCTCTCCTTAATCTGTTTTCCAAATCATTAAAAAAAAAAAAAAAAGTCAAATCTTATGAAAGATTTCTTCTACTTTCCAGTTTTTTTGATTTTGTTCTAATATTTCTTGCTGTCTTATAGAGTCATCGATTTCCTAAAGCTCAGGTCAGATGGCATTTCCCCCTTATTGAATAAATCCCAATGGCTTCCTATCACCTCCAGAATCAAATAAACATTCTCTTTGCCATGACCTCATCACCCAGCCCTCTCCTCCCTTTTCAGTCTTCCTACTTCTTTCTCCCTCCATAAATACTCTCTGACCCATTGACATTGGCCTCTGCTTTTCCCCAAACATCTCCTGACTCCGGACGTTTTTGGAAGCCATTGGGGTAAGCGACTTGCCTAGGACCACATAGCTGGTAAGTGTCTGAGGCCAAATTTGAGCTCAGGTCCTTTTGACACTAAGGCAGATGCTCTGTTTCCTTTGTCATCTACCTGTCCTGACCTCAGGTTTTTGGATGACTGAGCCCCTGCCTGGAAGGGTCTCCCTCCTCCTCCTCACCTCTTGCCTTCTTTCAAATCCCAGCTTAAATCCCAGGATCTTTTCCTTTAACACTAGTGCCTTCCCTCCACTGGTGATCTCCAATTTATCCGGGCTGTGTGTGCTTGTTCAGAGTTGTCTGCGAGTTCTCTCTCTCTCTCCCCCACTAGTGAGCTCTCTGAGGACAGGCCAGTCTTTTGCTTTTTCTTTGTGCTTAGCCCAGTGCCCGACACATACCGGGCCCCAGTCCATGCTTCTTAACTTAGCAAGACTTCCAGGTTTTTATCCCGGGTCTTACCTCTCATTCACAGTCAGTAACAAGTTTAAATATAAATAGTCACTGAGTTCATTTCACTAGCATTCATTAAGTACCTCATTGAATACCTTTGACTTTTGTCCAGGAAGAAGATTTAAAGACAAAACCTAAACTAAGCTGGCTTTTAAGGAATTTACATTTTCCTTGGAAAGGAAAAAGAGAAACCTTGAATAAATATAATTAGGAAGCGCTGAATTAGTAATGACAGGAACTCCCATTTATTGCTTGTAGTTAGGACAGAACCCATGATGTCACCAAGTGATGTCTTGATTTGCCCATGAATGGGATTTAAGGAGAGCAGAATTGCACAAAATCTTCTCCTCCTGAGTCACTCTCTCCCCCGGAGTCACTGATGTTCAGAGGCAGGACCAAAGTCGGGGTGACTGGTGATGGTTCAGGATACGGTGGATGACCTTGGTTTTTTTGTGTCTGGGCAAGCTCTAAGTGCTCTCCAGTACCTGCTTTAGCTGCCTTCGTGGCTGATGGAAGAAACTGTCCTCAGCCATCCATCCTGGGGGAGGACTTCAACATTTTTCTCAACATTCAGCAAACTGTCTAAAGAGGGAAAATCATTGGGAGAAGGCTTCTTGGAAGATACACCTGCCAGTGCATTGTTGGTGGAATTGTGAATTCGTGTAGCCATTTGAGAAAGCAATTTAGAATCATGCAAATAAATTGCCTGAATCATCCTTACTTTTGAACCCAGAGATTCAAAACAGGAGGCATGTACTCCAGAGAGGTCATTTATAAAACTAAAGTCCTCATATGTAACAAAATATTCATAGCATCATTTTTTTTTATTTTTCAAAACCTATGCATGGGTAATTTTATTTTTTAACATTAATCCTTTCAAAACCTTGTGTTCCAATCCCCTCCCTTTCCCACCTCTTCCCCTAGATGGCAAGTAGTCCAGTATATGTTAAACATGGTAGAAATATGTGTTACATCCAATATATGCAGACATTTACACAATTAACTTATAGCATCATGTTTTGTAGCAGCAAAGTAGAAATGAAGTAAATGGTAATTATAGTAGTTGAATGTAACATTATTATGCTATAAGATAATACATATAATGAACAGAGAAGCATAGAAAGATTTGCATGAATTGATGGAAAGTAAAGTAAGCAGAGACAAGACAACAATAGACATAATGACTACAGCAATGTAAGTGTGTGTGTGTGTGTGTGTGTGTGTGTGTGTAACAGCCACGTATAAAATAACCAAAAGTGAATATCACAAAATTACAAAGAGTAAATGTAGTCCAAAAGTAGAGATGAGAAAAGAGCCCCATTGCACTCGGATGAGGGGAGCGGTTCACAAGCTAGGCACATTATGTATATATTGCTAATATTTTGTGTATTGATCAGTTTTACTTATATTTTTCTTCCTCTTTGTCTTAAAAAATGTATATTTTTACATAGAATGACTCCATGAGAGGTGGGCAGGGGAGGGATACAGAAGGGAAATTTATAAGATATAAAAATAAAAGATAATTATAAAAATATATTAAAAATGAAGAAGCTGAGACACAATGAGATGACCCAAGACCTAGTCCCATAACCTCACCTGATACTGGGCCAAATGGGAAGTCTTGATCCCCTCCCTCTCCCATACATATACACATCCATCCAGTGCATTTTTCTTACTTCTAGTCCCTGTCTCTATCCCTTCATCCCACCCCTGTGCTTCCTATTTTCAGCCAAATGATATAGAACACGTTTTGTCTTAGAGGTTTTCTCCAGTGGAGAAACTAAGGCTTTCAGGGAAATTAGATGAGAATCACTGCTCTTCTCTCCTCTTCTTTAAACTGCCTAGTCAGCAGAATTCTGAATTTTTTTAAAATTCATAATTGAAAGAAATATTACATTTCAGTTAGAGATTACTGAAAATAGAGATGTAATACTTTCTCCATTCAGGTTCAAAGACTTCCAGAACTCAGATTAGAGACCTCCATTTTATGGGTTTGAAAACCTAGCTGGACATCTGGTGATGGAGAGAACAGAAAGAAAAGACCACCCCTCTTCTATCACAGGATTCTGGAGTAGGGGGGTGGGGATGGAAGACAGAGGTGGAGGTTGCAGTTCTATTTGAGATTCAGGAAAGTTAGGAGACTAGAAGCTGACAAACTACGGAGGTGATCGCCACCTCCAATAAAATTATTTTTTCACAGATTCTCTTCTTTTCTGTCCCCATTATTCCTATCCTTTCATCTTCTCCCTTTCTCTCCTCATTTCCCTTTCCCTTTCTCCCTGTCTCACCTATTCCCTCATCTATACCCCTTTCTTTTCTTTCCTCTATTCTCATTTCCTGTTTATTTCCCTTTTTTTTTCTCTAATTGCTCTTTCTTTCTCCTCTCCTTTTCCCCCATCTCTCTCCTTTTCCTGTTCCCTCTCCTCCCATTCTTTCTCTCCCATACTCCTCTTTCCCCATTCTCCCTTTCTCCTCTCTCTTTAATCTATAGCCTCTTTTTATCTCTTTCCGTCTTCTGCTCCCCTTTTCTCAGTCTAGAGTCCTCTCTCCTCTTTGCTCTCTCTCCTTCCACTCTCCTCCCTTTCTTTCTCTTCCCCTTCCTCACCCCTCCTCTTACTCTCTCTCCTCTGTCCAGTTTCCCCCATCTCCCCTCTTCCCAATCTAAACCCTCTCTCCCTTCATTTTGCTCCCTCTCTTCCTGTCCCTTCCTTCTCTACCTCCACCTGTTCCTCCTTTCTCCATTCCCTCCCCCTTCCTCCAGCTAAGGCTTTTAGGCCCCCGGGAGAACCTTCATTAGAAGCCCTTAATGAGTTACTTCAGGCTGAGATTACTGGGAGCAGGAAGTGGGGGAGGGAGGGCTTTCTCCCAGGCCCCTTTCCCTCCGGAGGTGCCACAAGCCCTGTGTGTGTGCAGACTTGAGGAGGTGTCCTACACCTCCCAGCTCCACGGTCCCAGCTTCAGTTAGACACCTGTTTTCTCCTTCCCCTCCCCAACCTGACACCCCAGTGCTGCTGGGGAAGAACAAACACAGCCGGGTTTGCAGAAAAGTACAAAGCCCTGGGTGGGTTGCCTCCTCAGTCAGTAAGAAGGGGAGAATATGATCCCACTTTCCCCCCTCTCCCTTGGCTTCCCGCAGCTCCAGCTCCCCATCCCTGCTCCCTAGAAAAAGGCATCTAGAGAGAAGTGCTCAGGAATTGTTATCAGAATCATAAGGAATGATAATTATAACACTTTAACAGCACTTTAAAATTAGCAAAGGGTTTCACGGACAATGTCCCAAATTCATTTACAAGCATTCAGAAAGATGGGGGGCGGAGAGTGATCATTTTACAGATGAATAAACTGAAGCCCAGAGGCTCATTTGTGAGCCTAAAGGCAGCATTTGAACTCTGGTTTTCCCTAATACTAGTCAATGAATCTTCCCACATCAAAGCAGAGCCGTCTCATACATTTATTCTGACTTGGTTAAATGCAGAGATTAAGATGTAAATCCCATCAGAAATCTTAAACCCTCATTACCTACCTTGGCAGATTTTAAAAGAAAAGTAATTAGTGAATTGCCGGTAAAACAAGACTTTTATTCCCTTCACCCCTTTTTTGCTTAGAATGATTACAATTTCCTAAATGTTTAGAAAACAATTGGTTTGGACATCTAAGGAGAGAATGTGGGTCTTTTAAATCACACTAAAAAACAACTTAATGGAGAAAAGTGTTTCTGATAGCCAAGGAGGACAGGCTCTGCTACGTATAAGTGAAAATATAAAGGGAGAGAAAGTAACCATGAGTCCATATTCAGAGTTAACACAAAATAGGGGCATTTGCCAATTAGCTCTGTTATAGCAATCCACATGAAAATGACCAACTGATTGTTGCCTACCAACCCATGCCAGGATTCTTGCTTGGAGATAGAGACCAGACTTTGGGATGGTTCAATCTTGGAGTGATTTGCATGTTACCCCTTAGGCGAGACTCCTAATTTGGGGGAGAAAGTGGGGAGATCACCCACTTTCACTCAGGTATTTTCAGGACTGGGGAAGACTACAGGTGAGTTACCTTCCACTATTTTCAGTTCCACTAAGAATAGACTAAGTTTTACATTTTTAAAGTTTTATTGCATTTTAAAATGTAAAAACTATTCTGGCTGTACTTGCTCTACATCCCCTCTCAATTCCCCTAAAAAGCAGTGGCTGATTTTGCTCTAGACCAGTTTGCTATTCTCCAATGGACTACAAAATGCCCAAGAGTGAAAGGCAGGAAGGGCCATCTTACTCTATTCTCCACCACAGTTTGATGACCTCTGTGTCTAATCTGTAAAACGTCTCCTATTTCTGTTTGTTCTATTCCTGGACAAGCAAAATTATTGATATGTACTATATGTGATTTTTGTGTGTGTAGTTTTGGTGATGGGAAGGGACCTTGGAGTTACTGAACTCAAAAAATGATGCGCCCCTAGACCAGCAATATTTATGGACCAAGGAAAGAATCATAGACTATCTTGGCAAAGAGTGGGCATGAATCCATTGGTATCTGTCTATTTCCCTCCCTGCTCCCTAACCACTGCCTGCCTGTAGGTTTAAGTATAAGCAGAACACATTTATATTTACATTTCTATAAAGATTTACATAGTCCTTTCTCTGAAAATCCTTGAAATTACTTTACAACTATGAGTCATATTATCTATATACTGAAGCATATAGGCTCCTTGAGGCTCTGGGTTCGTTGAGGAGCAATTATCCCAGGGCCTAGAACCTTACAAGGGGAGAGAAAAGGGGAACAGAGTAGACTCTTGCAAAAAGGAAATGGAAACACTGTATAAACCAGACCATTCTCTGGAGAGGTGGGTAGATGAGCACTAAGAGCTTGTTTGGAAAGAAGAAAGATTCAGAGACACAGCACAGTAAGTAAGCAGTATTATAATAACCCTAACAACAAGCTTCCTAAAGGTTATTGTCTAATAAACAAGGAGGAAGTACCCAAGTGGGGGTTTGTGAATGAATGATAGTACTAGAAAAATGCATGTAGAGTTATCCCTAGAACTCTCAGGCTAAAGTAGCCAGTCTGCTAGCATGAATGGCATTTGGCATTGTAGCGCTAAAGCCCGTACTACCCTTGTGATTTTGTGTTGGATTTAATTGCATCAGCTCTTGTCCAGACGTCTTTGACCTCCTGCTGCACATCCATTCCCTAACCTTTCTTTCTGGTATTATTAGATCCTATTCTGACTTAGCGTCCCAAATGAATAGCATGTCAGAGCAAGGAGAAATGAGTGTCAGAGCCCCCCAAAACAGAGCACTGGAGTTGAGAGGGACTTAAAAACATAGGATGTTGGAGATATGGTGGGTATCCAGAATACAAAATGTTAGAGTTGGGAGGATCCTAAAGATTACCTACTTCAAACTCCCCATTTTGTCCATGGGACACTTAGAATTCTAGAGGGATGGGGGGAAGAAAGAGTAGACCATTCCCACTTAGAAAATCATAATATTGTTACTTGTAAAGGACCTTGGAGGAATCACATTTTACAGAAAAGGAACTAGAGGGACAGTATGGCATAGAGGATAGGGAACTGGGACTTGGAATGTGGAAGAATTGGATTCAAATTCTGCTTCAGATACTTGCTAGGTCTGTGACTTTGCCCTAACCCTAAAACAAGGAGTTAGACTTGACAGTCTCTAAAATCCCTTCTAGCTTTAAAACTTTTCAGGGAGGAAGTGACCCTAGAGCCACACAGCTGGAACACAGCAGAACAGAATGTTTGAATCTAAGAATTCTGCTTCAAACTCAGGGTCTTCATCTGTTAGCTAGGAAATAAACCTTTGGGGCTACACCAACCAGACGAGGGGCTGGTCTCCAATAGAGACACCTTTTCAGAGATCCATGTGAGCAATGGAGGCAGGAATAAGTCCCAGGTGAGATAAGCTATTTAATTGCCAAAGTTATTTTCCTGAAACTCTGCTCCAATCATATCACTCTGCTCCACCTCCTCAATAACCCACTTAATGGACCCTCTTCCCAAAGTCTTGCCCCCCTCCACTTCATATTTCACTCAGTTGTCAGAATAACTTTCCGACATGCAGTTCCGACCATGTGCTCCCTAGAATCCTCAGTATCAAAGTCAAAATGTTCCCTTTGGCATTCCAAGTCCTTTATATCCCAGCGTCCTCCTACCTTTCTTTCTGTCTTTTAAAGCTTTTTATTTTCAAAATATATGCATAGATAGTTTTCAACATTCACCCTTGCAAACTCTTGGTTCTAATTTTTTTTTTCTCCATCCCTCTCTTCCTAGACAGCAGATAATCCAATATATGTTAAACATGTGCAGTTCTTCTATATGTATTTCCACAATTATCAGGTTGCACAAGAAAAAATCAGATTAAAAAAATCAGGGAAAAATAAGAAAGAAAACAAAATGCAAGCAAACAACAACAAAAATAGTGAAAATACTACGTTGTGATCTATGTTTAGTCCCAATGGGTCTCTCTCTAGATGCAAATGGTTCTTTTCATCATAAGACCATTGGAACTGGCCTGAATGATAAATGTAGGAGGTGATGTGGGAAAATGGGACACTGATACATTGTTGGTGGAATTGTGATTCAACCATTCTGGAGAGCAATTTGGAACTATGCTCAAAGGGTGATCAAACTGTGCATACCCTTTGATCCAGCAGTGTTTCTACTGGGCCTGTATCCCAAAAAAGATCTTAAAGGAGGAAAAGGATCCCACATGTATGAAAATATTGTTGAAAAGAGTCAAATTAATCACAATTGATCATCACATAATGGTTTTTGTTACTATGTACAATGTTCTCTTGGTTCTACTCACTTCATTCAGCATCAATTCCTGTAAAATTTTCCAGGCCTCTCTGAAATCATTCTGTTGATCATTTCTTACAGAACAATAATATCCCATAATTTATTCAGTCATTCTCCAATTGATGGGTATCCACTCATTTTCCAGTTTCTGGCCACTACAGAAAGGGCTGCCACAAACATTCTTGCACATGTGGGTCCCTTTCCCTTCTTTATGATCTCTTTGGGATATAATCCCAGTAGAAACACTGCTGGCCTCAAAGGGTGTGCACAGTTTGGTAGCCCTTTGGGCATAGTTGCAAATTGAAAAATAAAAATTTGAAAATAAAAAAGTTTGGAAAGGTAAGAGGAAGTTTTAAAGTTTTAAAGCCAAACAAGATTCTCTTTTTGTTCTTGGAGGAACATTCTGACAACTGAATGGAAGATGAAGGAGAAGGGGGAAGACTTTGGGCAGAGAGACCATCCAGTGAGTTATTAGAGTAGTTCAGGCAGGAGCTGGGGATGACAAGGCCCGAGAAGAGAAGAATAATATAGGAGAAACATTAGCCAAGTAGAAATAACAGGATTTGGCAATAGATCAGATGGGAGAATAAGAAAGAGGAGAAGTTAGGAAAGGAGGAAAGTGAATAAATTCCCTTTATTATAGGGAAAGATAATGAATTCTGCTTTGGGCATGTTGAGTTTAAGATGCCTACTGGACATCCAGTTCAAGATGTCCAAAAGGCAATTGGGGATGTGATACTAAAGGTTAGAAGAGATAGTAAGCTTGAAAAATGGAGCGGAGGATTATCTGAATAGAGGTGATGATAGAAAAGGAGGTAAATGGCTTCACAAATTGGGCAAAATTTAATAAAGAGAAATATAAATCCTTACAATTCACTTAATAGTATTTTGCTTTTTCCAATGACATGTAAAGATAATTTCCAACCTTCATTTGTGTAAGTTTTACAATTGTATTTCAAACATTCAACTTTAAAAGTATAAGACCGAAGAGCAATCACCAAATGGCAGTTCATGGCTCTGGCAGGTCCAATATTAGCCAATGTTACAGCTTGTTCTTTGTTCTCAAAGAGGAATGAGATCAGGGAGGTGATGCTATAACATGCAAGTAGATGAGATCTAAGAGTGATGTGGCGGCCAAAATAACTGAACAGGACCTTAGTTTTTGCTAATAATTGCTTAGCATCCAAAACAAGAAAGTCCTAGTCCCGTATCCCTTCTCCTAGTCAGTCCCTATCTGGAGAGTTAAATTCATTCCAGTCTTAGGAATGGGACAAGTTGGGACTTGTTCTCAAAGGAGCGCAGCCAAGATAAAAGACAAGACAAAGGAAGCAACTGAGAATATTTAGCCTGGAGGAGAGAGGATGGTGGATGGGGGAGTTGTGACCTTGAAGTATTTGAATTTGGAAGAGGGATTGCTCAGCTTCAGAGGGAAGAGCCAGGAATGGTAGTTACAGAAAGAGGGATTTCTGGTCATTGTAGAGAAGGATTTCTTTTCAATCAGAGCTGTCCAAAAGTGGAATGGGCTACACAGTGGTTCTCAAACTTTTGTTTTCAGGCTCTTTATCCTATTAAAAATGATTGCGGATCTCTCCAAAGCGTTTTTTGTTTATCTGGATTATATTTATAGACATTGACCATATTGGAAATAAAAACTATTTTTGAATTTGTAGACCTTCTAAAAGAGTTTCAGAGATCCCCAGGGTTCTCTAGACCATACTTTGAGAACCACTAGGCTACCACCTTAGAAGTAGTGAGCTCACTGTCACTGGAGCTCTTCAAGAAGGAGCTTTTCTTCCTGTGGGGAGAAGATTCTTGTTGATCTGGACAAGATGGTCTCTGAGCTTCTTCCCAGCTCCATCAAAGGTCATAGATGGAAGAGGGAGAAGTGTGTGTGTGTGTGTGTGTGTGTGTGTGTGTGTGTGTGTAGATGGGGAGATTGGACACATTTGCAGTTTCTTTCTTCTTTAAATTAATTCCCCTCCAATCATTAAAGATATTCATAAGGAAGGATAAGGGTCCATCCTTTGCTCCACTGAATGTAATCACAAAAGGACCCAGATCTCTGCAGTTGAAGCAAAGTACAAATGAGGTGGGAATAAATTCCTAATCAATTTGAAAGTATTGTAATTTTTCTTTTTGCTTTTCCCTGAGACAATTGGGGTTAAGTAACTTGCTCAGGGTCACCCAGCTGGGAACTGTTAAGTGTCTGAGATCAAATTTGAACTCAGGTCCTCCTGACTTCAGGGCTGGTGCTCTATCCACCGCACCACCCAGCTGCCCTGTATTGTAATTTTCTTATAAATGTTATCATTCAGTCATGTCCAAGTCTCTGGGACCCCATCTGGAATGGTTTAGATACTGGAGTGGTTTGCGATTTCCTTCATTTTACAGATGAGGAAACTGAGGCAAATAGGGTTAAGTGACTTGCCCAGGGTCACACAGTTAGTGAGTATCTGAGGTGGGATTTGATCTCAGAAAGCTGACTCCACTTATGCCACATAATAACTTCAAATTCTTTGATAGTTGAATAAACATCTTGAGATAGACATCTATAAAAATAGCAGCCATTCAAGTAGCGGTGGACCTCTTCTGGGTAGAAAAATCTAGTTTAAAGGATTCCATTTTGAGAGATAGAGCTGGGTCCTAGAGGAGAAATCCCTCTTGGGAGTGGGAAACCTCCCAGGAGACTGACTCCAGCTCTCATACTTGGGTACAGCAAATTGAGACTCTCCTATCACTAGGCTCCCAATCATTGGCCAACTCTAAACCTGCTTACTGGATTTTTATCTGGCCCAAGTGGTGTGGTTGGATCTTCTCAGCCAAGAGGCTTCCTGGGTGACATCATTGGCTTTTCATCGGGTGGTCCAAAGTCTATAATGATTAAGGATTTCTTCCCAGCCAACCTCCTGCGATTTCATTCATTGGTTTGGGGTGAAACACTGTCTTTACTCATAGTCCTTCCATCTTCTGGATAAACTATAGCTTCCCATCATCCTTTCTAAAATCTGCTGCCCAGAACTGAACCAGACACCCCAGGGATGGTCTGACTAGGGCAGAATGCAACGGAGCCATCAGCTCCCCTGCTCTGGCAGAGAGGTCCGAGAGAATAGGACAGAGTGAGACAGACTTGTCATCAGAGTGAAATCCTGGTTCGGACCTTTACCAGCTGAGTGGTATTGAGCAATTTCGAGAACCTCCAGAGCGAACCTTTGTCCTTCTCTGCTGTGAAATAAAGAATTTGGTTTGGTGATTTGGGAAGATTCGTTCCACCTCAGAAATCGATACCTGGCTCATAGGGGGCCCCTAATGATACTTGTTAATCGATTGCTTTCTAGATCTAGAGTCTAGGTTAGGGGCATCTAGGTGGTAGCACCAGCCCTGGACACAAGATTTGTTCAAATCTGGTCTCAGGGACTTACGAGCTGTGTGATTCTGGGCAAGTCACTAACCCTAAATGCCTCCAAAGAAGGAGGAAGAGGAGGAGGAAGAGGAGGAGGAGGAGGAAAAGAAGAGAAGGGGGAGAAGGAAGAGGAGGAAAAGTAAGGGGAAGGGGAAGAGGAAGAAGAAGAAGAAGAAGAAGAAGAAGAAGAAGAAGAAGAAGAAGAAGAAGAAGAGAAGAAGAAGAAGAAGAAGAAGAAGAAGAAGAAGAAGAAGAAGAAGAAGAAGAAGAAGAAGAAGAAGAAGAAGAAGAAGAAGAAGAAGAAGAAGAAGAAGAAGAAGAAGAAGAAGAAGGAAGGAAGGAAGGAAGAAGAAGAAAGAAAGAAAGAAAGAAAGAAAGAAAGAAAGAAAGAAAGAAAGAAAAAAGAAGTCTTTTAGGTTGGAAGAGGAAGAGGAAGAAGAGGAAGAAAAAAGAAAGAAAGAAAGAAGAAGAAGCCTTCTAGGTTGGGGGTTTCTTAGATGGACAATGTCCATTTCTTGATTTCCCCCCTGCTTTACCCCCAGAACAGGTCTGAAGACCTCATTGCCACAGTGTATGGCAGAGAGGACTCAGTGGCAGGAGCAGATTGCACGGAGAAACTCCTTCCTATCCCACTGCGGGTCGGCCTGAAGGGCGAGCAGCTGGGGTTTATTCCATGTTTGCCAACTGGATGAAGATCCTGTCCGGAAATAATTCTTGTTTGCTTCTAACCTGCTCTGTTTGCGGTTCACACTTGCAGGGAAACCTGCCTCCTCCTGGGGTCTGGCTTCAAACAGACCACCCCTGGTAGGCCTCTATTTCCCCAGCCCAGCCCAGGGCCACTGCAAAGATCCAGCCCCCCAGGAGGTCAGGCAGAAGCCCAGGTGGACAGCCAGGGGTGGAATCCTCATGTGTAAAGTCCTTACGGGGTCTCGAGGGGCAACAGAACCCGGTGATCCATAAAAAAAAGCCTCTGATGCTTAAGCAGCTCCAGCTCACTCAGAGATGGTCACACCTTATTTTCCTACAAGTATTCCAGTTCTCTGTTAAATCCTGGGATTCTTTTATCTGCTCCCAAACTTTTATCATTCATTTTTCCTTTCATCCCTCACTTAGTTCTTTATCCCCAAAGCAACCTCTGCTCTCTCAGCTCCCCACTTCTTCCCCATCACTAGGCAAGGTAGACTTTTCTTGACTCCCCATCTTGATGCCTCGGAGAATGCCTTCAGCTAATTCCTTGTCCCCTCTCTCTCCCTCCAACAGACCTTGCCCAATAAATCCGACCCTGGATCACTTCCACCATCTTCCACATGTGGGTGAATGAAGCTGGAGGAAATAAGGAGACCTCACTGACCTGGTACTTTATAATTGGCATTTCAACCTAATTTCAATCATTCCACTCCTCCCTAACTGATGGCTAACCCACTGGCTGAGGGGGATGTTCCAAACCTTCTTGTGCTTCCTTCAGCCTCCCCTTGGATCCCCTCTTTCCATCAATTCTCTTAACTGTGGACTCACATCCTCACACTGGGGTCCTTCATTCTCCCTTCTCCCTCACTCAAACATCATCCTTTTCTGCCTCTTCCTTTGCTCCAGTCTCACATGAAAAGTGGGATCCCTCCCCTCTATCCTGCACCCATCCTCAGACTCCTCATCTTCTCCATCTTTTCTATGGTTTCTCTAATCCACAATCTCTCCATGTCTATTGGCTCCTTCCCTGCCGCTTACAAACGTGACCAGATCTCCTTCAGCCTTAAAAAATCCTTAATCTCTTAATTGCTAAATCCAATGGTCTTTTCTCAGTCCTTTGCCTTTGTAATCTTGCTGGAGCATTTGATCACTTCCTGGATTCCTTTTTCGCTCTCATTTTTCATAATACTCTCTGATATTAAAGAGGAGCTAGGTGGCTCAGTGGATAGAATGATGACCTGGAGTTAGGAGGATGGAGTTCAAATTTCAGCCTCAGATACTTACGAGTTGTGTGTTCCTGGTTATTTGGTCTGTGTTTTTGTGTCTCAAGAGTTGTTATAAGTACTAAACAAGGGAATAAAATACTTTCCTGCAGTGACTGGCACACAGTAGGTGCTTAATAAATGCTTTTTTTTTTCTTCTCCTCCTCCATGTCAGGTGACTCTTGTTGAGTCACCTTTTTAGCAAATCTAAGCACTTCCTCCAGGCCATTGCCTCTGAGGATATGCTCCTAGACTCTATCCTCCACCCTCTTTTTGCCTTCAAAGCAGTCTTTTTTCCTATTCTCAAGGATTCAGTTATCTTTTCTATGTAGATGATTCTCAGAGCTCAGGGGCTGTGGAGTCCAAATAATCAGTCCAAACTGCTTCAGAATTCTCCCTCCCACTTTTCCAACAACTGGTTGCCTAGACTTTGCTGAAGGGGAACTCAGGGGAATCCCCTGCCTTGCGTTAGCTCTCCCTTTCGGACAACTCTTAATTTTTGGCAAGTTTCTCCCCAAAGACATTGTCTCTACTTGCTTCTTGGGACCACCATCCCATGCCAGCAGCTCCACCCTCTGGGGCCAAATAGAACCCCCCACCTCTGAATACCTGAAATCAGTTCTTAAGACCCCCCCCCCACACACACACCACCCCCACCAAATCCTCTGTTCTCCAGGCTCAGAAACATCCTCTGATTCCCTAAATATTGCTCATGTATCAACCTCAAGACCACCAATCATTAGTAGACACACTCCTCAGCCTAGCGGGGCTCTCCTTAATGAGGTCATGGGTTTTTCAGGTGATACCAGAGTGGGGAAAGACAAAGTAGGATCCTGCGCCCATTTCTGTAAAATTAAGGAAATACACTCAAGAATAAGAGTCCAAACTATCAAATCTGGCTTGAGAGGCTGGGGTCCAATCAAGGGCATAGAATAAGATGAAAACGTTTCAGGGGGCTGGTTCAAGTCCATCAGAGAGCTGATGGAAAAAGGGATCGAATGGAGGGTGAAGGAAGCACAAGAGGGCGGTCTGTGAGATTTCATAATTTCCTCCAGTTCCATTCATCCACATGGGGAAGAAGGTGGAAGTCATCCAGGGTTTGAGAAACTCCTGGTAAGGAACTCCTACCAAAGGAGATAGACAGACACCGCTTGTGCATTTGGGTTTCAAAGAATTGCCCGGGTCCTAAAGAGTGAAGTAGTTTTTCAAGGGTCTTCTGACCATTTATATCAAAAAGGTGGGACTTGAATCAATCAACCAAGAAACATTTATTCCGCTAGTATATCATTGTACTATGCCCTGGGGATTAAAATATATATTCTTGGTCTCAGGGAGCTTAATAATTACGGCGATAGCTAATATTGATTTACATAGTATTTTAAGGTTTTAAAAGTGGTTTACGTATTTATTTCATTGGATTTTTACAATCACTTGGGAAGGTAGAAAATTATTTCTGTATTTTACATATGTGGAAACTGAGGCTAGGAGAGGTTACAGTTACATGCGCTGGGTTGTCACATGGCTAATAAATATTTCTCACTCTGCCCCACCCGGCTTTCAGAGAGGATGTAGAGAAAGAAATGGCAAAATTTGTGGGATGGTTGGATGTGTGGAAGGAATGAGAGAAAGGAGTCAAGAATGTCAGGGAGAACTTGAATGGCTGGAATAATGAAGAGGAAGACTTTGGTGAAAAGATAACAAATTCTGTTTTAGACATGTTGTCTGAGATGCCCTTGGGACACACAGCTCTAGAGAGAGACAAAAACTGGATGTGAAAATCTAGGAATCATTGGCAGGGAGATAATAATAGAATTTCTCGGCTGGTGAGATCCCTGAGTGGACCGACAGAGAAAAGGAGGGTCCAGGACAGAACCCTCAAGGCTATCCACAGTTAGCCAGCTCACTGTGCTTAAAGGTCCAACAAGAGTCACTGAGGGGTGGAGACAACAGGGTCAAAGCTGCAGAGATGAGAACAGAGAAAGGACCTTTAGACTGGGCCAGGAAAAAAAACCATTGATAATTTTGGAGACAGACATTTCCATTGAAAAGGTCTTTAATAATAATAATAATAATGGACTAAAGGAGCAAGGAAAAAATTTTGGAAATTTAAAAAAAATAAATTAATGTTAAAATTTGTTTTTACAGGTAATTAGGGGAAAATAAAATATTAAAATAAAAATGAATTAGCTAAAAAAAAAAAAGAAAAGGTCAAAAGTCAGATTGCAGATGGTGTGGAGGGACTTAGAAGAGAAGATGGAAATAGATCACAAACGGCTCTTTGGGGGTGAGGGTGGGGTGGGTAGATAGCAGCCTCCATCTTGTGGATCAGGGAATGAGTTTTGATGGAAAGACTCTCAAAGGAGAAGACAGATTGCTGAGTGACCTCCGTGGAGGGAGAGTGTGGAAGTTGCCATGAGTAGAGTAGAAACTGATATGAGTATGAATGATACACGTGGAGTACCATGTGTATGTGCGAGTGCATGGGTCTATCCATACATGTATGCACAGGTGTGTATGTGTGTTCTATCTCTATGCTATCCTTCCAAATTACTAAGGAAAAACTCTTCCCTGCTCTTCACCCCTCTTCCCTGTTCTCAGTCATGGCCGTTATTTATTTATTTTTTATTACACAGGCAATCCATCCAGGAGTCACACATTTTATTGAATGATAATACAAAGGACAGTAAAGGATTTCCTTCTAATGAGGCTATCTGCATCCAGAGAAAGAACTGATAAAGAGAAGTATATCCAGACTGATTTTACATATATATTATATATATTCGTGTTAAATGGTAGCCTTGAGTAAAAAAAATTTACACAATAACTTTGTTATATATTTAAAAGGAATATCAAGTATATAATAGATATGCAGTTTCATGTACAATCAATTTTTATTTTTTAGTTTAGGATTTAAAAAAAATAGCTTTTTATTTTCCAAATACATGCATGGTTTTCAACATTCACCCTTTTTATGTTTTGATCTTTTTATTAATATTTCTTATTTACTTATTTTTGTATTGAAGTTTTTTATTTTCAAAACATATGCATAGATAATTTTCAACCTTCACCTCTTCAAAACCTTGTGTTCTGGATTTTTTCCTCTCTCTTCTCCCCTAAATGGCAAGTAATCTAGCGTAGGTTAAATGTGTGCAATTCCTCTCTCTCTATTTCTACAATTATCATGCTGCACAAGAAAAATCAGATCAAAAAGGAAAAAAAATGAGAAAACAAACAAAAAGCAAGCAAAAAGCAATTAAAAAAATACACCGTGTTGAGATCCACACTCAATTTCCAAAGTCCTCTCTCTGGATGCAGATGACTCTCCATCACAAGACCATTGGAACTGCTCTGAACTTTGCTTCAACATTCACCCTTGGAAAAGCTTATGCTCCACAGTTTTCTCCCTCCCTTCCCCCACCCTCTCCCCTGGACAGCAAGTAATCCAATATATGTTAAGCACGTGTAAATCCTCTACACACATTTCCACATTCATCATTCTGCTCAAGAAAATCAGATCAAAAGAAGGAAAAAAAAAAAAAAAAAAAAACAAGCAAACAACAAAAAAAGGTGAAAACGCTATTCTGTGATCCACATTCAATTCCCATAGTTCTCTCTCTGGATGCAGATGGCTCTTCATCACAAAACTACTGGAACTGGTCTGAAGCACCTCACTGTTGAAAAGAGCCAAATTAATCACAGTTGATCATCACATAATAGTTTTTGTTGCCATGTACAATGATCTCCTGGTTCTACTCACTTCCCTCAGCATCAGTTCCTGTCAGTCTCTCTAAGCCTTTCTGAAATCCTCCTGCTGGTTATTTCTTATAGAACAATAATAATCCATAATATTCATATCTCATAACTTATTCAGCCATTTTCCAATTGATGGGCATCCAATTTCTCACCACCAGAAAAAGGAACGCTGCAAACATTTTTGCACATGGGGGTCCCTTTCCCTCCTTTAAGAGGATGTAAGCCCAGTAGAGATACTGCTGATCAAAGGGAATGCACAGTTTTATAACCCTTTGGGTGTACTTCCAAATTACTCCCCAGAATGGTTGGATCAGTTCACAGCTCTACCGACAATGTATTAGTGTCCCAGTTTCCCCATAGCCTCTTCAACATTACAATCAAAGTTTAAAAAAAAAATTTATTATGTGATAAAAATGCTACTTTTATTTTATAAATTAAAAATAAAATTAAAATGATTTTAAAAAACACTATTTCCTTCCCCTAGACCATCTATTCTCAAATTCTCTCTCCCGGATCCCTTTATATTCTTCAAAAATATTGAACCTAAAGAAATTTTGCTTACATCAGTTATATTTATTGTTATTTATATTAAAAATAAAAATGGATAAATATAACATCTATTAATTTAAATAATGAAAAGCCCAATATATGTTATCATAACTGACATGTTTAATAAAAGTAAGTGTATTATTTACATGAACTGATGCTGAGTGAAGCTAGCAGAACCAAAAGAATATTGCACAAAGTAACAAGAAGATGATGATGATGATGATGATCAACTTTGATGGACTTGACTCTTCTCAATAGTGAAGCAATTCAAGGCAATTCCATTAGACTTGAGATGGAAAATGCAATATCCATCTGAGAGAAAACTATGGAAACCAACTATAGATAGAAGCATAAGTATTTTAATATTTTTTGTTTGTTTTTTTCTCTCTGTTGTTTTTCCCCCTTTGGTCTGATTTTTCTTACACAACATGACAAATATGGAAATATGTTTAAAAGAATTGTACATATTTAACCTATATCAGATTGCTTGCTGTCTTGGGGAGGAGGATAAGAGAAGAAGAAAAAAAATTTGGAACACAAAATTATACAAAAATGAATATTGAAAACTATCTTTACATGTATTTGGAAAAAATAAAATGCTATTGAAAAATTTTAAAAAATAAAAGAAATTAACTATATTTTCCAAAACAAAAATAATTAGTTTGAAGAGGGACATTGTTATCCATATTTGAGCATACCTCTTCAATATCTGTTTGGCTTAATAGAAAATACTTAAGAGTCTCCTAATTGCTTCTTCATGAGGTCTTGCATGTATGCTATTTTATTTGGATAGTGAGCTCCTTGAGGGCTCAGAGTGTCCTTTGTCTCTTTTTTATATCCCCAGGGATTACCACTGAGCCTGGCACTTAGTAAGTGTTTAATAAAACTTATTGACTGACTGGTTGAAATATACGAAGAAAATCTGATTTCATAATTTTTTTTTGTATTAGGAAAAGAGAAGAATATTTGAGTAACCTTTTCAGATATTTGTAGACATTTTTCTTTGATACTATTCTAAGATGTGACTAGTGGTATATAATATGGAATCAGGAAAACTCACTATATACTTAATAAGAGAATGAGTGTTGAAAGACAAATAATATCTTCATTTTATTATGAAAATAGTTTTGATTTCCAGGGCTATGAAGGCCATACTTGGAGATCATTAGTTTGAGGAGGAGAGTGGAGGAGGCTAATTGAGGTAGGATGGGAGAACACTGGATCTTTTTGCTTTCTCACCTAAGTCTCAGTTTCCTCCTTTGTCAAAAAAAGTTAAGCTACTGCAACAGCTTTTAACCAGTGGATCCATGGATTCTCAAGTGGTCTAAGGATAGATTTTTGAAAGTTCATGAACTTGGAAGGAAAAAAAGTTGCATCTTTATCTTATCAAACTCTCACTGAAATTTAGCAAGTCCTTCAATTATGAATTTAGAAAAAAGCCCTATTCCAAGAAGGTTCATAGATGCCAAAGGAGACCAGGACATGCAAAAAAGTTAAGAACCTCTGGGCTGGAGAGAATCTCTGGGGTTCCTTCCTAATTAGAAATCTAGGTATGTGAAGACTGGGATTTGGTTCCATCAATTAAATTCAGCATGCATTTATCATTCTGAGTCAATTACAATGACTAATTGATCTAAGCCTGTTAGCAGGACAGCTGGCAGCAGCTAGTTAGAGAACAGAAGGGACCTGTAGGGTGGGTGCCTCATTAATTAGGAACAAAATGGTGTTGCTGAGATTTTCCAGCAGGTTGCATCCACTTGGTCAGTGGGGTGATCTTTGGCTCATTGGATGACTGCAATCTAGAGGATGGTTCACAGACTCTCCGAGCTGGAAGGCACCCCAGAGAGCATTTATAATCTGTGCTTGAACAAGAGTCCCCGCCACAGCAAACTCAACAATCACCTAGAGTTTGCTTGAAAACTTACAGCAACCTCACAATCTGTTGCTTACAAGAAGCATATTTAAAAAAAAAAAAATCAAAGACATCCACAGAATAAGAATGAGGGATTGGAATAAAATTAACTATTCATCAGGTGAATCCAAAAAAGCAGGAGTTATAATCATGTTATTAGACAAAGCAAAAATAAACATTCACAGAATAAAAAGAGATAAACAAGGAAACTACATTATGCTGAAAGGAACCATAAATAAACAACAAAACCATGTCAGTTTTAATTTGCATGCTCTTATGTCTTAGCATCTAAATTCAAAAAAGGAAAACTTTACTGAATTATAAAAAGACATAGACAGTAACATAGGCATATCAGGAGATTCCAATGCCCCTCTCTCAGCTTTGGATAAGTCTAACAGACAGGTAAGCACAGAGTTAAAAATAGAATTGAACAAATAGCTGGAAAAGCCAGAGCTAAAAGACATAGCGTATTCTAAACAGAACTGCTAAAGGATAGCCTTCCTTCTCAGCATCATTTGGAACTTGTACAAAATTGACCATGAATTAAGGCAATTCAATGGATTTGTGTGGATATTGCAAACAAATGTTAAAAGGCAGAAATAGTAAATATACCCTTTACTAACCATAATGAAAATTAAAAATTATCAGTCAACCCAAATGGAAACAGTGAAATTCTAAATAATGAGTAGTTCAAAAAACAAATAATAGAATAATAATGTGAAGAAAATGATAAAACTAAAATTTCTATGACACAGCCAAAGCAATTCTTAAAGGAAAAAGTTAAATTTGTACAAATATACATTAACCAAATGTAAAGAGAAAAGATTAGTACACCGAATGTGCATTTTAAAAAATTAGAAAGCCAGAGGCAGTTAGATGGTGCAGTGGATAGCACCCTGGAGTCAGGAGGGCCTGAGTTCAAATTTGACCTCAGTCACTTAACACTCACTAGCTGTGTGACCCTAGGCAAGTCACTTTACCCCAACTATGTAGCCCCCTCCACTAAAAATTCAAAAGCCCCCCCCTCCAAATAAGCGATTCTAAAATAATCACAAAAAAGTAAATATGAAAATGAGAAAAGAGATAATCTGGAACACCACTCCCATACCCCCAGGGGGAAAAAACCTATAGAAATGATAAATAAAACTAAGAAGCTGGCTCTTTGCAAAGATACATGGAAATTAATAAACTCTCAGTTAATCTGGTTAAAAGGAAGTGGGCAGAAAATTAAATCAACAAAATATTAAAAAACCAAATGAAAAAAATAATTAGAATCTATTGTACATATATATATATATGGATAAAACTGAGCACAAAAAAGCTAAACAAACTAGAATATCTTAAAAAGTACAAAATATAGGGGCAGACAGGTGGCACAGTGGATAGAGCACCAGCCCTGAAGTCAGGAGGACCAGTTCAAATCTGGTCTCAGACACTTACACTTCCTGGCTGTGTGATCCTGGGCAAGTCACTTAACCTCAATTGCCTCAGGGAAAAAAAAAAAAAGCAAAATACTCAAACTAACAGAGGACCAAAAAGACATATTAAATAACCTAATATAAGAAAAGAAAACAGAACTTGCAGCAAAGGAACTGCCAAAGAGGAAGAGGAGGATTTCTTGGTCCTGAGGGATTCACAGGAGAATTCTAACAAATTTTAAAAGAACAGTTAGTATTGTAGGGTTAACATTTCATACTATATCCTATGCTAAACTCCATTTATATCATTTATGTATATCTATATCTATATAGCTATAAATACATATGTACACACACATATATAGTGTATATAACACATGTGCACACATACACACACATATATACATATATGTACATATAGCTTACATATACATCCAATGTAGCTTCAGATGTGCATCTAATCTGTATGTACACACACATATGTATATCTACGTGTGTATATATGCATATAGGTATATATCATGTGTATATGTGTGTGTGTTATAAAATGAGAGGGACAAAAAAGGCACTACCTTTTGCAGCTGTGAATGGGGATAGTTCTTGACCAAACAGGGATAGAGAGAATCACAGGAGATAAAATAGACAATTTTGATTGCACAAATGACACGTTACAGTTAGACGTACACACATCCATAACACGTGCATACCCAACCATGATGGAGTTCTCACGTGGAAGGCTCTCGTGAGCATCTTCTGGGAGAATACAGACTGGGAGAATACAGATGCTCCATTTCTGCTTCCCGTCAGCTAGATCCACGCTGAAGAGGGGTAACTTTGATTGCATGTGGAGAAACTTCCGTTTCTCCTCTTGCCTCCTCACTTAAACAGACTTGAACACACACAGGTAGGAATTAGGAGCATCCTCAGTGGCCACTACAAATGTGTCCTAATTTCTGGCCAAGAGCCAACCAGAAGGCTTCTCTTCACAAGACTGGCTGCCTGGAAGAATGGATTATGGTCTGTCTGAAATCGTTTCCTTGCAGGTTATTGAGATTATCCTAGAATTCTCCCTTGAATTCTCCACAAGGAAATGATTTTGTGAGCTAATGGGTGTTCTGAGATAATATTTGTATGGGTGTCTATACAGACATATATGTATATGTATAAATATATGCATACATATAAATATATGTCTATGTATATATTTTAAAAAGTCTAACAGAAAATGGCCAGCCTTTGTGTGGGATAGATAGATGACCTAGAATATAGTCTATCTCCAAGAAAGATTGTGATTTCCACTTTTGTGGGGCACAGAAATGGGGAGAAGCACGACTGGGCACCGACTCTCTTTAAGAGGCTAGAATTTTATCTTTCTACCACATATCAAGTAGTTTTTGCCCCGGAATACAAAGTTTTCAGGGATTCAGAATAAAAACCATTTCCCTTGGTTGCTTTAAAAAGGAAGATGATGTTTAGCTTACTGTCATTCAACTTAACTGTCTCCCCCCTCAATTTGATCCCCAGTGAATGAATCCTAAAAAGAAATGAGTGATTTTTTTTTTAATTAAGGTGAATGGCCTTAATATTCAAATGTCTCTCAGCCAATGAAGAGTCATGTGTTTCTCCATGTACACAGTGCTGTCCTTCAGGGAAGCTGCCTTTCACTGTATGGATGGCATTAAATCAAAAGGTTTTTAGCCGCCTGACTTTCTAAGACTATGCAAGCAAAACATGTGTTCTGCCATGATCTACCATGTTGGAAAAAAATTTCTAAATGCTTGGAAAAATTTTACAACCTAAATCATTGAGCAAGTCTTGAGGATCAGTTTAGCTACTCAAGGAAAGGAACATCACTGTCAGCCTGGCCATCTTGGGATGGAATTATTGGGCTGTGGCAACCCATCAAACCGGGAAAAATAGAAAATGACTCTCAGTTCTTGGTGGCCCCCTTTGAGCTTTTGCAGTGATTAAATCAGGATAGCAGAAAGCAGAGCAAAACTAATCAAGAATAACAGCACTGATGATGTATCTTTGCAAAAGACAGACTCCCTGAAAATAAAGGCAGCATCCACACCGATATCAGTCGCTTTGGCCGCAGTGGAGGATAAAGTCTATAATAATCTTGACCTCCTGGTCAAATCACGGTCAAAAGGTGGGAAAAGGTGAAGAAGAAATGGAAAAGTGTGGTTCAGAAAAAAGAAATTAGAAGAGAGGCAAATGACATGTGGACTAGATAGAATCCTTCCTCATCTATCATAAAACCTTAAAAAAAAGAATCGGTAGGCACTGAATGTGATGAATATTTGAAAAAAATCAGAAAGAATGCAATTGTCTCCACTTTAATAGACAGGACAGGACTTACTGTGGACATGGGTGATCCCTGAACCCCTTGCCTCTGTGTAATCGTAATAAACATATTACAATAAATAAATAATAAATCAATCAATCTATAATAAATGCACATTTATGAAGCACCTACTGTGTGCCGGGCACTGTGCTAAGCACTAGGGACACGAAAAGATGCAAAAGCTAATTCCTTCCCTCAAGGAGCTCATAATCTAAGGGAAAAACAACGTGCAAATACTTATGTGCATACAAGTTATGGATGAATAAGTTGGAGATGATCAACAGCATACTAACATAAAGCACTAGCATAAAGAGAGGTTAGGGAAAGCTTCCGCTAGAAGGTGAGGTTTTACTGAGACCTGAAGGGACCTGAAGGAGTCAGGGAGGCCGCGAGGCAGAGGTGAGGAAGGAGAACAATCCGGGCAAGGGGGGCAGCTGGAGAAAGTGTCTGACCTCAGAGATGAAGGGTCCTGTTCGTGGAACAGCCGGGAGGCCAGTGTCATTACGTGGAAGAGTAAGTGCTGGGAGTAAGGGAAAAGAAAACTGGAAAGATGTGTGTGTGAGAGACAGAGACACACAGAGAGACAGAGAGAGACAGAGAGACAGAGACAGAGAGAGACAGAGACAGAGAAAGACAGAGACAGAGACAGAGAGAGACAGAGACAGAGAGACAGAGACAGAGAGAGAGAGACAGAGAGAGACAGAGACAGAGAGACAGAGACAGAGACAGAGAGACAGAGACAGAGAGACAGAGAGAGAGAGAGACAGAGACAGAGACAGAGACAGAGAGACAGAGACAGAGAGACAGAGACAGAGAAAGACAGAGACAGAGACAGAGAGAGACAGAGACAGAGAGACAGAGAGAGACAGAGACAGAGAGAGAGACAGAGACAGAGAGACAGAGAGAGAGAGAGAAAGATACAGAGACAGAGAGATAGAGACAGACAGAGAGAGACAGAGACAGAGAGAGAGAGACACAGAGACAGAGAGAGGAGGGAGAGAGACAGAGAGACACACAGAGAGACAGAGACATAAACAGAGACAGGGAGAGAGAGAGAGAGAGAGAGAGACAGAGACAGAGAGACAGAGAGAGAGAAGGAGGGAGAGAGAAAGACAGAGACAGGGAGAAGTTTCAGAGGAGCCTGGAAAGTAGGGACCTACAAGTGGGCTCCGGGTGAAAGGCTTCCTGATGATCCGGCTGCCCCGGAGCGACACGGGATGCCGGGAGGAGCCGAGCTCTCCCTCACTGAAAGCCTTCAAGGCGGGAGGAACTGGCGGGGGACCGAGAGCCCCGATTCTGTGACTCGGTCGTGGTGCCGAAAGGGGGAGTGTTTCCGATACTGGCCACCAGAGGGCGCTCCCAGACCACGAGATTCCCAGGCTAGTCCCTGCCCCGGGCACCCAGCCCTGGCCCAACACCCGAGGCCCGAGGGCGCGAGGAGGCAGAGGCTGCCCTGGCGGCCCCGCGGTTTAGAGGCCCCCCTTCCTCCTCTCCCCCCCTCCCCCCTCCTCCCCCCCCCCTCTCCGAAGGAGAAGCCGCCGCAGAATACTCAGGCCTAACAGAGAGGAAGCAGAACTTCCGCAGCTCAGGAGCCAGAAGGCTTCACTGGCCCCGCCTTTGCTTTGGTTCGCGAGGCCTCGGGGGAAAGAAATCCAGTTGTGCTGGAAAAGGGGGCAGGGGGCAAAGCAGGCCTGGGGGGAGGGGCGGCAGGAGGGCTCTGTCTGCAAGGGCTCATGAAAAGGGGGCTGCGGAGCAGCTGATCCCCTCCCCACCCCCCGGGAAAGGGAACGCGGACTGAAGGGAAAGTGGGAGAGATGCGGGAGGACACAAGGGGGACTTCCCGAGCTTCCAAGAGGAAATACAGTCCTGCAGCGGGCCTCCCAGAAGCCCCTGCGGGAGGCCCGCGGACCTCTCTGGATTGCCCAGGGCAGTGTTTGCTGGGGGGGGAGACGGAGCAGATCCGGGCGCCTCGGGGCGTTGGGGGCGAGGCAGGGGCTGGCCCATGGGGGTCTTGCTTGTCAGGTTGGGGGGGCTGGCTCCCCCCGCCGCTCCGGGTCTGTGGGTTAGAAACCGCGGGGTAAGGGCCTTCCCGGACACCTGCCTCAGAGGGCTTACTGTGTCCGCGGATGTGGAGGGAAGGGCCGACAGCGGTTTCCCCGCCCGGCGCCGGCCCTCAGGTGGACACCGCCAGCTGCTTAAGCGAGCCGCGATCTGACCGCCAGGGGGCTCAGCGTGACCGCAAATGGCGTCTGGCCTTCCCATCCCCGGCCAACCGGCCCTGGCCCTTCCCGGGGCTGAGAACGTCGCTCTTCCTTCCCCTTCCCCCGACCCGCACATCTGGAAAACGCCCCCACGCCCACCGGCCCACTTCCCTGCGCTAAGCACCAAACCCGTTCCCACTTCCCCCTCCGCCCATCTGGCCTAGCGCCTACCAATGGGCCTCCCGGGGCCTCTGTGCAACCTCCGTGGGCCGGACCCGTGGGAGGGCGGCCAGTCCGCCCCGTTCCCTCTTCTCCCAAGGCCCTCGCCTCGGCCTCCTGCCCCGTCCGGAGGAAGGTCGGGTAGCGGGGCAGCATCCCGGGCAGAGAGGGGAGGGAGAGAGAAAGCGGAAGGGAAGAGATGGGGATCCAGCCTGTTCCATTCTTAGCTCCGAGCCCTCCTCTTCTTCCTGGAGGCCCCCCTAGATCGCCTAAGGTGTTAATGCTCCCTCTGACCCTTATTCTAGACTTCCTTTGGGAAGCTGGATTCTAAAATTCAAGCTGGTGATATCATCAGTTTCTCTGGGAAACAGGGACTCATTTGAAGTGTCAATATTCTACGGGTGCCATATGATTTTTTATTATAGCTTTTTACTGACAGAACATCTGCATGGGTAATTTTTCAACACTGACCCTCACAAACACTTCTGTTCCAACTTTCCCCCTCCTTCCCCTCCCCCCGGATGGCAGGAAGTCCCATACATGTTAAACATGTTAAAGTATATGTTAAATGCAACATATTTGTACAGAACCGGACAGTTCTCTTGCTGCACTAGAAAATCAGAAGGTAAAAATAACCTGGGAAGAAAAACCACAATGCAAGCAGTTCACACTCATTTCCCAGGTTCTTTCGCTGGGTGTAGCTGGTTTGTTCATTATAGATCAATTGGAACTGAATTGGATCCTCTCATTGCCAAAGATGGCTACTTCCGTCAGAATTGATCCTCATATAGTATTGTTTTTGGGGTGTATAATGATCTCCTGGTTCTGCTCATTTCTCTCAGCATCAGTTCCTGTCAGTCTCTCCAGGCCTCTCTGAAATCCTCCTGCTGGTCATTTCTTACAGAACAATAATGTTCCATAACATCCACATATCATCACTTATTCAGCCGTTCTCCAACTGATGGACATTCACCCAGTTTCCAGTTTCTGGCCACTACAAACAGGGCTGCCACATGTGGGTCCTTTTCCCTTTTTTAAGATCATTTTGGGATAGAGGCCCAGCAGAAACACTGCTGGATCAAAGGGTATGCACAGTTATTGATAGCCCTTTGGGCACATAGAATACAGTATTCTTTTTTTAATTCTTTAAAAAAATTTTAATGTTTTTTATTTTCAAAACATATGTGCACATAGGGAGAGAGTGAGAGAAGCTAATATGGGGAGAGGAAATGGAAGGATAGAAGATAGAGAAGGGAAGAAGAAAAAGGAAGAAAGAGACAAAAAAGGAGAGACAGAGACAGAGACAGAGACAAAGATAGAGAACAGTTGAGCAAAGATGCGCATACAAGTAGAAAGAGAAAAGGATAGACATTTTCAACATTCACTCTTGCAAAATCTTGTATTCCAAATGTTCTCCCTCTCTTCTCTCCTCCCCCTCCCCTAGACAGTAACTAATCCAATATATGTTAAATATGTGCAATTCTTCTATACATATTTCCACAATGATCATGTTGCACAAGAAAAATCAGATCAAAAAGAAAAAAAATGAGAAAGAAAACAAAAAGCAAACAAACAACAACAAAAGATGAAAGTACTACGTTGTGACCCACACTCAGTCCCCACAGTCCTCTCTGGGTGCAGACGGCTCTCTCCATCACAAGACCATTGAAACTGGCCTGAATCAGCCGCGTGCATCAGAACTGATCATCGTACAGTCTTGCTGTTAGGGAAACACAGTATTCTCTCTGAAGTCTGAGGTGGACAGAATACAGGGGGTCAGTCTCTGTTTCTGAAATCTATATGTCTACTACAATCTAGGATCCCATCAGCTTTTGGTGGGGAGGGGCTCAGTGGCCTCAGACTGAGCTCACAGGCCATGAAAACCTCTGGATTTTTTTCAGAACAATTGCAATCTCGCCCTGTCTGTCCCAGCGTGTGAAGATGAAGAGCCCAGTGGGAGATGGAGAGGCTTGGAGTGAGAGTAAGCCCAACATAAACATAATGAACTTTGACATAGGGAACTTCCAGGTGAGGAAGCACTCCTTCCCAAGGTAGGCTGGCTTCTCCTCTGAAGTCAGGTCTAAGAGAGCTGCCTAGGCTTGGCACTGAGGAGCTGCAACTTGCACAGAGTCACACAGACAGAGGATATCTCCAGTCAGAACTAGCGTTTGCCCTCAGACTTCCCTGACTCTCTCTACTCACTATGCCTCTCTCCTGAATGTCTCCCACTGCTTCCAATTCTAATGGCCCCCAGAATGAAGGCCCTTCTTTGACATTCACTCCACTCACTTCCTTCTCCAGCTGGTCTTCCGTTTCTCCTCCAGTAATCTAGCTCTCTTTCTGTCTCAGCATTTCCCAATGTCAGAAGGTTTTCCCTTTACATGGGACTAAAAATCTGCTCCCTCCTCATCAAACTCCCATTCAAGGCTCCTCTGGAGCCCAGCAGAATAAATCTCCATGTCTGTCCTTTTCTCTTTCTACTTGTATGCGCATCTTTGCTTGATTGCTTCTCTCTTTATCTCTTTCTGTCTCTATCTGCCTCTCTCTCTCTCTCTCTCTCTCTCTCTCTCTCTCTCTCTCTCTCTCTTTCTCTCTCTGTCTCTCTCTGTCTGTCTCTGTCTCTCTCTTTCTCTCTCTCTGTGTCTCTGTCTTTCTCTGTCTCTCTCTCTTTCTCTCTCTCTCTCTCTCTTCTCTCTCTCTCTCTCCTTTTCTCTGTCTCTCTGTCTGTCTGTCTGTCTGTCTGTCTGTCTCTCTCTCCCTCTCTACCTCTCTCTCTCTTTCTGCCTCTCTGTCTCTTTTTCTCTCTCTTTATTTCTGTCTCTTTCTGCCTCTGTCTCTGTCCGCCCCCCCTCTATTTTTTGTCTCTTTCTTCCTTTTTCTTCTTCCTTTCTCTATTTTCTTTCCTTCCCTCTCCTCTCTCTTCATATCAGCTTCTCTCACTCTCTCCCTATGTTCACATCTCATGTCTTTGCCTCTTAGTTTTTATTCTGTTACTTCCCTAACCCATCTCTTTCTGGATTCTCAGTGTTCTATTTACTCACAGTCATTTTACAGCCCTGGCATTTCTTACATTTCTACTTTGGGGGGAGAACTGTGTACCTGGTCTTGGATGCCCCCTTTTAATTGGTTCTTATCACTTGGGTCACAACCTCTTGCTCTGTCTATGTTGGACAATCCCAACCCAACTTGATACCACCAAATAACATACCTGAGGCCATTCCTATCTGAAAAGAGAGCCCATGTTTACTTTAGGTCTGAATTTAGTACTCACATTTAGTACTCACAATGTGGGATACTAGAAATCATCGTGGATTTGAAATTAGGATTTATGTGTTCAAATTTGGACTCCACTACTTATGACCTGTCTGATCGCAGGTAAATAATTTCATCAGTTTTGTGTAAAATGAGTGGTTGGATCAAATGTCTTCCCTCCACTCCTCAAAAATCCCTTCTAGTTCTGGATCTATGAACCAATTGTTTTTAGTTCATCACTGAACTTCTCTGGGCCTCAGTTTCCTCCTTTGCCAAATGAGGGAAATGGATTAGAACATCTCTAAGGTCCCTTCCAACCCTAGAGTAGGGGACTATGACTAAATAAACTAATGGTACCTTCTGGTTCTAAATGTGTGATGATGACCCAGTGGTCATCAGAAGTAGACTTGGGTTAGAGTTTCCAGTGAGCTACTTGGCCCTGGCCATGCCATTTACCTCGTCTGGGATTGAAGGGGAGGGGGAAACTCATGTTCCCCTTTAGTAAAATTGATCCCTACTCTCACAGAGTTGTGGTGAGGATAAAATGAGATGAAATGCTGAAAGTTCTTTGCAAATGCAAAAGCACTCCATAGTTGCTACTACGACTACTACTATTCAGCGTGCTTGAAATCAGTAATTCAAGATGAACATGTCTATTATTATTATTATCATCTCAATCGTTACCTTCATGACCTTTATATTAAAAAATTTCAATTTGTTCAGCTTGGTTCCAGAGGGCAAAATGGGAAGCCAGAGGTGACTGATACAGAGAGACAGATTTCAGCTTCATTATTTTAAAAAAGGAAAAACACGTTATTGGAGCTGTCCAAAAGTCCAAAATTGGACTATCTTGGCAGGCAGTCATTGCAATAAAAGTTAGATGGTCATTTGCTGGGGATGTCACCGAGGATTCGTGGTCAAGAATGGATTGGACTAGATCATGAGATCTGAACCAAGGATCCATGAACTTCTAAAAATTATGTCTCAATAGCTGTATTTTCATATAATTGGTTTGTCATCCCTGCTATTCTATTTTGAGCATTTAAAACCGAGATTCTAGGGAGGAATGTATGAGCTTTACTAGATCCTGCCCAAGGGGACCAGGACACACAGAAAGCTGAGTAATCCCTGAACTATATGATCTCAGAGATGGTCCCTTGAGATTCTGTGATTTAGATAACAATAATAACTTGACATTTATGTTACAGCTTTGAGATCCCCCAAGTGAGTTAGGGACATCATGTCATCTGATCCTTGCTATAGAGAAAGCTATTATTACTATATTACTATCCCGCCATTTTGCAGATGTTCTGTGACTGTGAGTGATGGAGGAAACAGTTTGAAGAACTGAAAATGAGACTCATTCCAAGGGCAGGGGAAGAGGTAAATAGTGAGTGTGAGCTACAGCTTAGCAACAAAGAATTCCGAAGGAGAACCATGTTGTCGGGAAAGAAAACGGTCTCATCTTGGAAGTGACTGGTGGGTTGCTTATTGGTTTTGAGCTCCACGGATCTCTTTGTGATACCGAGGGAACACAAGGGAGGGTCTCAGCGAGTTGGATCCATGGATGGGCAGGTGTGGATCTGCCTCAGTGGAGAGATTTCCTACAGCGGAGATCCTCGAACCACGTGAGGCTGTAGGGATGAGGAAACCGAGGCTCCCAGAGATTGGGTGAATCGCCCAAGATGGCACAGTCAGTGAGCGGCTTGGTTTGGAGATGAAAAGGCAGAGGGGCTCTCAGTCGGTGCCATTGACATTACTAGCAATACTGGGCCCAAAGCTGGGAAGGAGGCCACCTAGAGAGTAGGTCTATAGTGACCCCCCAGAAGCTCACTGGTCCCCATGTCTAGTTCCAGCACCGTCGCTTCCTCCAGCCCGAACCCACGTTTTTGTGGTGGACAGAATACGGTGGGTCAGTCTCCCTATTTCGGAAATCTCTATTCTGTGCTCCCTGGGCCGGCAGGGCGCATTTCCTGCTTCTGCCTTCTGGGTCAGGATGGCGGGGGCCCGATAGCTCGTCCCCATCTTTCCGTTCCATTCCTTTTCCCCCTCTCTCTTGGACGCCGCTTTGAGATCTATGCTCTTCTTCGCAGGTTCCCCCCTTTCCCCCTTCTCCCCCCCCCCACCCCGTGGGCTCTTAGAAGGACATCTGGGCTGCGAGGGAGACAGCTGGGGGTGGGGGGAATGCCGTGCTTGACCCCGGCAGGAGGGGGTCGCGGGCGGCTCTGAAATTGCAAAGGCACAGTCCCGGCCGAACGCAGCGGGCCCGGAATTGAGGCCAGGGGATTTCGGGGCGGGCGCTCTGTTTGTCAACAGCCCTCCTCCCCCGCGGCCGCTCCCCTAATCTCTGATACAATTGCAAGTGGGACGCTGCCTCCCCGGAGTCCTCCCCCGCCCGCGCGCCCGGCCGGCCCCGCGCCACCGCCTCGCCGCGTCCTCTAAGCCGCCGGCCGCCTAAGCCTCCCAGGAAAGCGCCGAACACGTCGGGCGGATTGGAAACCAATTGCCCTTCTCCTCCCTGTAATCCCCGGCTTGGGGCCCGGCCGGCCTCCCCCTCCGGAGGGCGTCCCCCGCCCGGCCCGCGTCTCCGTATCGATTGGCTCGTTAGAAAGGCTAATAATGTAAATAGAATTAAGTCGGCGGGCCCCGGGGAAGCCTGATGGCTTTGCTCCGGGGCGCCCTCCCCTCAGTCCCCTACAATTCTCCGCAGTCTCCCGGTAATCACCTTCCCAGCATCCCCTTTATCTCCTTCGGCGAATTACGAGAGGAAGGGGCTCTCAGCGCCGGGAGGGACCCCGGAGGTCACATTGAGTCAAGCAGGCTCTGGCTGTGCGGGAAGCCTCTGGGGAAGGGACCTCGCTACCGCCCCGGCGTACTTCGGGAGACATTTGCTAGCGAGCGGGGGAGTTTCCCGTTCCAGGAACAGAGCTAGGCTGGCCCTCTGGAGCCAGTCAGGGGAAAACCGCTCCTTCCTGCCAGACCTTGCGGCACTTCCAGGCAGCCCGTGGCCAGATCCACACGCTCCGTTTTCCAAGTTCACCTTCTGCTTTCTTCCAAAAGCCCCCGCGTGACGGGTCTTCCCAAGCCCCCATCCTCCGGCTGCCCTTTCCTAACGGGGGACCAGACACGGGCTCGGGGTTCCAGCTGTGGTCTGACTGGGACAAAGCAGGGCCGCACAAAACGCTAACACAGTCTCCCAGACAAGAGTGAGAGCCTTCCCACAGCCACAAAGTGCCGGCCCTTGGATTTGAATCCCCATCTTCCTAACTCCAAACCTCTCCCCACTGCAGACATCCACAGGGGTGATCTCCAAAGGTCCTTTAAAGCCGGAAGGAGGCTATTCGAGGGCAAACCTCAGACCTCGCTTTCCATTCTGGGGAGACCTCAAATTGGGGGGGGGGGAGGCTGAAGAAGGAAATAGTCTTAGGGAAGACTGGGAGCAATCACAGAACCGATGAATGCCCTCCTCACTGACAGAGAAAGAAACGGGTCCAGAGATGGGAAGGAACCATTTACAATCACCCAGCTACTCCACAGGGGGGCTGAAATGAGAAGCTAGGCTTTTTGGATTCCAGTTCTTTGGAGCTTTCTCTGTGCAGCCTCTCTCTGTGGAGAAGAGAACCCGGATGAGTCACAGAAGGGAGTCTGGGGGCTGCCTGGGAGGCTTTGTGAATATAGCATCATTCATTCATTTATTTATTCGACAAATAGAGATATGTATTTAGCACCTGTAGGTATTCCTGACTCTCCATGTCCCATTAGATGAGCTCATCCAGGGTCATCATATTCTGCAGCATCCTCATCCACTAAAACCATAGCTCGAGTCCCCACCAATGTGTTTTACTCAGATAAGAAACATAATTAGTTCAAAACAAAGGTATTGATTAAAATGGAAGAGTAGTAATAGGAGATTTGATAGTTATTATCATTTCATTTTAATTTAGGTCCTTAAAGTTTACAAGCACTTGACACATTATCCCAATCTTTGTAACAACCCCGTGAAGTCGGTTCTATGAATTTTTCCATTTTAAAGATGAGGAGATTGTGACTGAGAGAATATAAATGACTTGACCAAAGTCACCCGGCCAATAAATACCCCAAATTTGGCTCCGATTTACCTTCAGAATCTCATTTCCCATTCATTCCATCTCCAGGCCCAACTGGATTGTGTGCTCCAGTCAAACTGGACTCCTCACTGTTTCCCAAATAATCTAGTGCTTTTCTGTGTCCTGGGATGCTCCCATCTCTCTTTCTGTCTGTCAACATCTTGTCCATCAAACTCGCTTTGACAAAGAAGAGGCTAAAATAACTCTATCTGTGGATGATGTGAATTTAGATTTTGAAAACCCAACCAAGAAGTTAATTAAAGTCGGAAATAAATCTAGCAAGATAATGAGCTAGAAGGTAAATTGCGAACGACTATCTGAGTCTTCCTTTAATATTCCTTCTGCGGGGCAGCCCCTCCAGACCAGCAACCCTGCTTCCAATGCAGCCTCTCAGTCATCATCTGGGAAGTAACTCCTGGAGAGGGGAGGCCTGCCATATTCACCAATTGCCTCCTGCAGTGCAGGGAGGCAGGGTCAGCTGAAGCCGCTAGGAAAGTCAAAGCACTTTGACCACCTTTTCCTCTTATGTGCTGATGGAGACTGCCCAGGACCCTGGGCTTGAGCAAGAGCCTTGAGAATAGCAGGGCTCCCAACGCAGTGCCTTCAGCCATCATCCTGGGAAGTGACCTCTAGAGAAATCAGCTGCTGCAGGGACTGCAGCTACAGCTACTGATGACCCAGGGAAGAAAACTCTGCTCACCAACGTCTTTGGCCTAGCAAATAATTTAGCAATACAAAGTGACATGGTTCTTATCGATGGAAATAATTCTGAGGAAGCGGATTGAACTCTGTTTTGATGCTGTGCTCCAAAGGCCCTCAAACTTTTGAGTCTGACTCACAGCTGAAACCTTCCAGATATATTCTTTCCCATCAGAATGGGATCTCCCTGAGAGCTTTGGACACAGTAAGTACTTCATAAATGCTTTCAGGGGCAGCTAGATAGTACAGTGGATAGAGCACCAGCCTTGAAGTCAGGAGGACCTGAGTTCAAATCTAGTCTCAGACACTTAACACTTCCTAGCTGTGTGACCCCTGGGCAGGTCACTTAACCCCAATTGCCTCAGCAAATTAAAAAAAAAAAAAACTAAATAAATGCTTCATTCATTCAATATGAAAGAGATAAGTAAAGTAATGGATGGAGTTCTGAGCTTATTCATCCATTCCTCTGAGAAAAATGACTTCAAGTAGTAAAAATGACAATATTACCTAAATTAATCTACTTATTTAGTGCCATAGCAATCAAACTCCCAAGAAATTATTATACAGAGCTAGAAAAAGTAGTAACAAAGTTCATCTGGAAGAACAAAAGGTCAAAAAATTCAAGGGAATTAATTTTAAAAAATAAATGAAGGTGGTCTAGCTATACCTGATGTAAAACTATATTATAAAGTAGTGGTCATCAAAACCATTTGGTATTGGCTAAGAAGTAGAGTAGTCCATCAGTGGAATAGGTTAGGTTCACAGGACAAAATAGTCAATGACCATAGTAATCTAGTGTTTGACAAATCCAAAGACCCCAAACAACCTTTTGGGATAAGAACTCACTATTTGACAAAAACTGCTGGGAAAATGAGAAACTAGTATGGTAGAAACTAGGCACTGACCCACACCTAACACCGTATACCAAGATAAGGTCGAAATGGGTTCGTGATCTAAACATAAAGAATGAGATTATAAACAAATTAGAAGAACATAGGATAGTTTACCTCTCAGATCTGTGGAGGAGGAAGGAATTTGTGACCCAAGAAGAACTGGAGATCAGTATTGATCACAAAATAAATAATTTTGATTATATTAAGTTAAAAAGGTTTTGTACAAACAAAACTAATGCAGACAAGATTAGAAGGGAAGCAACAAACTGGGAAAACATTTTTATATTCAAAGGTTCTGATAAAGGCTTCATTTCTAAAATATATAGAGAATTGACTCAAATTTATAAGAATTCAAGCCATTCTCCAATTGATAAATGGTCAAAGGATATGAACAGACAATTTTCAGATGAAGAAATTGAAACCATTTCTAGTTATATGAAAAGGTGTCCCAAATCATTATTGATCAGAGAAATGCATACTAAAACAACTCTGAGATACCACGAGACACCTGTCAGATTGACCAAGATGACAGGAAAAGATAATAATGAATGTTGGAGGGAATGTGGAAAAACTGGGACACTAATATATTGTGAAATTGTGAATAGATCCAACCATTCTGGAGAATAATCTGGAATTATGCTCAAAAAATTATCAAACTGTACATATCCTTAGATCTGGCAGTATTTCTACTGGGCTTATATTCCAAAGAAACCTTAAAAAAGGGAAAGGGACCTACATGTGCAAAAATGTTTGTGGCCACCTTCTTTGTAGTGGCTAGAAACTGGAAACTGAGTGGATGCCCATCAATTGGAGAATGGCTGAATAAATTGTGGTATATGAATGTTATGGAATATTATTATTCTGTAAGAAACGATAAGCAGGATGATTTCAGAAAGGCCTGGAGAGACTTATATGAATTGATGATAAATGAAATGAGCAGAACCAGGAGATCAATGTGACAACAAGATTATACGATGATCAATTCTGATGGATGTGGCTCTCTTTAACAAGGAGATGATTCAGACCACTTCCATCTACACCCAGAGAGAGCACTGTGGGAAATGAATGTGGTTTACAGCATGACATTTGCTTGTATTTTATTTTCTTTCTCATTTTTTTCTGGTTTGATTTGATTTTTCTTGTGTAGCAAGATAATTGTATAAATATGTATGCATATATTGGATTTAACATACATTTCTACCATGTTTAACATATATTGGACTACTTGCCATCTGGGGAGGGGCTGGGAGGAGAGAAAATTGGAACACAAGGTTAATGTTGAGGGATTAATGTCGAAGAATTATACATGCATATGTTTTAAAAAAAAACTTTAATAAATAAAATTAAAAAAAAGAAAAATGACTTCAGGATATCTCCCCTGCTAAAGCATACTGAGGTTATCTTTGTTGACTCATAACAATAATAGAGATATATCTGAAAATGAGAGAGCCTCCTAATACTTCTCAAAATACTATTACTCACTTCTAGAGATTTATAAAGATAGGGGTGTCACTTCTAGAAGGAACTGAGTATTGGGAAGATATACTTTAGGGATTTATTTTCATCATAGCTACTCTTCAAAAAGCAAAGGAGTTAAAAGAGAAAAGCCATTTGGGAAGTGAACAAACACATGGTTAAGAAGATGTTGTCTGAGAATGTGATTTGGATTTCAAGACCATGACTTAAAATATAAAATGACAGTCTCTTGGCCAGGGATGGGGGGGACTGAACAAGGACTGGTGAGAATGTATTTGCCTAGCATCTTGCACAAGGGCTTTAGGAAGGGAGAAGGGAAGGGAAAGAGAGAAAACAGTCAGTACATGTCTATCAACCTAGACATCACAGAAAGTAGCTATATGTAGGGAGGAAAAAATAGTAGTAGATATAAGAGACAAAATTTAACAAAGGAGTAAGTAATAAAATATATAGTAATATATACATTATATATATTACATACATATTTCCATATTTTCAAATGCAAAAACTATGGGTAATAAGCAGAAGGAATTAAAGGCTCTACAGCAAGGAGGGAAGCTAGATGATGTAGCAGATAGAGCAGGGGGCTTGGAATCAGGAAGACATATCTTGATGAGTTCAAATCCAGCCTCAGATATCCATCCTGTTTTCCTCAGCTTACTCATCTGTGAAGTGACCTAGAGATGGAAATGGCAACCCATTCTAGTATCATTGCCAGGTATACCCCAATTGGGGTCACAAAGAGTCAGACATGACTGAAAAATGATTGAGCAATAACAACAAAGCAAGGAGGCATTATGAGATTTGATGGGATGACTGAAATATATATCTTGGAAGGATGTAACTAATTCAAAAGAAAGGGAGAAGAAAAGGATAATAGTGTAACACTAGATAAGAAAATCCAAGAACTCTAGGGAGGAAGTATAGTGCATGTCATTGAGGTGAAAACCAACGAGAGGCAAAAATAGAAGTGATAGTGTCAACAGATTAGACCATCTGGATAGAAAAAGGAAATAGAGAAGAGTTTCAGGAAAGGCATGACTTAGTGGTAATGAGAGACTTCAAATACCCAGAATCTGCTGAACAAAGAGCTGGTAATTTCTAATTTTGCCTTAATGATAGTTTCGTTCTTCAAAAAATAGAGGAACCAAGGAGGAGTCATTTTATTAGCTAATTTTAACTTATAGATTGGAACTGATTGCTGGGATAGAAATGATGTATGACACAATAGGAAAAGTTGTAGACTTGGAGTCAGAAGATACATGAATAGGACTGATGAGCTTTGCAGTCCCTTCTAGTTTTAAATTTGAGTTCTTGTGATTTCATTTTCTTGGAGCAGAGGTTCTTAACTTTCTAGGTGTCATGGATCCTTTCTACAATTTGGTGAAACCTATGGACATTTTCTTCTATTGTTTTTGTTCTTTCTGTTCTTGTTCTTGGTTCTTGTTCTTTCTTCTTTCTTGTTCTTTCTTTCTCTTCTTCTTCTTCTTCTTCTTCCTCTTCTTCTTCTTCTTCTTCTTCTTCTTCTCCTCCTCCTCCTCCTCCTCCTTCTCCTCCTCCTCCTCTTTCTCCTCCTCCTCCTTCTTCTTCTTCTTCAAAACTGAAAAGACTTGTACAAATCAATGCAAAGTGAAATGAGCAAAAACAAGGAAAAAATTGTACCTAGTATCAGCAACATTTGTGATGATCAGCTATGATTGACTCAGCTCTTCTCAGCAACACAATGACCTCAGACAAGCACAAAGCATGAAAGAAAATGTTATCCATATCCAGATAAAGCACTGATGAATATCAGAATGAAGCATACTTTTTTCCCACTTACTTTATTCTTTCTCATTTTTTTCTTCCACAATAGCAATTAATATGGAAATATGTTTTATATGATAGCACATATATATACCAAACTGCTTACCATCTTCAGAAGAGGGGAGGGGAGAGGAGGGAGAAAATTTTGCACCTCAAAATCTTGTAAAAAATGAAAGATAAAGGAGCATCTAGATGGTATAGTGGATAGAGCATTTGTCCTGGATGAACATTCTGCCAGGAAAGTCAACCCAGGAAGAAGTAAGAAGTAAAAAAAAAAAAAAAAGATTGGACTATATGGTTTCTAATGTTCTTTTCATAAATCCTATGAGCCCATTTGGACCATTTAAGTCAGGGGACTTGTGTGAGGTACCCAAAGATCTGACTTCAAAGTTGATTTCAGATACTTCCTAACTGTGGGACTTGTACAAGCCATTTAACCCTATTTGCCTCCATTTCCTCATCTGTGAAATGAACCAGAGAAGAATATGAAAAAGTACTCCAATTTCTTTGTCAAGAAAATCCCAAATGGGGTCACAAAGAGTTGGACTTAACCGAAAGATGGCTGAACAACAAAAGCAAAGAAATGTGACTTGTGATTGATGTAATTCTGAAGACAAACTGAAAATTTGGATGTGGAGGGAAAAAGTAAGGTGTACAGACAGACTGTGTTGCATAGGGAATTCAGACACCAACTTAGACGTACACAGAAGGACAAAGCTGGAAATAGCCTAGTTTGTATTGATGAATACAAAAATGGGGATCAGGACTACAAAATAGCGTCAGGTGTCTAAAGGCTCATAATGTATTGGTGAGACAAGCTCTGTCTCCCCTAAAGTCATACATGGATTATTTTGTAGTGTGTATGTTGTTTTCTCTTGTAGAATGTATTCTGCTTTAGAATAAGGACTGTCTCATTTTCATCTGTATAACCTCAAGACTAAGTACAAAGCATGACATACAGTAGGTGCTTGATAAATGCTGGGTGTAGTGCAGTGTTTCTCAAACTGTGCTGCAATAAATCCTGAAACATCCCAGGAAGGGGGAGGGGAGAGAGACAGAGAAAAACAGACAGAAGGCACATACATACACACACACACACAGAGACAGAGACAAAGAGACAGAGATTCAGAGAAAGAGAGACAGAGACAGAGAAAGAAAGGGAAGAAGGGAAAGAAGGAGGGAGGGAGAGGGAGAAATTCTTGTATTTGAATTGTCAAGGAGAATGATCTTTGGACTGGAAAGGGCAGGACAAATATGGCTGCTAGGTACTTGCTAGCCAAGATAAGTAAGGAGCTAGCAAGGCAGCAGCATCTCAGATGCCTTTCTTGACAATAAGCTACATTCTCAGGCGTGGTAAGAATTTCTAGATATGAGTACAATCTTAGAAAGATTATGAAGAATGGCACATCTAAAAGATTTGTGGAAGGCACAAAAATGGAGGGGGAAGGTTATGGAAAAGAGGCAGCTGATATACTAAATTCAAGATCCAAAAAGAAGTTAGAGCATTATAATAAACAAATATAGGAAAAGAAAATCTAATAGGGATAAATGTAAAATCTTTCTCAGGTTCAAAAGATTAACTTCATGAATAGCAGAACTATGGAATAGTGTGTCCAAAAAAAGATCCTGAGGTTTTAGTGGATTGCAAGCTCAACATGATTTAGTATGCTCCAGCAGCCAGGAAAGCTAATTGGGATCCAATGAAAGTCCCACTTCAGAGGTGATCACGAGTTGGCGATATTCTTCTTTGGTCTCGTTTTTGTTTTCTTCCTTGGTCAGACTACAACTAGAGCATTGTTGTGGGAGGTACGTTTAGCCTTGTAAAGAGACAGATAACTGCTCTGGGGACTGACTTTGAGTCCATCCAGCATTTATTAAGCACCTGTGTGTTCCAAGCGCCCTGCTAGGTATACAAGAACAAAATTGGAAAGCTCCCTCTGCTTCCGAAGAGTTTCTGTTCTCACTGGTGATCTCCGGGCCACATGAGGGTTGCTGTAAGAACGAGAGAAGAGAAACCTCAGAACCACTTATCCTCCAGTATTTAAAGAGCCATCTTGGGGCTGAGGCCCCAAGGGAGTGGAAGTGGGAAGTTGCAAAGAGGCAGTTTTGGACTTGATGTCAGGGGAAACTCTGTAATTCAGAGTTGGCCCAATGGGCTGCCTCAGAAGCCTGTGGGTGCCTTCACCCCCACTCCCACCCATCACGTCTCCTCTCAGCCCGCCCCGCCACTGGAAGGCTTCGGGCAGGAGTTGGACAGCTCCTCATCAGGGAAGCTGCGGAGGGGTTTTTCTGTTAGGCAACTACCGGGACTCCTTCCAGTCCCGGCATCCTGTGAAAGTGAGACCGCGGAGGCGGCAGGTGCCTGTGAGGGCCAGGTGGGGGCCCGGTGGGGGCCCGGCGGACTGGGCCCCTCTTCTGAGAATGGGTCTTCCACAGCGACAGGAAGGGAGAAGGGAGGAAGCGAAGCTGAGTCACTGGAGAGGGCAGGGCCGGGAGGGGCCAAGTCAGACCGAACCTGCAGACAGGAAAGGCAATTAAGCAAACTGAGGTCGCTGCCCAGAGCCCGGAGCAAGCCGGGAATCCAGGGATGATTTTGCTCTTTCCCAGAGTGCTGCCCTCACAGCAATCTCCAGGGTCAGTGTAGAAGGTCGAGAGCTAGAAGGAGCTCAGAACCCATGTAGTGCGTTGGGAAAAGTCTTCTTTCCTTTTCCTGATTATTGTTTTTATTTATTATCCTGTCATAGTTGTCCCTGGATACAGCCCCCACCCCCAGGGGTGTTGAACCCAGCCTGGCTTAGAAAAGGCAGATCAGATCTAAACGTGTGCCATATAAATATTTTTTGATGGGACTTGGTGGTTGTTATTAACCATTTGCCAGCAGATCCCTGTGTCCAGGAGTTCTTAATCTGGGACCCTCAGGTCCATGGATAGATTTCAGGGCATTCTGGAACTCAAATGGTGTGTGAGAGTGTGATTGTGTGTGTGTGTGAATGTGTGTGTGTGAGTGATTGTGTGTGTGTGTCAGTGTATGTGTGTGTGACATCTTTATTTCAATGGAATTGATTTCTTTTGTCATCATCTGTTTTTTCTTTTACACATTTAAAAATATTCTTCTGAGAAGGGAGTCCATCATTTTCACCAGACAGTCCAAGGCATCCACAGCACACAGAGGGTTAAGAACCCTCCTGGACAAATCCAGTCATCTCATTTTACCCAGAAAGAAACTGAGGCCTGGGGGAGAAGATGAAAAGATTAGTGGAAGTCACAGAACTGATGAGAAACAGTATCAAGCTTCACATCCAGCTCCTAGGAATCTAGTCCAGGATCGATACAACCCTGAAGGGATCTTTTTGTGAAACTGATTGGTACCAGTAGAAGAAAAGCTTGATAAACATCAAAATGAAGCCTCATCCCTGGGTTCCAGAAATTGACTTTTTAAGATTGGAGAAGAGCTGTTAGGCTGCAGTTTGTTGAAAAAGATCTGAGGGTATTAGTGGACTGCCAGCTCACATAAATCAGCAGATGTGAGGCAAGCATTCTTTTATTATTATTATTTTTTGAGGTAAACATTCTTAAAAGCTAAGGTGAGCTTGGACTGCATGAAGGGAGGGGCCGGGTCCGTTAATAAGGAGACATCCCATCCTGCCCAGGCCTCTTCTGGGATACTATGTTCCGTCCCAGGCGCCACATTTAGAAGCCCAGGAACGACTGGACAATCCGGTAGATTGCATTTGGGATTGGAAAGAAACGAGATATTGTAAATCATGTAACTGTTACCAACAGGAAGTTAACACAGCCATAGCAGGGGGAAGATTTTCTGTAAGGATCACAGCACTGATTCACTTGGGTGGGGCTTCTTTGCTTCTGGTTTGGCCACCCTGGCCTGGTGACTGTGTTTAGGCACCAGGGAACTCCATTGATAGCTCAAGATCTAGTCCATTTAAGTCTCAGACAGTTTCCATCCCTATTATAAATATTACCAGGCTATTATAAGATCAAATGAGATAATACTGGCAAAGCACGTTGCAAACCTTAAAACCTTCTATGAATGTTAGTCTTGTTATGGTTGTGGTTACTCAGAAGAGGGGTACAGGAGAGGGAACCTCGAGATCCCTTCCAGTCTGGTAGCCTTGATTCTGTGATTCCTGTGCCCCTTTCTCCCCTCCCCCCCAATGCACCATGGGATTATGGGTCATAGCATAGTCTTCTCTGTCCTTGGAATGCTCCCTGGACCCAGATACTTCTCTTGCCGGAAGGAGAAAAGTCCATTTATTCGGGCTGTGGGTTGGGGAAGGTAACCTAGAAAATTTCAGAGAAAAAACATTTTTTTCCTCACAAAGACATTTCCAAAAACAATCAGAAAAGATGCTTCTCCTCTCTCCCTCCACAATTTCTGTTTTTTCCCCCAGGGCTTCACATCTCTAAATATACCAAATATAATTTTATGACCAATCTCAGCTATACATAATACATGCCTAAACTCACCAAATGACTTCAGCTCTTTAAAGGGCTCTAAAAAAATCTGTATCACATCTATTTCAGGTTTCACATAATTTCCAGGCCTCTTTTGCCCCCCTCCTCCATCCCTGCCCCCCCTCTACCTCCCAACCAGGGTCTCTCCATTTTTCCTTTTCCATTTTCTAAACCAGTTAGGAGGGCTCAGTCCTCAGCAGGCTTAAAAGATAGATGAGGACACCTGTCATTCATGCCCATCCCCAGACCTTCTAGACCTAGGGAAGTAGAGGACAAGGAGCGAAATGTCCTCCTGGCTTATAGGGATATTGAGGTGGTGAGATGAGCAGTGGACAGATGGAAAGGGAAGGCTGGTAAAACAGGAACTACCAAGTTCCCTGGGGACGAAGGGCCAAGGGAAGGAGGGCATGTCATTTAATATGGGGAAATAAACCTTCAAAATCACTTCTCTTAGAGAGCTTCAATTTGCTCATTTATAAAATGGAGTTGGACTAGATGAACTTGAAAAGTCCCTTCTAGATTCAACACTGTTTTAAAGTCTTTTCCAGCTCCGAGTCCACCTTTTAGAGTCCCTTCCTGTTCCCAGTTCACTAATGCTCAGCCTTAAAAAAAGTCAGAAGTTATTGGAAATGGCTTTGCATTGTGGGGATCTGAGTAGAGACCTGAGTTCAATTCTGGCCTCAGATACATACTACTTATGTAATCCAAAACAAATCTCTTAACTTCTAGTTCGCCCTAGTTTTTTTTTTTTTTTTTCCTAGTCCTAGTTTCCTCGACTGTAAAATAAGGATTGTTGTGAGGTTCAAATGAGATGATAATAGTAAAGTACCAGATAATAGGTGCTTAATAAATGTGTGTCCTCCCCTTCCCAGTTCCCTCTTCTAACCAAGACTTGCTGTTTGGGTTAGAACTATGGACAAAATGGCTCTGACACTGGAGGTAGGAGGCGGAGGAGGAATTAGTCAGGCTCTCTGGAGGACAGTTAGTTCTGCTCTATTCTGGAGCCAAGGGCTGATGACAAATGCCTCGACTTAATAATAGCTAGCATTTTAAGGTTTGCCAAAAAAGAAATCACACACACATAATATATACACGCAATTTATACATATATATGCACATAGATAGATAATCACATTTGATCTTTCCGAGTCCCAGTCCACCACTGAGCCTTTTTTTTTTTTTAAATAACAGCTTTTTATTTTTAAAATATATGCAAAGATAGTTTTCAACATTCTCTCTCTCTCTCTCTTTTTTTTTTTTTTACAAAAGACATCTTTTATTATTACCTTTTTAAATACATGACATGCATTTTGAAAGCATGATCAAGCAAGAAGATGGATTAGCCAAAGGAAAAGAAGGGTAACTGATAAATAGCCAATAATATCCTTGTGTTATCAAGAGAAAATGAGAAAGGCTCTTCACGTGTCAGGTGGATTTCCCTTCCTGGTCTGGTGTAGCAGGTATGGATATTATCCATCTGAATTATTAGAGAGAAAACCTACCATCTCTCACTGAGCCATAGGATTATTGAACAATACATTTTCAATACTAAAAGAGTTTCATCCAAAGGAAGATATTTATAAAATTAAATCCCATAGGTTACAAGCGTGTTCAACATTCACTCTGGCAAAACCTTGTATTCCATTTTTTTTTCTCCCTCCCTTTCCTGGATTCCTTCTCCTAGAAAACAAGAAATCCAATATTTGTTAAACATGTGCAATTCTTTTACACATATTTCCACACTTATTATGCTGCATAAGAAAAATTTAAAAAGGAAAAAAAAACGAGAAAGAAAACAAAGAGCGAGCAAACAACTAAAAAAGGTGAAAATACATTGTGATCCATATTCAGTCTCCCCAGTCTTCTCTGGGTCTAGATGGCTCTCTCCATCACAAGTCTATTGGAACTGGTCCGAATCACCTCACTGTTGACAAGAGCCACATCCGACAGAACTGATCGTCACATAATTTTGTTGTTGCTGTTTCTCTTAGTTCAACTTCCCTCGGAGTCAGTTCATGTAAGTCTCTCCAGGCCTTTCTGAAATCAGTGAATTTCTGAAATCATTGAAATCAGTGAAATCATTTCTGAAATGAAAGTTTCTTACAGAACAATAATATTCCATAACATTCATACACCACAATTTATTCAGCCATCCTTCAACTGACGGGCATCCGGGCAGTTTCCAGTCCCTTGGCCCTACCCAGAGGGCTGCCACAAGCATGTTTGCCCATTTGATGATCTCTTTGGGACAGAGGCCGCCACTGAGCCTTGGAAAGCAGCCCCAGAGTTCCAGAGTCCTCCCTGGACTGAAGTGCAGCTCTAGCCACTGACCGGACCTCACTAACCGACGTGGAGCGTCCATCCTCACTTCCAAGGGCCCGCTGCTTGAGAAAGTGGCCTTCGGGGAGGTCCCTGGCCCTGCGGGTTCTGTTTCCCGGGGGATCCCAGCTGGAGGAGCCCTCCATGGAGCCCAAGGCCGGAGGAAGGATGCCCTCCTTGCTGCCTCCTGGATCCCAAGGCCGGAGCTTTCTCCCATCCCCTCCTACCCCAGAACCGCGCCAGAACCTCACCCATGTCCGCTCCCCAGCTCCACAAACTTGAGGCTCAGAGATTTGTTCTTCCTCCCCCCTTCCCTCCCCCACCCGAAGGAGAGGGGCCAGGCCGAGGAGAGGAACCAGCCCGAGAGTTCCCGACCTTTAAAGGTCATAGAGGAAAAACCCAGCGGGAGGGAGGGAGGGAGGAGGAGGCGGCTGGGCAGAGAGGAGGGAGCCCGAGCCTCCGCGGCCCCTCTCCGTCAAACCAAACCCAACCAAAAAAACATTATTTCTCCTATTTCCTTTTCTCGAGATGAACGATAAACTGTCCATCCCCCCCAAGAAACTGATAAAGGCTCTAATTTAACTGGGAGGCTTAGAAATGCCATTTCTACGCAAAACAGGAAGCCAATAATCAGGATGCAGCGGGGCGCGCGGCTTGATGGAAAAGGGCGGCGGCGGCGGCGCCCCCGCTCGCGCGGCCGGCCGGGATGCCCGACAGCTAAGAGCCGGCGCGGCGAAGCGCAATCATATTTTAGTCAAAACAGGCCCAGAGCGCTCGCAGCCAACTGTAAATTAGCATCCGAGGGCAAATATGCAGCCAATTTGAGATAATGAGGCCTGATTATGCCATCCAATGAATGTTAACGAGGCGGCCCCGGCGCCCGAGCCTTATCTCGCCGGCCTTCCATTTATTTTTTTAATCGCCTCGCATTTGAACTCTTTATTTGTTTTTGCTTCTACTTATTTCCCCCCTTCCCCTGCTCCCTCCTCCTTCCCCCTCTGCCAGCCCGCCCTCCTCCTCCTCCTCCTCCTCCGCCGCCGCTTCCCCAGGGCTGCCGGACCCGACTCCCAGGCCCTGCTCTCCCCTCCCCCCGATGTGACCCCGTCCCCTGGGCCTCGGAGGGAGGGGCAGGAGGGACCTGTGACCCTGCGGGAGCCCGAGAGCTGGGCCATCCTGCCTTCCTTCTGCCCCCGGAGAGGGTCCCGTGGCCTTGGAGCGGGCTGCGGAGGGGCCTGATGGGGGATAAACAGGCCACGGCCCGAGGGAGGCCCTGGGGAAAGAGGGGGTTCCACCTCCATTTCTATCCCGGCGTCCTCCTCTCTTTGGGGCTCCCCCGGTTTTGAGGGGGCAGTCCCTGCTCTCCTGTACCTCTAGGGAGACACACAGCTCCCACCCTCGGGGTGCCTCTGCTTTGCTTAGAGAGGATAGGCCCCGTCTTCTGGAATCTCTGGAGCCATGGAGGGATGTCTCCCCTCACTTAGCCCCCTTCCCCCAAGAAGAGTGAGCCTTTGGCACCGGGCTGAGGAGAACAGACATCCGGGCCTCCAAAGAGCTCGAGAATAATTGCAAAGCAAAAACAAGTTGGGAATTGAGTAGGATCAGGGAGAATGTCTCCTCAGGGACGATTTCTGAAACCAGCTATTCGGGGCCACCCGGGAATCAGAAGATCTGTGCCCAAACTCTAGATCTCTCTGGGAGATCTTGGACAAATCCCTTAACCTCGCTGAGCGTCTTGGAGATGGAGAGGGTGGTCCTGGGAACTTTTCAAAAGTGCCCCAAGTATATTTTCAGTAGAATTGGTTGTGATCCCCGAGCATTTAAAGACCCGATTCTGAGACTGATCTGTGCTCTCTGACTGAGTGCCAAAGGGGTCCATGACCTCAAAAGGTGATTAGGATCAGAAAACGTCCAGGGCCTCCTCCAAAGCCTGATCTCTGTGTCAGGGAGACACCCCAAATTCCTGTAGCACCCCCAGTTGGGATTTGAACTTAAGCCCCACTCCAAATCCAGCTCTTTCCCCCAAACTTCCGCTAATCAGGGTGATGAGGGGGCAGCTAGGTGGGGCTATGGTCTATAGAGTGCCAGGTTTGGATTCAGGAAGACAATGTCTTGAGTTCAAATCTAGCTTTAGATACTAGCTGAGTGACCCTGGTCAAGTCACTTAACCATGTTTGCCTCAGTTTCCTCATCTGTCAAATGATCTGGAGAAGGAAATAGCAATCCACTCGAGTATCTTTGCCAAGAAAACCCCAAATGAGATCAAGAGAATTGGAGCAGACTGAACGACAACAGCAAAGGTGAGACAAATTAGATTATGGTGGTTCTGTAAGTGGAAAAAGTGCTCTGAGATCAGAGAAGAAAAGGCCTTTTTCCTGTGATGAGGGAGGGGGAACCAGGGAAGGCCTTTTTGACTTGGAGCCCAAAGGAAAGGGAGGATGGAGAGGATGGTAATGGGGAGCAATAGGGTGAGAGTCCAATCAGGAGGAGCAGCCAAGGCGCATCCAGGGGATCCAGGGAGTCCGCTTTGACCGCACTGTCAAAAACTCCACCAGGGAATAAGGGAGCGAGCAAGCTGGCCAGCAATACAGTAATGCACACAGTTTTCCTCAGGGAACTCCCTCTAGCAGCACGATTACAGCCTGTCTATAATTTCATTTAGGTCATGGTCTATTTTGAATCGGAATAAACATTCTGAGTATGAATCCACCCACTCCCTCATTCTGCAGATGAAATTGAGATCTAGAGGGGTCAAATGACTTTCTCCAGATCATACCAGAAATAGAACTAAGATTCAGATTTAGGCCCAGCACTTTTTTCATTGTACCTGAGTTCTAGGCGATTGCCGCAGGCATTTGAGGTTAAGTGACTTGCCCAGGGTCACACAGCGAGTACGAGTCAGAGACAAGCTTGGAATCTCATTTTCTTAGCTCTAAGACTAGACTCTATCTGCTCCGCCAGGATACCTCTAATAATAAATAAGTAACAAAGCAGACAAACAAATAACAGAGGAAGACTTCCAGCAATAGTGGACGCCCCCCTCACTGGGTGAACTTCTGGGAGCACGTGAGCAGCAGTTACATAGGGCGGCTCCGCGGGGATGGAGCGTGGTGTTTGGAGGTGACCTCTGGGTGGTTGAGATCACGGAATTAGTGGAGTATTTCAGGAGTTAAAAAAGCTTTTTTTGAGTGATTATTATTATCTCTTGATTTTTAAACAATTTTTTATTACAACTTTTTATTTACAAAACATCTGCATGGGTAATTTTTCAGCATTGATCCTTGCAAAACCTTCTGTTCCAAATTTTCCCCTCCTTCCCTCCCCCCCACCAAGATGGCAGGTAGTCCAATAAATGTTAAATATATTAAAAATATATGTTAAACCCAATACATGTATACATATCTATATAGTTATCTTGCTGCACAAGAAAAATCGGGTCAAGAAGGAAGGAAAAGAAACTGGGAAAAAAAACAAAATGCAAGCAAACAACAACAGAGAGAGTGAGTCCACACTCTGTTCCCATGATCCTCTCTCTGGGTGTGGATGGCTCACCTCCTGAGTGATTATCTTTAGAGTGATTTGCACTTTGCAAAATATTCATCTTATAATTGTTATTAGCCATATTTTGCAGATGAGGAAACTGAGGCTCGGAGAGTTAATCACCTTGCCCGGAGTTACAGAACTAGTCAATGTAGAAGGTAGAATTTAAACCCAGGCCCTCCCCAACTTCCAGCCCAATTTTCCATCCACTGCCCAGCTCTGCTTCTAGTAATGGCAATAATAGGCAGCAGTGATAGTGGCTGACACTTCTAGGTAAGGTTTGCACAGCCCTTTACGTGTAACATCATAAAAACTCTGAGAAACATCTTCTTATTCTGCAGATGAGGAAACTAAAACTGGGTGAAGGAAGGGGACCAGCCCAGGAACTCATGGCTTGTCTCAAAAGTAAGATCTGAACCCAATTCTCTCTTAAATCAGTTTGAATTTTCCCTGGGCTCAATCTATCAGGTGGGACTGGGCGGTTCTTCAAGTGTCCGCCTCATCTTGGATTCTCCTGCTCTTTTGGTCCTTTCGGGGAGCCCAAGGATAGAAGGAATCACACGCTTTCTCTCCATCTTTCTCCATTTTTCCATTTATTCCTGCCTCTCATTCTCTCTTCATTTTACTTCATTCTCTCTTCCCCTCTCTCCTACTCTTTCCATTTTTTCCAATTCTCTTTCTCCATCCTTCTCTTTCTGTCCCTTTCTCCCTTTTATTCCACTTTCCTTCTCTCTCCCTTTCTTTTCCTCTTTTTCCCTTTCCCTCCCTCTCTCTCCATTTTTTTCTTCATTGCATCCTCATCCCACTATCTTTCTTCCTTCTTTCTCTCCCCTTTATTCCCTCCCTTACTTGATTCGATCCTCCTTTCTCCCTCTCTCTCTCTCTCTCTCTCTCTCTCTCTCTCTCTCTCTCTCTCTCTCTCTCTTTCTCTCTCTCTCTCTTATTCTCCTCTCCATCTGTTTCTTCCTCAGTCCCTTTGTCTCTTTCTCCCTTCCTCCCATTTTCTTCCTCTTCCTCTGCCTTCATCTTTCTCTCTCCATCTTTCTCTCCCTCCCTCTTTCTCCCTCTCTTCCTTCCTCCCATTTTCTTCCTCTTCCTCTGCCTTCATCTTTCTCTCTCCATCTTTCTCTCCCTCCCTCTTTCTCCCTCTTTCTTCCTTCCTCCCATTTTCTTCCTCTTCCTCTGCCTTCATCTTTCTCTCCATCTTTCTCTCCCTCCCTCTTTCTCCCTCTCTTCCTTCCTCCTGTTTTCTTCCTCTTCCTCTGCCTTCATCTTTCTCTCTCCATCTTTCTCTCCCTCCCTCTTTCTCCCTCTCTTCCTTCCTCCCATTTTCTTCCTCTTCCTCTGCCTTCATCTTTCTCTCCATCTTTCTCTCCCTCCCTCTTTCTCCCCGGCTTTCCTCAGATCAGCTCTTTCACTCTCATAGACATGTTTACTCACACGCTGTCTGGGAAGTGCGAATCTTCCCTAATGGATGCTTTACCCAATTAAATAATTATCTCAGGCACATGTGCAGGAGCATCCTCGGCACTGCCGGGGTTGTCTCCCCATTCCCAGGCCCTCTGACCAAATGTGTCTCCTCACAGGCAAGTCCTGAATCTTCCCCTGGCTCCCAACTGAATCTCATTCGTGAAAGGCTCACAAGAGCTGGAAGGAACCTCCAGGATCATTCAGAAGCCCGAACCCGAGGTTGGGGAGATTGTTCTTCTTTTAAAAAAGGCCAACATCCTGATTATTGCATTTTAACACAATCGGTTTCCCTGGAAATTTTACGAGGCTTATTTTAAAAGGATTTGGGTAGGAGAGAGGAGGAAACAGCATCCCTTGCTAGGGGACAAGCAGAAGGGAAGCGGGATGTCCACGTTTGGTTAAGTTCAGTGGAGAGCTCAGAATGATGAGAAAGAATTCTATCCCACAGAGAGCAGGGGGAAACCAGGCTGGGTTTGCAGTTCCAAGGCTCAAGGCCCAATTCCAGCTCCATTGCTCATGGGCTGGATGAGTCCAGAAGACTCAGCATTCAGCCGCAGAGACTTCCTAGCTGTGTGACCCTGTGCAAGTCATGGATGCTGTTTGCCTCAGTTTCCTGATTTCTAAAAATGGCTGGAGAAGGAAATGACAAACCACTCCAGGATCTCTGCCAAGAAACGGGGTCATGGAGATTGAACACAACTGAGAAAATGACTGAACACCAGTTCCACTTATTTTAATGTAGATCTGAGGACAGCAAGGAGGCGCCATAGTGCACAGGGCATCGGGCCAGAAGTGGAGAAGACTCGTCTTCCTGAGTTCCAATCCAGCCTCAGACAAGCACTAGCTGTGTGAACCTGGGCAAGTCCCTTCACCCCGATTCCCTCAGTTTCCTCATCTATAAAATGAATCAGACAAGAAAGGACAAACTATCAGTGGTTTCTCTGCCAAGAAAATCCCAAATGGGTCTTGGACAGTCCGACTGGATCGAGAAAAAAGAGTTAACAAAGAAACAAACAAAAGATCTCAGCCAAGTAGCTTCATTTCTCTTGGTAATTTCTTCCTCAGTAGAATGAGGGGTTGGGCTTGAACTCACGGATCTCTGAGGTTCCTCCCAGTTCTAGATCTAGGATACCAGGAGCCCCCATGAAGGGAGAGCAGACAGATTAGAGGCGACAACCTAGAGGATCATCCCTGCCAGCCTTTGTAGCTCTCTCCAGCTCACAAAGCACTCTACCTATACGCTCTCATTCCCCTGTGAACAATCCTGTGAAGCTGGAGTTTCTATCATTACCCCATTTTTTTTTTTTTTTTTACCACCAAGGAAACTGAGATTGCTAGAGATTAAATGATTTGGGGACAGCTGGGTGGCGCAGTGGGTAGAGCACCAGCCCTGAAATCAGGAGGACCTGAATTCAGATCTGACTTCAGATACTTAGCACTTCCTAGCTGTGTGACCCTGGGCAAGTCACTTAACCCCAATTGCCTCAGAAAAAGAGAGAGAGAGAGAGAGAGAGAGAGAGAGAGAGAGAGAGAGAGAGAGAGAGAGAAAATGATTTGTTCCAGAGTTTAACAGGTTGTGTGCCTAGGAGATAGGAGTGAAATGGAAGTCTTCCTTGTTGCAAGTGGCACTCCATGCACTGCCACCCATCTACCCACTGCAAGGCTAAACAAATCCTGCCTTTAATTAAGTGGCTGTGTGACCATGAACAAGTCACTTAACTTCTCCAGAAATTCAGGTTCAGAAAAAATGACATTCTAATTCACTTCCTAATATCCTTCTCTGTCAACGAGAGCTAATAAATGCTGCCGTGGGAGCTTCAAGTGGCTACTGGGAGGCTGGCGATAAACATCTGTAAGAGGCAATTGTATTTTTATATTATTTTTAAAATTTTATTTAATAATAACTTTATATTGACAGAATCCATGCCAGGGTGATTTTTCTACAACATTATCCCTTGCACTCGTTTCTGTTCCGATTTTCCCCCTCCCTCCCTCCACTCCCTCCCCCAGATGGCAAGCAGTCCTTTACATGTTAAATAGGTTACAGAATATCCTAAATACAATCTATGTTTGCAGAACCGAACAGTTCTCTTGTGGTACAGGGAGAATTGGATTCAGAAGGTAAAAATAACCCGGGAAGAAAAACAAAAATGCAGATAGTTCACATTCGTTTCCCAGTGTTCTTTCTTTGGGTGTAGCTGCTTCTGTCCATCATTTATCATTTGAAACTCAGTTAGGTCTCTTTGTCAAAGAAATCCACTTCCATCAGATACATCCTCATACAGTATCGTTGTCGAAGTGTATAATGATCTCCTGGTTCTGCTCATTTCACTCAGCATCAGTTCATGTAAGTCTCACCAAGCCTCTCTGTATTCATCCTGCTGGTCATTTCTGTAAGAGGCAATTGTAGACACAGCCAGCCTTGCCCGGGGTTCCGATTCTGCCTCACACATTAACTAACCCTGTGACTCTGGGCAAGCCCCTGTACTCTCAGGGTCGCTCGGTGATGTTCCAAGACCCGAAGTTACAGGGAACTCATTGATCTGCATAATTGGAGGGAGTTTCCACTCAGGGACTCCCTATACCCCCCAAATCCCAGGTCCTGGCTGAAAGCCCATCTCACTAAATTAAATGAGCATCGGGACCCCCATCAGTCCTTCCCGTTCACTGAGAATCCTTGCCTTTCTCATCTGCATTCTAGGTTTGAGGGTCCTAAGGGGAGGGGAGAGAGAAGAGGATTATGGGAGGTTAATATTCAGTAACTACTTAAGAATATGGAGATCCTAGGAAGGGAAGAAAATAATTTGTGTTACAGTTGAGCAAACCGAGGCTCAGAGAGGTGATAGGACCATATCTCATAGAGAGGCCGGAGGCCATCTAGTCCAACCCCTTCATTTTACAGACGAGTAAACTGGGGCCCAGACAAGTGCGGTGACTTGCCCAATGTCATACAACTAGTGTCAGAGGCAGATTGACCTGGGGTCTTCCTAACTGCCCCTGGGCTACTAGTGAACATGGAGAGAAGGTCACAAAAGCTCGGGTTGGTTTCCCTCCGGTGATCGGTGATCTCACCCTTGCAGACATCCCTTTATTTCCTGTCAGGGACCCATCGCTGATCCTCTCACAAACCATCCACGAGTCGCTCACCCCAATGGGCTGGATTCACGGCTGGGCCCTTGTCTCTGCATTAACTACCTCCCACTCGTTTTTAAATGAGAAGATTTCTTTAAAATTATCAATGAGTTAATCAATGGTATTATTAGGGGCCCGCTTTGTGTCAAGTACCATGGAGGTCTCTGTCTTAGAAATTGAAGTCTAGAGGAAATGGCTTGGGGGCAGCCAGGTGGTGCAGTAGCTAGAGCCCCAGCCCAGGAGTCAGGAGTTCCCTCCTCAGAGATTTACTCCTTACTAGCTGTGTGACCCTGACCAAGTCACTTACCTCCAATTGCCTCCCAAACAAAGAATCAGAAAATACAAAAATAAATAATTGGTCAGTAGAGGAAATGACTTGTTCAAAGCTACACTGCTAGTTAATTGAGTTCTCCTAACTGGTTAATTCAATTCAATGAATGTGCATTTATTAAGCACCTACTAGTGTCAGGTCCTGGGCTAGGGACGGAGAATGTAAAGGCAAAAAGAAATCAATCCTTTCCTGGAGGAGTCTGGGATCTATTCACAAGACTCCTACATCACTGAATGTTGGTTAAAGTTCTTGCGATGGGCAAAAGTCCTGGGGATGCTGAGTCAGGGATACGGATCCTTGCAACCCTGAGCACCACTAAAGAAAAGCAATTTCCTGGTCACCCAAACTAACATTTCTATGCTTGTGCCTCCTGGTGCCGGAGCGCCTTCCTGATGTTCATTTAGCCTCACAGGATCACGACTGTACCTCCGCTCTTTCGCTTTGTAGATGAGGGGTTATGTGACTTGGATAGGGTCTCGCAGCTACAAAGTGGGAGAGCCGAGACTCCAGCCTAGACCACGGTTTCTCTCTCTGTCTGCAGCTGTTTCCTGGATGTGTTACCCAGAGGAGGGGGCCTAGTTTCTCTCCCTTTCTTAAAAGGAGAAAACAAATGTAAACTACAGAAGAATGGATGTGGATTAACTGACCGGGCAGGCAGGGATGTGCAATGGAAATGGGCAGAATGAGAGATGTGGAGAAGAGCCGAGTTCCAATCCTGCCTTTCCCACTTACTGCTTAGGTGACGTGAGGGGGCAACGATAACAATAACTAGTATTTACATAGCTCCTATACGTATATCGTCTCATCTGTCCTTACAAACAACCCCGGGGGTGGTGCTATTGTTATCCCCATTTCACAGATGAAGAAACTGAGGCAAACAGACAGAGATGACTTGCCCGGGATCACAAAGCTAACGAACATCCCCGGCAGGATTCGAACTGAGGTTCTCCTGTATGAAAGTCCAGTGCTCTTTCTACTGGGCCAATACTTCTCTCTGGGTCTCAGTTTCCTTATCTGGGAATTGGGATGATTGGATTCGCTGACTCCTGACATCTTCTCCCGCTCCAAATCTACGATTCTGTGACACATCGGAGAGAGGTTGGGGCCGGCTGGAGCTCTAGCACTGGGGCCGGGAAGCCCCGAGTTCAAATCTGACCTCAGATGGGTACCAGCTGTGTGACCCCGGACGAGCCACTTGACCTCGTTTGCCTCAGTTTCCTCACCTGCAAAATGAATTGGAGAAGGAAACGGCGAGCATCTCTGCCCAGAAAATTCCAGACGGGGTCACAGAGAGTGGGCGCAGCTGGTTTGACTCAACCGCCTCCCATGGGCTTTATGGGAAGTGGTCCCTTGGCCTCCTGTGGGTCCGGACCCTCGTGGGGCAGGGGAGAGGACCGGGAGCGACACCTCCCCATCCGCGGCAGCCCAAGGATTCTAAATGGGAAAGGAGGGAGGGAAAGGAGGCGGGCAGAGCCGCCCGTGGCCACCAGGTGGCGGTGCTGCCCACCTCCTGGGCTAGTCCCTGGGAACGCCTAAAGACTTTCTCAAGGAAAAACCGGGGGGCCTCTTTTCTTCCCATTCCCCGACTTAGAAAGAGGCAGAGAGACAGAAACAGAGGCAGAGGCGGAGACATCTCAGAGAGGGGTCTCTGAACTCCGAGATTCATAGAGATCTCTTTCTTTTCTGCCCTATCTGGGGGTGGGGGGTGGGGAGAGAAAGAGACACAGACAGATAAAGAGAGAGACAGAGACAGATGAGAGACCGAAACATATATGGAGACAGAGAAAGAGAGACAGGCGGACAGACAGAGACAGAGACTCACAGAGAGAGACAAGAGACCCAAAAAAGCCGAACTGGCCCAGCAGCCCCTCATTCATCAGCGGAGACCGCCCAGGACCCCGGGAGGCAGAGGCCCCACCAGCCACGGCCTCCTCCCAGTCCCGGAGCCACAGCTTTGGGAACCCACTAAAGCCCTTGGCGTTGTCCACTGCTTCTACACCGGAGGATTTATCTCACGAGAGGCACCAGGAGCTGCTTTGCTGCCGCCCCTGAGGACCGTGGGACCTTCCCGCTGACTCAGCCGACCCTCCCCCACGGGGGTCTCCCACTAGCGATGGGGGCCCCCGGAGAGCAGGAGGAGGCTGCTTTTCTATCGGCTCCCTCGGACTCAGCCCAGAACTTTGAGCCTAAGTAAGCACTCGCTGTTGCCTCCTTATTTCTTCCCTTCATTCATTCCCTTATCCGGTCAGGCAGGCAGATGCCCACCAAGGGGTGGAGGGAGACCCCGAAAGGGGCCCATGGACTCGAAGACCTCCGCCGAGAAGCTGCTTTTCATATCATGGAAAAATCACGGGGTCGATAATGAGAGAAGCTGCGCTTCTAAAGCACTTGAGCTCTCCGGGCCTCGGTTTCCTCATCTGCAAACGGAGAGGAATGGATTAAATGGTCTCTGAGACCCTTCTGGCTGTGAACTGTGGGCCCATGATCCTTTATTCTCCATGAGAGAGGCCAGAGGACTCCAGTGAACGCTCAGCTTGTCTTTCTCTGGGCCCCTGGGGGGGACGGTCCCTTACATTTCCCTGCAGGAGTGGAAGGGGCTTTAGGGGGCTCTGATTGGAGACTGAATCCAACCTTTCGAGCCCCCCCTTGCTCCCTCCACCTGGTGCCCCAACCTGTCCTTCCCTGGGCTCAGGGGCAGCGGGCTGGAACAAATGGTGGCTGGGGGGGGGGGTGACCGGCCGATGGGACCGATAAGCCACGCTTCCTCCCCGTTCCCATTCCCCGCGGCCCTGCCCCTTTTATCTCCCCCATCTCTTTCTGCCAGGTCCTCCGGCGAGCAGAGTGGGCTCCGATGCTGGGAACATGTTATTACTCCCTTACTGAGTAACCAGAGCTGGAAGGAGGAATGTGTCCGTCTCGGGCAAAATCTAAACCTTGTACTTCCTGGGTGAGGTCATCGACGGGAAGCCTGGAGCCTTGTGGGGAACGAACGCAGAGTTTCCACGATGTCTTCAGTTTAGGGGCAACAGGACTTTGGTGCAATTACAGACACTGGGAATAATCCCTGATGTCAACATTCAGGGCTCTCATCAGCTGAGTGTTTCTTACCTATCCCAGGTCTGGCCACTGAGTCTCCCATTCCCCCAGCAGCTGTTTCACATCCCCCCCCCCCCAGTCCCGAATCCCATCCTTCCAGCTCTCCTGTGGCTCTCCAGGTGATCTGTCGCCTTCCTCCCTTGTTGAGAAGACAGAGTCCGTCTGGCTCCTACTTCCTCAGCTCTTCTCTCCTCCAACGCAATCTCTGCATCTCCAGAGACCGGTTCAATTTGTACTTCCACCACTGCAGGTCAGGGACCCTCCAGCCTCTCCTTGAATCCCTCAAATATCAGAGAACTCACTACCTTCTAAATGTTGGGAAGAATTATTCCACCTGGTCTCAATCTCCCACTTTGCAGCTGCCGTCCCTGGCTCCTCCTTGGGGCTAATGCTTCTGTCTCCTGCTCCTTCTGCTCAGAGGATGCATTTTCTTTTTCTTTTTTAAATAACTTTTTATTGACAGAACTCATGCCAGGGTAATTTTTTACAGCATTATCCCTTGCACTCGCTTCTGTTCCGATTTTCCCCCTCCCTCCCTCTACCTCCTCCCCCAGATGGCAAGCAGTCCTTTACATGTTAAATATATTGCAGTACAGAGGATGCATTTTCTTGCTCCTGAGTAAAGCTAACACTCCCTCCACCCTCTGCTCGCATCTCCTCTCACGTCCTTGTCACCTGTGCCTCAGTTGACTTTCTTTTGCATCTTCTGTTTCTCCTGGGCTCTGTTTGACTTTGGCCAAACCATTTAATCTCCAAAGCCCCCTCTGTAAGGGAGTCTAACCAAGAAAGGCTTTGCGCTTCCCGCCAGCTCTGGGAAAGGAAAGAGAAATGGAGCGATTGGGGGATGGGTCAAAGGAAGGCTCATCCCCTGTGCCTCAGTTCCCTTATCTGTAAAAGAAGGGAATTGCACTGGATGAATCCAGCTTTCTCTCAATTCCATTGCCTCTTTCTAGGGTCATGTCTTAACTCTGCTCGTTATTAGCCTTTCTGGCTTTCTCACATGTAAAAATGGAGAGTAGCACTTTCCGGTGTCTGAGATCACTTTCTGCTCTAAATATAGGATCTTATTAACCCTTGCTTGGATCCTGAATTGGTGGAGACACGGCCTTCAAGGAGAGCGGGTTCATTCGAAGTGCTGTTCTTCTGACAGCCAGCAGAGGGAACCTTCCAACCGAATCACAACTGGGATAGCTATTAAAGCCTGAGAGCTGTGGGGGAAGGAAGCTGGGAGGGGCAGCCTCGAGTGTTTAGTCAGGTTGGGACAGAGGAAGGTTGTACCCAGAGGGGAGGGGCGGATTCCAAGGACTGACCCTTAGCCAGACCTTAGGAGAGCCACTCATTCATCCTCCACCTCCTCCCCAGGCTTCCACCCGGCCACCAAGGTGGGGAAGGAAATGCGGCTCTCCTAGTCTTCAAAGTTCCCTGGCCCCAGTCAGAGTTTTCTCCCTTTGGGCCTTTCATCCGAAATCAACAAACAGTAATCGAGACTCTTAGAGATGTTGAATTCAATTAGCATTTATTAAGTGAAATCAATAGTGATTGAGAATCTTCGATATGTTCACCAATATTCAAACAATCCCACCAGCATTTATTAAGTGAAATCAAAAAACAGTCATCTAGAATCTTCGATATGTTCACCAATACTCAAACAATTCAATCAGCATTTATTAAGTGAAATCAACAAACAGAAATTGATAATTTTATATATATTCACCAATACTCAATCCAACCAGCATTTAAGTGAAATCAACAGTGATCTAGACTCTTAGATATGTTCACCTATATAATTCAAATAATTCAGCATTTATTAAGCAAAATCAACAATGATTAAGAATTTTACATATATTCACCAATGCTCAAACAATTCAACCAGCATTTATTAAGTGAAATCAGCAGTGATTAAGAATCTTAGATATGTTCACCAATTCAATTAGCATTTATTAAGTAAAATCAATAGTGATTGAGAATCTTAGATATGTTCACCAATATTCAAACAATCCAATCAGCATTTATTAAGCAAAATCAGTAGTGATCAAGAATCTTAGATATGTTCACCAATGCTCAATTCAATGAGCATTTATTAAGTGAAATCAGAATTGATCATCATATAGTATTGTTGTTGAAGTATATAATGATGCCCTGGTCCTGCTCATTTCCCTCAGCATCAGTTCATGTAAGTCTCTCCAGGCCTTTATGAAGTGAAATCAACAAACAGTGATCTAGAATCTTAGATATATTCGCCAATATTCAAACAATCCAATCAGCATTTATTAAGCAAAATCCACAGTGATTAAGAATTTTACATATATTCACCAATACGCAAACAATTCAACCAGCCTTTATTAAGTGAAATCAGCAGTGATCAAGAATCTTAGATATGTTCACCAATGCTCAAACAATTCAACCAGCATTTATTAAGTGAAATCAACAGTGATCTAGAATCTTAGATATGTTCGCCAATATTCAAACAATCCAATCAGCATTTATTAAGCAAAATCAACAGTGATTAAGAATTTTACATATATTCACCAATACGCAAACAATTCAACCAGCATTTATTAAATGAAATCAATAAACAGTGATTGAGAATCTTAGATATGTTCACCAATGCTCAAACAATTCAACCAGCATTTATTAAGTGAAATCAGCAGTAATTGAAAATCTTAGATATGTTCACCAACGCTCAGACAATTCAACTAGCATTTATTAACCATTTACCAGGATCTCACCTTTCAGTGATATGAAAAGTCTTTCCAAAGATGATGATCCCTTTCTTCCTGCCCATCCTGAGGGATGGGAACGATCTTGTCCTGCCCAAAGTCCCAACAGAATGTCCTTAGTCCTTGGAGGCCTTCCTTGACCTCACCTGACTGGAGGACAAAGCCTGTCCCAGGGGGAGCCGGCTGGGGAGCCCATGAGCAGCCGGTCTTTCTTTCTTTCTTTTTTTTCCCCCTCTCCACATTTCTGATAATATTCATTATCATCCCTCTCCATCATTCTTAGCGAGTGGTGTTCTGCGGACTGCTCACCCCGACCACATACCTTTCCCTTGCCCCCGGCTATTCCTTAGTTCCGTTTCTTTAGGGATCGTGATGTCCTGAGGCTCGCAGGCACTCCATGCACCAATGACAGCAGTAACAGCTGCCATTGAGATCACATGGGGCTCTTACAGGCATTTTCAGGAGATGGAAACCGGGTGGGTGCAGGAACTATTTCAACTGTGTCTTGGTAGCTTGAGCTCCTGGCATAAAAGTGCTCGGGGTTGATCTCTCTCGAGCCTTACGGCGACCCTATGAAATCATTCTCCAAGTATCATCTCTGTTGTACATATGAAGTAAACTGAGTCTCAGAGAGTTTAATGATTTGTCAGTGAGTAAATTAAAGGAATTTGTTAAGCACATACTATGTACCAGGTACTATGGTAAATCCTGGGTGTATAAAGACAAGTGAGTTTTTGTCTTTAATAATAAAGAGAAGATAGCACTTTTATTTTTATTATTATTATTTTGGAGATAGCACCTATAAGGGGCAGCTAGGTAGTACAGTGCATAGAGGTCAGCAGGACCTGAATTCAAATTCAACCTCAGATAGTTACAAGCTATGTGATCTTGAGTAAGTCACTTACCCGATTACCTCAGTTTCCTCATCTGTAAAATGAACTGGGGAAAAAAATGGCAAACCACTCCAATATCTTTGCCACGGAAGTGAAACTACTGAAAATAACCGAGTAACAATCAGGGAGTGGGAGCCGGGGAAGGATGTTCTCTGGTCCTCAAAGCCACAGCAGCTGCACTGATTACTATGTCCTTTCCAGAGGTAAGGGAGTATCGATTATTGTTCCCACAGCTAGAAGTAGAAGATGGGGGAGGGTTTTTCTAGAAGGGGAAGGGAGTGTGAAGCGGCAAGAGGGGAGGATGGCCAGGGAGCAGCGGCAGCTGGATCTGGGTCAGGCTGGAGATAGTGAAGTCTTAGGGAGGAGAAGCCCCAGGACAGGAGCTGCGAGGCAAGGGTGGGACGGCCAGTGCTGACTTAGCCAGACGCACAGCCCGGCGGGTAGCAGGAGGGGTGGGAGCACTATTCCCTGGGCCACACTGTCTCCACAGGGAGCAAGGCTAAGTATTGAGAGAAAACACTGTGACTCTCTTCCATGGGATCACCATGGGATGGGGGCCCCATAAATAACGAAAAGAAGAAAGTAGCCATCGAACAGTAAAGATATGGACAAGATGAGTGGGATGTGGAGAGGGGGGAGAAAAGAAATTTTGGGAGGGAGAAGTTCAAGGAAGGAAGGCTTCCTGGGGGGGACGATATCTGAGCTATACTGGAAGGATGGGTAGAATTTTAGCAGCTGGTGAGGGACAACATCAGAGCCGTAAGGAACAGCGCTTATGGACCACTGAGGCAGTGGGAAAGTATAGGATGTGTTGAGAAGAAGAAAGTCATGTGGTGTGGATTGGTCATAAATGAAGTGGATGATAATAGGAAAGGCTAAAAAGTTAAGCGAGAGCCAGACTGAAGAAGGCCTTGAATTGTAAACACAGCTCAGTATATAGAGCGTTATAAGGTTTTCAAAGATCTTTTCCTATGTTATCTCAGTATCAATCCTGTGGGGTCAATGCTATTATCCCCATTTTACAGCTGAGGAAAACAAGGTCATGTGACTTGCATAGGGCCATAGAACTAGTCATTTTATATGGTAGAGTTTGAGTTCTGGGCTTCTTGACTCTTGGTTCAGAACTCCATCCACTTATTCTCAGCCTTTTTTCTTTTCTTTTCTTTCTTTCTTTCTTTCTTTCTTTCTTTCTTTTCTTTCTTTCTTTTCTTTCTTCTTTCTTTCTTTTCTTTCTTTCTTTTCTTTTCTTTTCTTTTCTTTTCTTTTCTTTCTTTCTTTCTTTCTTTTTTTTTTTTTTAAGGCAATTGGGGTTAAGTGACTCGCCCAGTGTCATGCAGCCGGTAAGTGACTGAGTTTAGATTTGAACTCAGATCCTCCTGACTCCAGGGATGATGCTCATTCGACGGAGCCATTTAGCTGCCCCAATCTTAGCCTATTTTAAACATTTTAAAATAAATTTGATTGAATCAATTAACAGAACAATTAAACAGAAACAAGTGATACAGTGCCTAAGTCTAATTAAATATTCCATTCTGCCCAATTCGTCCCCTATTTGGTGCCAAGAAGGGGAAGTTATGTTTCACGCTGTGCTCCCTGGAATTGATTGGCAATCTCAGAGCGAGGCTTCTTGTGAGTGAGTGATTGAGTGATTTCTCTACTTCCCCTCTTCTATGCATCATTGACATATTGTTCTCTCCTAGTAGAATGGAAACTCTTTGAGGACAGGATCATTTTGTTCTTGTATTCCTAGGGTCTTGTATATATAAATAGTTGGTGTGCATACAGTAGGGACTTAATAAATGCTTGTTGAATTGCTTTGAAATTCTGGCTTTGTTTATTTTATAGTGAATCAGTTTACACAAATCTTCTCGAGTTTCTTGGATTCTTCATGCTCACCACTGCCGCCATAATATTCCACGTTACTCATGCACCATGGCCACCTCCCAATTCTTGAACATTGTTTTGTTTCCATAATTTTTGCTGCCACAAAAAGTAGCCTCAGCGGATTTCTTCTCTTTCTGGTCATTACTTACTAGCTGTATAACTCAGGGCAAGTTGCCTCAGTTTCCTTCTTTGTAAAATGGGGCTAATAATAACACTTTTCTCCCAGATTTTATAAGGACCAAATAAGGTAATAATTGTAAAGTGCTCAGCACAGTGCTTGGCACATAGTACAGCTATATAAATGTTAGTTATATTATTATTATTATTATTTCTATGCAGAAGCTTCCAGATATGTCTCTTCACCCTTGAACTTGATCTCTCTTTTTGAGATTCTACATCTCTTACCTGTCCATTCTTGCCTGGAAGTTCCGCAAAATCTCAAACTTACCGTGAACCAAACCCAGTTTATTGTCTTTCCTCCTCGGTCCTCTCCTCTGTTAACTTTATGGTTTCTGCCCATTCACTATATTATTCATGTTCAAAACCTTGAGGTTCTCTTGGACTCTTTTTTTCCTCCTTCACTTCTTCCAAGCCTGAGAAGCAGCATAGAAAAGAATACTAGCTTTAGAGTGAGAGACTCTGGGACCCAACGCTGCTTCTGAAGTCTATTCCCAGCTCCTCCGGACCTTGGTTTTCTCACATGTAAAATGAGAAATAATTATATTTCATTCTCTACTTTATGGGACTATTTTGGGGAGAAGGAATAAACATGTATATTGCACCTGTTATGTATCAGGTACTATACTAAATGCTTTATAAATATTACCTCATTATATCCTTAAAACATTCCTGTGAGGGAGATGATATTATTATCTCCATTTTGCAGATGAGGAAATTGAGTTTGAGAAATTAAGCAATTTTTCCAGGGTCGCACAGTTAGGGTCTAAAATAGGATTTAATCTTAGATCATTCAGTGCTCTACCCACTGAGTTACCAGCTGTTCTGGAAATGTATTTATGCTTGTAAACTTTCTTTGCTAAGTTTTGCATCTGTTCTTTCCCCTCCACAGTGTCCCTAAGGAGCTGGTTTTCTGCTATAGCAGGCCGCTGAATGAGCAAGGTTTGTGGCCCTTGGGTGCCCGCTGCCTGGAGCTCTTGGTTTCCAACCCCTGCCATACCACTGACCAACTTCAGCAGTTACTGTAGGTTAGGTGGCTCTCCTTCTTGAAGGTTGGCCAGCAGCTGGATCACCTGATCAATCCCTCCGATTACCTCTGCCCCCATGGAACACTACTTCCACTTCCTCTCCCCCTATCCCTTTATTGAGGGGAGGGGGGAGTCAGTGACATCAGAGCATCAGGAAGGAACCGGAATTCTCAGCTCTCTACCAGCGGGCCCCAGTGCTGGGGCGGGGGACCCCATGGAGAACGAAGGGCAGTTTGATAACAAATGCATAAAGTTAGTAGGCACCTACTATGTGCCAAATGCCAGGCCATGAACCGGGATACAAAGCACAGCAGCCCTTGCCTTCATGATCTCATTTGAATGACAGACTTATGAGCAGGCGTTGTAAGTTTCATCATACCCATTTTTCTGATGGGGAAACTGGCTTAGGACTTTAGACCTCAGTTTCTCCCTCTGTAGAAAGAGTCCTCAATGAACTTTTTCATTTTCAAATTTAAATTTATGATCTCCTATGACTTGCCTTGGGTCACACAGCTAGTAAGTATCACAGACAGAATTCAAACTCCAGTCTTTCCCATTGCCTCATCTAGGGCTTTCTCCCAGCCCCACTTACCTTGGCAATATTACCTCCTCCCATTCTCCGACATAGTTCCCCACCCTAGCCTGCAATGCCAGGCTCGCTCCAAACTCCAAGTTTTGCCGGCAATTCCAGTTTTCTGACTTTTCTGTGGGACTTTGAACGAGTCCCTTATCTCTTAGTTTTGGGGCCGGAGGAAGTTGTCTGTGGATCTTCAGCCGTACCATGTGCTGTTAACACATCCTTTGATCTTTAGCGTCAGATCTTCATGGAACCCTCCCTCTAGGACACTTCTCCGGGATGAGTCCCCAGAGAGCGACTGGCTAACCATCCCCTCAGTGTTTTTGTGGTAACTCTGAGGGGTGAGAGTTTCTCTCACATCATTGCTCTCAGGGCTTCCATTCATTATCAGTTAATTAGTTAGCATTTCAGAACCATAACTGCTAAGCAATGACTGTGGTTCCAGAAACATTCCATCAAACAGGAAGCACTAGGTCCACAGGGACAAAAAGAACTCTGGAACGAAACTCACATTTCCTGGTTTTTGGAAACCCTCTTCTCGCCTTGTGGAGAAACCCCTGTTTGGGGCAGCTCTCTGCTGGGCTCCACGGGACACTGTTCTTCCAGGTTCCGAAATCCGCCATCCCTCGGTGGGTCAAGTCTGTGTTTCATGTAGCTCTACGTCCCAATGGAGACACTGCTATGATCATTGCTACTGACTCTGAAGACATCGTTACCACAGCCAATGGAAACTCAGAAGCTTGTGACCTTTGGAAGTTCACAAGGTTTTCACCTCAATTAATGGGAGTCAGGGAGAAGAAGGAGAGGAGAACCTTCTTCTTCCTCCCCTCTTCCCCTTACCCAATTCTCCCCTGGGATCCTTTACAACTAAAGTCACTCCCCTAGCTTGCTGAGGGTATCATCCCACTCCTGTGCTGGGCTGCTCTTCAATTCTCTTCAATCAATCACCAGGTCTATTCCCTAAGTATAAAAGCTGAGTAGCTTTCATCCAAATGGCTGAAAACCCATAGGATTCTCAAAATTGATTAAGAACTTATCCATAAGTTTGATTATGATTCCCTTTGACTGTTCGGTTGATTCCATCAAGATGTTTAGGTATGTGATTGATTAGCTGGGGGCTGGAGTCAGGGCGAACCCTTTCCCCCAAAGGAAACCTGGTACTACAGGGGGAAATGCATTAGATGGGATGGGATGACTTTTTTCTTGACTCTATTTCTGAGGTGAGGGTATCAGGGGGGAGGAAGTGGGAAGTGATTTAAGAGCTTTTAAAACTAGAGGAGAGATAGAGAGAATGAGGGAAAGAGAGAGGAGAGAGAGAATGGGAGGGAGACAGACAGAGCTACACACAAAGAGACAGAGAGGAGAGAATGGGGGGAAGGGACAAAGAGAAACAGACAGAGAAGAGAAAAAGAGAGAGACAGAAAGAGATAGACAGAGAGGCAGAGAGGAGGCAGAAAGAAGAATATTGAATATAGAGTTAAAAGATCCAAAGTTATTATTATTAAGTTGTTTAGTCATGTCCAACTCTTTGTGACTCCATGAGCTCTAGGCCCTTCTTCTATCCTGCATTATCTCTTGAAGTCTGTCCAAGTTCATGTCCATCGATTTCTTGATACTATATCCATTTCATTCTCTGCCATGAGTCTTCAGTCTTTCCTAACATCAGAGTCTTTTCCAGTGGCCAAAATATTTAACTTCAGCTTCGGTATTTGGTCTTTCAGTGAAGTCTGACTCTCCAAAGTCTTCTTCAGTTTGAAGGCGTTCATTCTGCAACGCTCAGCTTTCCTTACAGCCCAGCTCCCATAGCCAAAGCTTGGGAAAACCCCAGCTTTGACCATAAGGACCTTTGTCAGCAATTCTTCAACATTAGCCCTTGTGTTCCAATTTCCCCTTCCCCCTTCCTCCAAGCCCTCCCCTAGATGGCAAGTAGTCCAATATATCTGCTTATATATTAAATAATAAGGTGACGAAATATAGCCTTGTCACGCTCCCTTTCCAATCTTAAACCAATCAGTTGTTCCACGTTCCATTCTAACTATTGCTTTCTTCTCCCCATATAGGCTGCACAGAAGGCAAGTAAGATGATCTGGTCCTCCCAACTCTTTGAGGATTTGACACATTTTGCTGTGATCCACAGAATAAAAAGGCTTTAGTGTAGTCAACGAAGCAGAAATCCATGTTTTTTCCCTGGAACTTTTTTGCTTTTTCCATCATCTGGTAAATGTGGCCAATTTGGTCTCTAGCTCCTCTGCCTGTTCAAAAACCAGCATAGTCTTAAGCATAACCTTGTTATGTGTGAAATGAGAACTGTTGTCTGAAAATTTGACATTGTCCTTCTTTAGGATTGGGACATAAAGCGCTTTTCCTACTGCTGAGTTTCCCAAATTTGCTGGCATATTGAGTGCCACACTTTGACATCATCCTCTTTTAGCATTTTAAATAGCACAGTTCTAATTCTGTCACCTCAGCTAGTCTCCTGTCACCTCTACTTAGCAAGACTTCTTGTTTTAATAGATTTATTTCCCTCAGTTACATGTAAAACAATTTTTTTACATTTTTTTTTTAAATTTTGAGTTCCAGATTCTCCCTCTTTCTCCCCACCCCATTCCCACTGAGCAGGCCCATGTGAAGTTCTTAAAAACATTTCCATAAAAAGTCATGTTGCAAAAGAAAACAGATCTCTCCCCCCAAAAAAATCCTCAAGGAAAAAAAAAAAGAAAGTAAAAAAAGCGCGCTTCCATCTGTATTCAGACACAATCAATTCTTTTTCTGGGTCTGGATAGCATTTTTTCATCCTAAGTCTCTCAGCGTAGTCTTAGATCATTGTATTGCTGAGAATAACAAAATCACTCACAGCTGAGCATCCCACATCATTGCTAGTACACAGCACATTTCACTTTGGCTAAGAGAGGACTTTCCAGGTTTTTCTGATAGCATCCTGCTAATCGTTTCTTATAGAACAATGATATTCCTCCATAATCACATCCTGCAGTTAATGGGCATCCCCTTAATTTCCGATTCTTTGCCCTCAGAAAAGAGCTGCTATAAATACTTTTATACACATAGGTTCTTTGGCTTTTTTTTTTAAATCTTTTTTTGGGATTCATGCCTAGTAGTGGTATTCTTAGCAAGGCTTTTTAAGACCCACTTGATTTCAATCTCCAGAGTGTCTGGCTCTAGCACATCACGGTTATAAGATATTACGATCTTTCTTGTACAATTTTCTGCGGATTCTTGCCACCTCTTCTTAATCTCTTCTGCTCCTGGTAAGCCCCCTTCCATTTTTGCCTTTTGCCATGCCCATATTTGCTTTAAATGTTTCCTTAATATCTTTAGTTTTCTTGAAGATATCTGTCTTTCCCATTCTATTGTTTCCTTCTTTTTTTTTTTTTGGCATTGCTTTTATTTATTTATTTATTGATAACTTTTTATTGACAGAACCCATGCCAGGGTGATTTTTTACAGCATTATCCCTCGCGCTCACTTCTGTTCCGATTTTTCCCCTCCCTCCCTCCACCTCCTCCCCCAGATGGCAAGCAGTCCTTTACATGTTTGCATTGCTTTTAAAAGAAATTTTCTTATGCTTCTTGCTCTTCTCTAGAATTCTGCATCCCACGGGGTATATCTTTCCCTTTCTCCTATCCCTTTTGCTTTCCTTCTTTCATCAGTTATTTGTACAGCCCTATTGTCGACAACCAATTTGCTTGGGGATTTTTTTGTGTGTGTGTGGCTGCCTCCTGCACAATATTGTGAACCTCTGCCCATATTCTTCAGGCTCCCTATCGACCAGCCCTAATCTCTTAAATCTATTCTTCATTTCCATTCCATATTCATAAAGGACGTTATTCAGGTCATACCTGTATCATATGATAGTTTCCCTTACTTTCTTCCATTTAAGTCAGAATTTTGTGACAAGAAGCCAATGATCTGATCCACAGATACCTTCAGGTCTTTTTTTCAACTGATCATACGGAGCTTCTCCATCTTTGGCTGAAAAGCAAAGACTCAATCTCATTTTGATATTGACCATCTGGTGACATCCAGCTGTCGAGGTGCCTTTCAGGTTATTGAAAAAGGTTATTGCAACGCCCAACGAGTTATCTCAACAAAACTCTATCCATCTCTGCCCTGCTCATTTGTACTCCAAGGCCAAACTCGCCTGTAATTCCATATACTTTTTGATTTCCTATTTTAGCATCCTAATCCCCTATGATGAGTGTGGCACTTTTTTTTTTTTTTGGTATTGTTTCTATAAGATACTGTAAATCTTCATGTAACTGACCCATTTTAGCCTCTTCAGCCTTATTGGCTGGAGCATAGATCTGTATTGCTCTGGTGTTGATCAGTTTGCCTTGAATTCAAACAAAAAGGTCCAAAAATCTGGATTCAAATCTCCAATCTTGCTACTTCCTTTCTGTTTGACTTGGAAAGAGGCATTTAAACTTCTTTGGTCTCAATTTCCTCATCTATAAAATGGGGATCGACAGTTTAGTTCCTCCTCATCTTCCCTTCTCTTCTCTTCCCCTAGCCTCCATCCATGGCTGGGAATTTTAGAACCACTGGTTCAGGACAAAGAGCACTGAGTTAGATTCTTGGTTCTAGCTCTATGAAGCTAGAACCAAGCCTTGGGCAAGTGACACTCTTTGAGCCACAACTTTGTCAGCTGGAAGACATAATAATAAGACTTCTCTGCTTGAATTTATGGGATAAATATGGAATATATTTCAGAACCTAGTCCCTAAACTAGTTGGACTCTAGCTCCTTCCAGCTGTAAATCTATGATTGTTGCCCTTTTAAGAGAAGCCGTGTAGTCTAGTGAATAGAAAAGCAGCTTTGGAGTTGCGAAAACTTGGGTCCAAGGTCTGCTTCTGACTAATCCTGGCTTTTGTGATACTGGGTAAGCCCCTTAAGCTCTCAGTGTCTTACACAATGCTCATAGATTATAAATTCATTTATCCATACCCTCACCAGGAACTCCCTATATTTGATGAAATCACAATGTACGAAAAACCCTTGTACGTAGAGATGAACGAATATTATTACTCATAAAATGTAGAGCATTTAAGGTTTGCAAGATCCTTTGTAAGCATTTGATTCTTGTGAATATGCTTCTTTTTCACAGATGAGATGGCAGGTGACCCATCCAGGATCACACAGCTGGGAAATCTCTAATTTTTGATTTAAACTCAAGCAATTTTTGACTCCCAGCTTCAATTAACTAGTTCTGCAATATATTCTTTTTTTTTTTAAATAACAGCTTCTTATTTTCAAAACACATGCACAGATAGTCCTCAATACCCAGCCCTTCTGCAATATATTCAATGTTTATCCCATGCATTTTACTGCAGAGAAGTTTGGAAAGAAAACTTTATTATTCCATCTCCTAATTGACAAAATTGAAGCTCAGAGAGTGTCATTTGCCCAAGGCCTATAACTTCATAGAACCTAGCTCAGTGCTCTTTGTCCTAAACCAATGGTTCTAAAGTTCCCAGCCATGGATGGAAGGGGAGGGAAGAGAAGAGGAGGAAAGATGAGAGGAGGAACTAAATTGTCAGGCTGACCCCAGAGTGGCTAACTACATCTCCCTTTAGGGTTCTATGGGACTTTAGGCTTTTCTAGTATTAAAAAGCAATCAGAACTTTTTCTTTTTCTTTACTTTTTCTTTCCTTTTCCTTTTTTTCTTTCTTTTTTCTTATTTTTGTTGAAGCAATTAGGATTAAGCAACTTGCCCAGGTCACATAGCTAGAAGTGTTAAGTGTCTGAGATCAAATTTGAACTCAGGTCCTCCTGACGCCAGGGCTGATGCTCTATCCACTGCGTCATCTAGCTGCCCCAACATTTTCTATTATTAAGTCCCGATTTGTGCATTCCACCCAATGATTATCAGTTAACATTAGTCAGAAAGAGTCCATTTGCTTTTAGCAATAGATATTTACTAAGTTTGAATCGGGTTAAAGTTAGAGCATTACATCAAAAAATTCCTGGGTAACTTGCAGCTCTTGTAAATCCTCTTGCTACAGGTCCTTTTCTCCCCTTTGTGGGGCCTTCATGAAGTTTCCCATTGGTATGGTGGAGCTGCCCCCACTCCCCACCCCACCCCAGACTCCTCTTGGAGTCCAGAAGCTGACTTTCTTTGATGTGTTGAGTTTCTCCTTTGCTTCCAACGAAGATACTACCCCCAGCCCCTATTGTCCCGGGGATAATTAGCAAGCAAATCGATAAGAAGCCTGGTATCTTTGACCTACTCAAGCTCTCAAAGTTCTCCTCTTGTCAAGGGGTGGGGAGATATGGAACGCTTTCATCCTTCCCTAAATGATTCTCAGGGACCTGGCTCTCTTTGAGATCCCAGGCACTGAAATGCTGGATTCCCAACTGGCCTGATATTTTATAGGAGACCCAAAGACACAATAGCATGGACATCAGATCAATGCCTTGGCTAGATTCACCTTAAATAAGAGGGATGATTGAAGAATGGACTACCCCTTTTCTAATAGGATCCGTGACTTTAGAGTGGGCTCTACAAAGAATTTAGTCCAACCCTGTTAGTTGTAGATAAGACCGAGTCTAAGAGAAGCTAAGTCATTTGGTCACAAAAGGAAGTGACTTTACTTATAAGCATTCAAGTCCACCTAACAAAGTAAACACTTTTTGTAGGTGGGACCAATAATCCATCTCACAGAGAGATCTATGATCCCTCCTCGGTGTATGTGGATCCTGTCTTGGCCAATATAATACAAATCCATTGGGAAGAGTTACTGGATCCATAGACGTAGCTTGTCAGAGATTCCTTTCTCAATAGTGGATACCACCGCTATAATTAATCTCATTGTTATCATGGGGGAGGGGAGCCGTAAAAAGGGTTCCCTCATCCTTGAAAGGGTTGAGACCCACAATCCTCCACTCTGCTTTCTTGGCATACAGTAAGTACTTAATAAGTGCCTTTTTATCGATTCAGTGATTTGTTGATTCATTCAGAGGATTTAGAGCTGGAAAGAAGCTTGTGGGCAATTTCAATTAACTATTTCTTTTTACATGTTAGGTTATCTAAACTTAAAGAGCAAAATGACTCGATGGGGGTCACACACAGGCGGCAGAGACAGGATTAAAACTCATTTATTCCAAAATTCATTAACTTCAGATCCATCGCTGACTTCATTACCTACGTTGGCTTTATATTCAGTGCAGCCGTGTTAGTGAATGAGAGAGGGCATCCTGGGTTCTTCTCCTCCCTTGGAGCCAGGAGGAGAGGTCCTATTTAACCCTTTTCTTTCTTGTGGTCCAGTTGGACAAAGCTGTCCATATTTGCTTTATTTCTTCTGTCTGCGCTATCGCGGCCTGGAGACCAACCTCTTTCTTTCTGCCCAGGTGACAAGAGCATCAGCCGGACCGAGAATCCCGGGTTGAGACAGGACCAGATGGAACCCCCTTTGGCCCCGGCCACCGCTAAGATATCTCCTTTTCAGGCAAGGAATCTCTCCGAGAATTCATCCTTCGAGGGAAGAGATTTGTCTCTTGAGCTCAGTCCCCTCCACGGTTAGAGTCTCGGGTCAGACACCGAGGCAGACGGCCTGTCCTTCGGGATCCCCGCTTTAATGGGGAAGAGAGACTCCCTGCTAATACCTACCCAGCCCCACAGAAAAAGTACAAATTGCCAACGACTCCACAAACCCTGGGTCGCTAAATACCGGAAAGGTTTAGAATGAGGGAAAGGAGCTCTGTATGGCCGGGCTGCTCTGGGAAGGCTTCCCGCGAGAAGAGGAGATTGCTGGGAAACAAACCACAAGGAGGTAGTCCAGGGGGAGAAGGGGAGGAGGTGGGAGCTGGCCAGGCTCTGGGAGTGGGGAGGTGAGTCAGGCTGCTGGGAGAGGAGGGCGGTCACTGAGGGCTGGGACTGAGCTCACAGGGAGTCGGGGCCAGAGGGGCAGGAGCTGCCCGGCCCGAGCCCGCTGTGGGGATGCTGAGTCACAGGGTGGTGCCGGCTCTGGGGCGAGCTCACCCTGTATTTATCCACTGCAGCCAGGGCCAACCCGGGCCAGACCCCCCTGGATCAGGACACCTGGCTTCTGTTAGACTGCAGCATCTCTCTCCTCCCTCCCACACCCGCCCTCCCCGGGGCCGGTTTCCTTTGGCCAGATGCCGGGTTTAAGAATAATGCCGTTGCCATTCTTCACAGGGGCCACCCCGTGTGGCTATTTCTTCCCCAGATGTCCATGACATCCCCTCCAGGCCTCAGCAGGCCCCTGCAGGAGCTAGCAGGACCGAAAACACCCCAGTCCCTCGGGGCCGGCCCTGCGCAGACGTGACGACTGTCTCCCAACTTAGCTTGGCTCGGCCTCCGAGGACAAATGACCCGTTTATTAGCAGGCTGTCCTTGGAGCCTCTGCGGTGTGCCTGGGAAGGCAGGGCCCGCCAGAGCTTGCTTGCCTTTGGCAGAGCTTTCAGGATGCCGGGATCCCCACCCTGCCCCGGGAGGCACCGGAGCTGGGCGACGGGGGAGCTGACGCAGAGCCCCACCGGCCCCGCGTGGGCTGGGGGCCTGCAAAGAAAGGCCTGACGACCTTCCCCCAGCCTGCCCCGAGAACTCAGAGAGAGACCGGGCTTCTGAGAGCAGGAGAGAGAGGGAGGCGACTAGATTGTCAGGGGGGAGGAGGGACTGGAACCAGGCTCCTAAATCCCAGACCAACCGTCTTCTTAAAGTTACCCTGTCTCTCTGAACTAGAAATTGCATTAGCTTTCCTGTCATCGTCCCTCTCTCCCCCATCCCTGCCCATTCAACCAGGCAACCAACAAGCATTTATTAAGTGCCTACTATGTGCCAGACTCCATGCTAGGTCCCAGGGGTCCAAAGGCAAAAATGAAACAGTACATACTCCCACAGAGCTTATATTCTTTTTTGGGGGAAGGGGGCTCTGTACTTGATTATATATATATATATATATATATAATATAAATATAATATTATATAAATATTATATATGAATAATATGTTGCTGTAGTGCCCAAGATGCATTGATATGATTCTTTGTGTTGAAAAGGCCAGAGAGCTTGGTTCTGGGAGTCAAGATTCTATGTAATGGAAATACTTTGGGGAGGGGCAGCTATGGGGCAAAGGATAAAACACTGGTCCTGGAGTCAGGAGAAACTGAGTTCAAATGTAGCTTCAGTCACTTACTAACTGTATGGCCCTGGGCAAGTTTGCCTGAACAAAGAAAGGAAGGGAGGAAAGAAGAAAAGAAAGAAAGAAGTGAACAGAAAAAAGGAAGAAAAAAGAGAGGAAGGGAGGGAGAAAGAGAAGGAGAAAAGGAAGGTGTTAGGAAAGGAAGAAAGGAGGGAGGTAGGGAGGAGGAAAGAAAGGAGGGAAGCAGGAAGGAGGGGGAAAGGGAAAGAGGTAGGAAAGGAGGAAAGGAGGGAAGAAGAAGCAAAAAAAGAAAGGGAGGGAGGGAGGAAAGAAAGGAAGGAGTAAGGAAAGAAGAAACGAAAATAAGAAAGAAGGAAGAAAGGAAGGGAGGGAGGAAGGAAGAAAGAAACAAAGAAAGTAAGGAAGGGAGGAAGGGAAGGAGAGAGGGAGGGAGGGAAGGAAGAAAGGAAGAAAAAAGAGAGGAAGGAAAAAAGGAAGAAAAAAAGGAGGGAGGGAAAAAGGAAGGGAAGGAGCTAATTCACTTCTGTTTTGCTCCTAGAGCACAGCACCTTCTCTGAGGAGGGCACACCATTCTGGGCAGTCCCATATAAGTGTCTCCCACATAAGACATACTGACCGTATCCAGACAAAATAAGAGTAATAATAAATAACACGCTGCTGGATGGCACCACAGTGCACAGGACACTGGGCCTGGAGTCAGGAAGCCCTGAATTCAAGTCTGCCCTCAGGTACTTCTAGCTGTGTGACCCTAAGCAAGTCACCTGATTTTGTTTGCCTCAGTTTCCTCATCTGTAAAATGAGCTGGAGAAGGAAATGGCAAACCCTTCTGGTGTCTTTACCAATAAAACTCCAAATGGGGTCAGGAAGAATTGGACATGACTGGAAAAAAGATTGAACAATGACAAATAATAAACAAGGAACATAAGGGTAAATACAAGGTAGTTTGGGGGCAGGAGGGAGCCGGCAGCTGGAGATATTGAGCGGTAGCATCGACCTGAGCTTTGCACAAAGTGGGTATTCTAAGAGGCAGAGTGGGGGTGGAGGGGTGGGCCTTGGACACAGGAGCTGGGTAATGGAACGGGGCAGAGGAGGAAGAAGGAAAAGGTCACTTTGACTCGAGTAATTAGTGTGAAAGGGAGTCGTGTTTTGGAAGCCCAGAAAGGTCATCTAGATCCACATCATCAATGGTTTGGGTTCCAAACAGAGACGTTGTAGGTTATCTTCAGGCCTTCTGAGCAGGGGAAGCCCCCTTCGCTTTAGGGATGTCTCTGGAACTGGGCGGAGGGTGGATGGGAGAGGAAGGAGACCACGGGAGAAATTATTACCAAAGTCCCATCGAGAGGCACAGAGGTAGGCCGGTGAGCAGGTGAAGGGAGAGGGCGCTGGACGAAGATGTGAAATGATGTCTGATCCCAGACTGGCTCTATGGGGCCAGGGAGAAGGAAGAGACAGGGGGACATCAAGGCAGGGGAATCTGGGAGGCGGGACGGCGGCACGCTTGGCGGGAAGGAGGCAGGCTGGGATGCGCTTGGCGGCTAGTTCTGAAGAGGGAAAAGTTCTGTTCGGCCATATTGAGTCCCAGAAGTCCCGAAGCGTCCAACGGGGAGACGAGGGCTTAGCCCTCGGGAGGGACTCAGGCTGGACACATCGCCCTGAGAATCAGCCATGGAAAAGAGGATTGGGCTCACAGGGACTGAGGAGATCATCAGGGCAAATGTCAGAACATAGAGAGAGAAGCGACCAAGTCTGGGAGAATGTCTCCATCCCAGGCAGGAACCTCTGGGATCCTTTTACCCTGCAGCCATTTTGGGAAAGTTCAGCTTCCTCACACACCCTTCTCTTTGTACAGTGACTCAGAGAGTTGTGAACAGAAGAATGTGAGTGCTTCAGGTTCTAATGAATCAACGAACTTTTCCATCCTCTAGGTAAGACACAGGGGCCGTCACTCCTCGCACTCACTGTCCAGTGGCTCTTGGCTGTTTCTCGCCCCCCCCCCAAAAGCTCAGTTCTGGTGCTGAAGTTTAAGATGAACATCAGTAAACTAGGAGGTCTCGAATTCATGGCATAGGAGGATTGAGTAAAGGAGATGTAGGGATGTTGAGCCTGGAGAAAAGAAAAAGCCAGGGAGGAGAGGAGGCTTCTGGTATTGGAAAGGCTGCGATTTGGCCTCTAGGACTAGAACCAGGAGCCCTGGGTAAGAGCCACCAAAAGGCCAATTTAGGGACAATGTCAATAAAGACTCTAACAACAGAATTATCCAAAAAAAAAAAAAAACTGCAATGGGCTACCCCCGGGAGAAGTAGGGGGATTCTCTATCTTGGTGGGCTTCAAGCAGAAGCTTGAGAGTAGCTAGAACCCTGGCCTGGAGTCAGGCAGACTCAACCTCAGACACTTACTAGCTGTGTGACCCTGGCAGCTAATGTTCTGTTCCATTCTATTTAAAAAAAAAACCCAACAAAATAGATTTATTATGAATTCTATACGAGGACAGGTTCCATGAATGTCAGTCAACACAGCTAAGATTTAATTGATTTTACTGGAAGGGACAATTTTAGGGAAAAGGCAATACCCATGTGTACAGTTCAGATTTTCTAAGTAAATTTATGTTAATGTTATTTTGGGAAGAAATGAAAATGTTCAAGATACGAGTAGAAGAGATGAAAAAAGAGAATGATTTATTACACTTTTAACATAATTTGCCTCAGTTTTTATATCTGTTAAATGGAACTATAATAGCACCAAGCTCCCAGGGTTATTGTAAGGATCAAATGAGATAATATTTGTAAAGTGCTTTGCACAGGACATGGATTAAATCCAATTCTCGCCCAAGTCAGATATCACTCTGATGTCATTGATCCTCTTTAAAATGAAGATTGGAAAACAAGTAGGTATTAAATAAATGCTATTATGATAAATGTGGAAATATATTTAGAAAAATTGCACATGTTGGATTATTGGCTGTCTAGGAGAGGGAAGGGAGGGAAAGGGAGGGAGAAAAATTTGGAACAGAAGATTTTGCAAGGGTCAGTGTTGAAAACTATATTTGCATGTATTTTGAAAATAAAAAACTATTATTAAGTTAAAAAAATAAGAAATGTTATCATCATTATTAGAAGCTGGACTTGTCAAATATGTGGTGATAGAGGAAACAGTGTATGGGTTAATTTTTTTTAGTGTTTTATTGATGCCTTTTTCTTTTTTAAATGAACTTCCTATTCCATCCAGGATCAAATATAAAATCTACTTACTCAAAATAACAATTCTAGGGTAAAGGCAATAACAGTACAGTTCAGGTTGTATAAGTAAGTTTATATTAATTTTATTAAACTCATTTAACTCCAGAATGTTTTCATTGGCTATTCCTGAAGTCTGGAATTCTCTATATCTTCACCTCCATCTTCTGTCTTTCCTGGCTTCCTTCAAGCCTCAGTGAAAAATTTCATCTTTTTCAAAAAACCTTTCCCAGTCTTTCTTAATTTTAATGCAATCCCTCTGAGATTATCTTCTATTTATTTATTTAAAAAACATTTATTAAACACCTACTATGAGCCAGGAACTGCTAAGTCCTGGGTTTGTACATACTTGTTTCATGTTACTCTCTCATTAGATTAAAGGGTTCTTAAAAGCAGGGACTGCTTTTTTCTCCCTTTCTTTTTTCCTTTCCTTCCATCTCATCACTCCTCCCTGCTCCGCTCTCTAGGAGAGAAAATGAATAAAGAACAATTTTAAGTTTAACCCAACCTAGAAACATTTTCTCCCTCATTTGCTTAAGTCCGGACAGGCAGCAAAATAATAAATCAATCCCTGATTGGTAGAATTTTGTCGATTTCTATGATGTAAATTCTCCCACCGATGATTGAACAGTTGACTCTTCAGAGCCTGGGAGCTGGAGCTGGATCCAGTATGTCCTAAATAGAGAAAAGTAACCCAAGTTCATATATTATTTGTGTCTGAAAATGTCCACCTCATTCTGTATCTACCTCTTTGTTAAGAGATAGGAAGCTCGCTTTATCATTGTTCTTCATGACTCACGATTCTTCATTGTACCATTGGTGCCCTTAAATCCTTTTGATTTTCTTTTGGTAATCGTTGCATAATTTGTTCTCTTGAGTCTGATCACTCCACTCCGCATCAATCTTTACAAGTCTCTTCAGGAGGCTCTAAATTCTGTCCTTTTAAAAATCATTTCTTAGGATTCTATGCCACCCCTATCACATAATTTGCTCAGATATTCCTCTGTGGTCTTTCAGACTGTTCCTTTACATTGGTGTGGTCATTCCTCTAGTTCTATTTCACTTGCTATCAGTCCATCGGTCTTCCAAACGTCCTCCGAATTCATCATATTAATCACAATAACAGGCCATTTCACTCCTGGACCCCTCTGTAGCCTTGGCCGCTTCCATAATAAAAATGTGAAGCAGTTCAGGGACAAGCAGAAATTCCTGGCTCGTTCCACCAGAGACCCCCTTCCAAGCTGACACTGGCCCATTAAGCACCGCTCTTTGAAGTCCAGCCTTTCAACCAGTTCCAAGTCTGTGACTGTTGTCCTCTATTCCCCATCTCTTCATTTTTTCCACAGGAATAACCCGAGTTATTTTATCAAATGTTTTGTTAAAATGAGGTAAACTTTATCTCCAGTATTCCCAGACCGAGCACTTGAACTCCCTTGCCAAAAAAAGCAAATAAAGTCCGTTTGGCACACCCTGTTCTTGAGGAAGCCCTGCTGGCACTTTGGAATCACCGCTTCCCTTTCTGAAAGGTTCCCCAACCATATCTTTCATCATTCCTTCTACAAATCTGCCAGGAATCCCAGCCAAGGGGGCCGGCCTAGGATTTGCAGACGCCGTTCCCTTCTCCTTTTTGAAAACTGGGATGACATTTGTCCTTCTCTAGTCCTGTAGAATGTTTGCTGTTCTTCAAGATTTTTCGAATATCACTCATGGTGATCAGCAATCACACTCCTTCTCACCTTTGGGCCAGGTGACCTGAATCTCTTAAGGGCTGCTAGGTGCTTTCCTATTCTCTTCTGAAGTGGGTTCCCAAGGTCCTCTGCAGATCCCACCCCCCTTCTCCCCGCTTCCCCTGTCCCAGATCCTGGCAGGGATTTCCCTAGCAGATACCTTCTGTTATCCTTTCCCTTTTCTGGCTGTTCCTGTTCTCTCCCCATCCAATTGTGGTATTTGCCCCCAGATCCAGAATCACTAATTACAGCTTAACTCCTTACTCTCCTGGTTTTCCTTTCTCTCTCTCTCTCTCTCTGGTCCCTTTTGTCTTTGATAACTGGCGCCTCGGTGTCCACCCTACTAGTCTAAATGCCAGCATCCCCAGAGGCTACTCAAAATTCCCTTCACTCCTGCGCTCCAAGCTTATTCCTCCCTCTCTTTCCTTATCCCCTTTATCTGCCTCTCCCTCCTCTCTAATCCTCTTTTTCTGTCTCTTCTCTGTTTCTCTTTCCACTTTATTTCTGCCTCTATCTCTCTCAATGGGATCTGTGAGTTCATTGGTGCAGGAAATTCCTGGTAAGAAAACTTCCTTTGTCCCTAAAGAGCTACAGTCAGAGAGCTGGGGATGGACAGATTGGTAGCTAGCATTTACATAGTATAAACTGAAGATTTGAAAAATCCTGTTCATCTTCACAACACACTTGGAAGGTAGATTCTAATATTATTCCCATTTTACAGATAAGGCTAAGAAAGATTAAGGAACTTGCTTATAGTGAAACAATTGGTAAGTAAGAGTATGAGGCCAGATGTGACTCCAGCACTAAAAATCTACCCACTGAGCCCAGCGTGACTCAGGCAGGATGAGTCTGAAGCATTGAACCTAGTTACATCTTCCTGGCTCCAAGGCCAGGTTTTTAGTCTCTCTGGAGCTCTGCTCTTTTCTCAGTTTTTCCTTGTTTTTCATCTATTGATCTCAGGTGTGAAAACTTGAGCAAGATAGAGCTTCTACCTCTATCAACAAGCATTTATGAAGCACCTACTACGTGCTAAGGGCAAGCATATGAAAAAGGCCAAAAAATCAAGAAATAAAACACAAAAAAGCCCCTCCTTTCAAGGTGTTCACAGACTACTGAGGAAAACAGTGTACAAATAATGAAGTACAAACAAGACAAATAGGATAGAATAGAAAAAGTTAGGATGACTAGGAAATAGCCGAGGGATGTTGGGAAGTTAGCATTGACAGGACTTGGCAAGAGATCAACAGATTGGGAAAGGCGGCTTGGGGAAGACTTCTTGCAAAAAGTGAGATTTTGGCTGAGTCTCCGGGGAGGGCAGGGAAGGCAGTCGGCAGAGATGAAAAGGGGGAGGAGGGTTCTAGGGACTGAGGTCACCCGAGAGAATATTGGGAAGAGGAGATGGAGAGGCTTGTGTAAGGAGCAGCAAGAAACCAATAATTCACTGGGTCACAGAGCCTGGGGAAGAAGGAGGGTGTGAGAAGACTGAAAAGGCAAGATGGAGCCTGGTCAACAAGGATTTTAATACCCGGACAGAGGATTTTACCTTTGATCCTGGAGGGTATGGGGGACCACTAGATTTTGTTGAATGAGAGGGGGGTTGATAGGATCAGATCTGCTCTTTACAAAAGTCCCTTTGAAGGGATAGCCCGGTGGCACAGTGGATAGTACTGGCCCTAGAGTCAGAAGGATGTGAGTTCAAATCTAACTCCTGACACATAATAATTGTATGACTCTGGACAAGTCACTTAATCCCAATCGCCCTCCCCCCCTCAAAAAAAATCACTTTGTTCCCTGTGGAAGATATACTGGAGTGGGGAGAGATTTGAATAGTCTGGGTGTGAGGTAACAAGGATTCGTTCCATGGTGATGAAAATGTCAGGAGACGGAAGGGGAACCGTAAAAGGGATGCTGGGAAGTTAGAATTGACAAGACTTGGCAGAGTGACAGAACTAGAATCAAAAATATTACCTAGACTGGGGTCTGTGTGATAGGGATGGGGGTTAGTGCCCCCCTGTTTGTTAGGGAGAAAAAGGATTATGGGGGGCTGATGATGAGTCTCAGTTTTGGGCATCTATGGGACATCAAATTCAGAATATTCAATAGCAGTTGGGGATGTGAGACTGGGAGAGCGGTTAGAATCCTCAGCAGTTTTGTTGTTTCTGTTCAGTCATTTTCAGTTGTGCCCAATTCTCCATGACCCCATTTGGGGATTTCTTGGCAAAGACACTGCGGCGCTTTGCCATTTCAATGCTAATTGACTCCCCGGGAGATGATAAGAACATTAAGTATAAAGGGAGAGGGAAAGAGGGCACGGATCGGAGCCTTGGGCGACCCTCAAGGTTGGCTGCCATGATCCAGATAAAGATTCAGGAAAGGAGACTGAGATGGTGTGACCAGCTGATTAACTGGAGAACAGAGAGCAGCCAGCTAGAGAGAAGAGCCCATCAGGGAGAAGAGGGCCATGGTCAAAGGCTACAGGGAGCTCGAGGTAGGATGAAGACACAGAAAAGGCGTCCTTTCACCTGGACTGTTTTAATAGATGGCAAAGTTTAATGGTTAGGGGTGGAGGTGGGGGTTTCAGAGTGTTTTCTAGAAAGGCTGGATCAAGTCACAGATCTGCCAGCAGTTTATTAAGGTGTCTCTCTTCCTGCTCCTCCAATAACCGCCATTTTCTATTTTTATCATCTTTGCTAATCTAATGTAGAATCTTAGAGATGGTTTAACTTGAATTTCTAGTTATTAGTACAGCAGAGGTTGAACTCTGGCACACAGGGGTTATCTCATGGAACACAAACAGATCTAGGGATACAGACTCATCTTGAAAGGACTTGATGCTTTTTGATGATGCAGAATATCTTTTTTTAAAAATTTATTTATTTATTTATTATTTAATGATTACTTTATTTTTTTTTTTATTTTTTATTTTTTTTTTTACTAATGATTACTTTATAATGACAACATTATTCCTTGCACTCGTTTCTTTTCCGATTTTTTTCCCCCTCCCTCCCTCCACCCCCTCCCTTAGATGGCAAGCAGTCCTTTATATGTTGGATATGTTGCAGTATATTCTAGATACAATATATGTTTGCAGAACCGAACAGTTCTCTTGTTGTGATGCAGAATATCTTGAGTGGTCCATAAGTCCCTTCATGACAGCTAAAGTGGGGGATTAAGTTTAATCTCTGAGATAGAAAGAGTAATCCTCTTAAGACCTTTAAAAAGGAACAACTCTGATTTTTGTCATTTTTCTGAGTTCAAATCCGGCCTCATACTAGCTGTATGACCCTGGGCAAGTCACTTTATTTTGCTTGCCTCAGTTTCCTTATCTGTAAAATGAGTTGGAAAGGGAAATGGCAAACCACTCCAGTAAATTTGCCAAGAAAACCCCAAATGGAATCACAGAGAGGGGGACATGATTGAAAAAAAAAAGACTCACCGCCCCCTACCCCAACTCCTTGAAACCCTTAAAGTAACATTCCAATTACTCACATAACTTTGGGACTTTCTGTGAAGGGTGGTAGTCTTAAAGTTCTCCAGACTGGGAACATGGCCACTGTTCCAAGGCATCTCTAACCATGGGCGATCTCTTTTGAGTTTTAGAAGTCCCTCAATCCATGTTCTCAGTAAGTTCAGAATAGACCTTTTCTGGTGTTCCTGTGGGTTTTAGAGCCATCCAGAGAGAACGGTTCTACCCCGTTCTGTCCTTCATTTCATTCTCTTTGGGCTTCTGCCTTCCAGTCTGCTCCGCAGTGAAGCTTTCCTGCCTTGCTGCCATGGCCCACAATTGAGAAAGTGTTTCTGGGACACTGGAGGCTGGTTCTTCTTTCCAGGGTTCCCATGGGCCTCCATCACTGCTGCATGGACCACGGATGGGCCTCCATCACTGCTGCATGTTGGCTAAGGCCGTGGATGCCGAAGAAGAAGGTGTGCAGGCTGTCGGGCCTTGGGCCACAGGGCTTGGCTGGCTTGGGGCTTTGTGCCAGGACTTCCAGATGCCCCGGGGACGGCAGGCCTCCGCCCCTTTCCCACAGTTAAGGCCGATGACAGTTTTCAGTCTTGGATTGATGCAGTGGAGAGGACCAGTCCCATGGCTGCACAAAACAAAGGAGGCTCAGAAGCTCATCTGGATGCTAACCATTTTTTCAGGGAAATCTATCACTTGCAAAAGCTAATGGAGAAGGGAGTCAGAGACATAAATTACGCAGTATCTCTCCAGAATGCTCCCTTCTCTCCTCTGACACTGCTCTATCAGGCTACGGATCCCCATTCCCTCACCCCTGGGCTTGCTGCAATAGCTGCTGGAGGGGGGGGGTCTCGACCGCCTCGAGGCCTTCCCCATTCCCATCCATCCTCCATTCGGCTGCTCAAGTGATTTCCCTAGAGAACACATCACTCTCTTATTCAATAAACTCAGGGCTCCTAGTTACCTGTAGGAGCAAATATAAAAACCTGTTTTTGAAATGCTTTCATAATACGGCCTCTTCCTTCCTCTCCATTCTTCTTACAACTCAACCGGCCTTCCCTCTGCCTCCCACTCTGTGAGCCTGTGACAATGGGCACCTTGCCGTTGTTCCACCTCCGACTCCGGGTACTTTTCCTGGCCGTCCCCAAGGCCACCCTCCTTACTCTGTCTTCCTGGCTTCCCCCAAGTACGGGGCCTTCCACGGGAGACTCTGCTCTGTCTCCCTCGATGCTTTCCCTCTGAACAACCCCACTTTTTTCTGTTCCATGTCCTGTCAGTACATAGCTGTTTAGATGTTGTCTCCCCCATTAGACTAAGGTTCTGAAGAATGGGGAGTATCTTATATTTCTTTGTATCCTCAGCACTTAGCAGAGTGCTTGGCAAACAGCAGGTGCCTAATAAATGCTTATTGCATGACTGGCTGATGACATTATTGATATTTTTAGGAGGGATACATTGGAAGAACTTGGGTACAGAATGTCAAAAGTGTGTGTCAGCGAGGAGAGACCAGCCTGAAGCTTTCCTCCGACAAGTCACGCTTTTCCCGAGTCTCCAGTTGGGGCGCCGTCGGTGTGTTAGTAGGGTGTTAGTGCTGACCCGGAGGCTTGGCCAGGTTCCCAGAACCCTCTACGACTGGGTGGCTGTAATCCATATTGTCAAGGTCTCTGCTTCTCGGAATGCCCGCGTCATTGAGATCAGGATTAGGTTACCTCGAAAACTCCCAAGTCTTTTGGGGAAGGCATTGGGAGCCTCAATCAGTGGCTTTATTCCCGTCCCTAAATCCCCAGGCCGTACCAAGCCAGGCCTTCGCCTTACAGCCTTAGCGTGTCAGGGATCTAGCACTGGGGAGGCCCCGCAATCCAGCCATTATTTAAACCAGTCTCATTTTTCACACAGGAAGAAATGGAGCCCCAAGAAGTGATGCATTTTGTCCAAGGCAGCTGGATTTAAAAAGTTGAGTTTAAAAACTAAAGTGTTTTTTTTTTTTTTAAATGAATGACTGGGTGGGGCAGGATTGGGGGGATGTATGTGGGTGGATGGGAGGAGCTGGACCAAAGGGCCCCCCCTGCTGTTTTAGGAGGCCGGGCTTCTGTGAGGCTCTTTCCTTTCCCCTTCTAGGCTGGAACCCCACACCCACCCATCAAGGCTCCCCAGGAGCCCCACCCTCCCAGGCCTCTCTGCAACAAGCAGGAGGAAATGCCGTCTTGCCCAACGGAGCCTCCAAGGACTGAAGGTGAAGGAGCTTTGGTCAGGACGGGACTGCCCCGTCTTCCTGCTGGGGTCCCTGCCAACCTCCAGCCCGGATGCTCTGTCCACGCTTTGAAGGCCACCCAGGGAGCCAACAGCCCCAGACCGACCTTCCCTCACAATGTGAGCGCCAGAGGTATCTCAGGGTGGCCAACAGCCCCGGGAAGCAGCGGGGTAGAGACGAGAAACCCTCACTCGTATCCTGCTTCTGACCCGCAGGCACATCGGGTACCGACGTACCCTCATCTGTGAAATGGGCATAACCACACTGTTGTTAGGCTAAAATGGGACCGTGTATATTGTGCCGAGGTCCTAAATGGTGTGTTTTTGACAGAGAGAAACCAAAGAAGTGATCCCTGAGGCGGGCAACCAGAAGGCTCTGATAGGGATCGGTTTAGCTCCACGGTTCCCCCTCTGGGGAGGTCATGAGATCCAAGTTATGTCAGGCCCCTGAGACACACCCTCCGGAGAGGCTCCCCGCCGTCCAGCCTTGCCATGGCCTGAAGGAAATCCCAGTCATGGCTCTGAGGTTAAATTTTCCCTGTAAAATCTGCTCATGGGCCATGCTCAGTCCGCCACGGCACTCTGGCTCATGTCTTTCCCTTCCCTTCCCCTTCCCCGGTGCTACATGGTATCTCTCCTGACTCCACTGTGCTTCCCAAGCCCACTTCTCCTCCTCATCAGCAGCTGACCCTTTGGGGTGAAAAATGAGACTGGTGTAAATAATGGCTGGATTTCGGGGCCTCCCCAGTGCTAGATCCCTGACCCGCCGTTCCTAAGGCTGTAAGGCGAAGGCCTGGCTTGGTACGGCCTGGGGGTTTAGGGACGGGAATAAAGCCACTGATTGAGGCTCCGAATGCCTTCCCCAAAGGAACTTGTCTTTCATAGGCTCTCCTCACTCATATTTACCATTTCCGGTGTCTATTGGATCCCTTCATTTTGTCTGTAAGCTCTTCCCTAAATAAATCTACCTTTCGCCCAAGAGAACGGCCTTTGTGAATTCTTCACAGGACCGAACCCCAACGCTTGGTGCTTCCATCCTTCTGGTGTCTCCATCACCCGCATCATTTTGGTCCTCACATCATTTGGGGCCAAACCCCACATCACAGATTACATCATAAAGCATTCTACGAACCCTTGAAGTGCCATGGAAATAGCAATTATTGTTAATGTTATTCTTTTTTATTTATTTTTTTCCTGAGGCAATTAGGGTTAAGTGACTTGTCCAGGATCACACAGCCAGGAAGTATTAAGTGTCTGAGGTCAAATTTGAACTCAGGTCCTCCTGACTTCAAGGGTGCTGCTCTTCCCACTGTACCACCAGCTGCCCCTATTAATGTGAGTCTTACAAAAAACCAGAGTTATTAAAGAAACACTTGTCTGAAGATAAGATCCGGCTTCTGCCACTTACCAGCTCCATGAACGTCAATCATTATTATTATTATCATCATAGATAAAATAGAAGTAATTCTCCTTCCATTACTAGCCACATTTCACAGATGGAGACTCTAAAGTCAGAGAAGATAAGAAATTTCTCATTCCCTACCATTCCATTCAATGGCTTTCATTCAATGGCCTGTGAATGGCGGGCTCCAATCAGTTCAGTTAGTATTTGTTAACTTTTGCTAGCTATACCAGCCTAACGCTTTCACCCGACAAGTCACGCTTTTTCCGAGTCTCCAGTTGGGGGGCCGTCGGTGTTTTAGCAGGGTGTTAGCGCTGACCCGAAGGCTTGGCCAGATTCCCAGAATCCTCTATGACTGGGTGGCTGTAATCCTCATTGTCAAGGTCTCTGCTTCTCGGAATGCCCGCGTTATTGAGATTAGGATTAGGTTACCTCAAACATACAGTAGGTACATAGTAGGTACCTACTAGGAATCAGGTACATAGTAGGAGCTTAATAAATGTTTACTGATTGACTGGGAAAGAAGTCTGATTTCTGACCTGTGGGGCTCTCTGAAGCCTCCATAATGATGTAATCACTTCAAATGAGACGACCACATTGGAGATCACATTCTATGATATCATTCAGAATCAATTTCAGACTTTTCTAGCTGCGTGCGGCTGGGTAAATCACTTAATTTCTGTGTGCCTCAGTTTCTTCGATTATAAAATGGGATAACAACAGCATCTACCTCCCAGAGTTAAATGCATTAATATGTGTAAAGTGCTTTGTTAACCTTAAAGTACAATATACATGTTATTATAATAACATTATTGCTATTGTTATATTATTATAAGTATTGGTGCAAATCTAGTCCCATGACCAGGTCATATTAAAAAAAAAACACCCCCAAACAAACTTACCCAACAACTTGCACTAGTAGATGCTGGTTGAGATGAATTGTATCCTTTGGCCTCAGACACTTAACACTTCCTAACTGTGTGACCCTGGGCAAGTCACTTAACCCCAATTGCCTCAGCAAAAAAAAAAAAAAAAAAAAAAAAAAAAAAAAAAAAAAAGACTGCAGGTTCTCAAATCATATCTATCTATAATGAAAAGAATTAGACCTGTGACCAAAAAAATCATTACACTGGCAAAAGATGAGGAACAAGTCTGGAAAGAAGGCACTAAATTGCGTAAGTGTTTGAGCAAAGGAAACTGCCTACACAAAAAAAGAGAAATTACCAGAATTCTTTTAGTCAGAGGCAGATTTTACCTTTAAAATACCTGGTTTGTAAAACTCTGCTGGGCCACGGAATTGTCTCTTCCCTGTGTGACCTTGGACAAGTCGCTTAACCTGTCTGGGTCTCGGTTTCTTCATCTGTAAGAATGTGCAGGTTATGGAAACTCACGAACCGACGCATAGTGAAGTGAACAGAACCAAGAGAACATTGTATACGGTCACGGCAACATCGTTCCATGAAGTATTGTGCTTTTCTCAGCGTGATCCACGATGAGCCCAAAGGACTAATGATGAAACCTGCTAGTCCCTTCCAGAGAAAGAACAGATACTATTTGAAAACAGATTGAAGGACACTATTTTTCTTTCAATTTTTCTTTTGAGTCTTTTTACACAAAATGATTAACATGGAAACGTGTCACATAATCGCACACGTATCTGATTTCTTACCTTTTCAGGGAGGGGGATGGGAAGGAAGGAAGGATAGAATTTGGAACTCAAAACTTATTAAATTGGTAAAAAAAAAAAAAAAAAAAAGAATGTGGTAGGTAACCTCTACAGACCTTCCAGATTGAGATCTGTGATTCTGGAGGCCAAATTACATCACAAATTCATAATCTCACTTTTGTATCAGTTTCCCTTTTATGAAATAAAGCTAATCCTACCTTCCCTAACTTACCCTAGGCCAGGGCTCCTTAAACTTTTCCCACTAGCGACACCTTTTCACCCAAGAAAATTTTATGGGTATATATGTATATAAAATCAACATACAGATCATTTACTGATAATCATAATTTCAAAACCTCATTCAGTTATGAGACCCTAACCCACAGTTTAAGAAGCTGGGCCTTAAGCAGCCATAAAATAGGCATGAAGCCCCCAGGCTTGCAGGAAAATGGGTGAGGGAAAGATGGCCCTGGGGCCAAAGGTCTGGGGTTTCTCTGGCTCCTGGCAGGTGAGCTTGAAGTATTAGGCCTCAAGGTGTCAGAGAATGTTGAGCTTCAAAGGCAAGTCAGAAGTCTGTTCAAATACTTTGTCCATCTTAAAAGATCTGCGACTGCATTGATGTGAGCACTCACTCCCTTAGTGCACACAGAAGCCTATCCTTGCCCACGTTTGGATTTTGATTTTTAAAAAATCATCATTTTTAAAATTTAAATTTAAAAATCACCATTTTAAAAAATCAAATTTTGATACTGTTGCTATTTTAATTTTTTGCTTTTATTCTGTATCTAAGAAATACCAAATAAAATATTTTGCCCAGGGTCATATAGCTAGGAAGTATCTGAGGTAGGATTTGAATTCAGGTTCTCCTGATACTAGGCCCAACACCCTATCCATTGCACCACCTGGTTGCCCGGCATCCTATTGAACACATCCATCTACAATAGTTTGTTTATCTAATGCAGAGAGAATTGCTGGATTCCTTCTTAGCTTCCAATTCTTTGTTATAAATGTTTTTGTACCCATAAGTCCTCTTTCTCTTTCTGTGATCTTTTTGCGACACAGGCCAGAAGTAGCATTGCTGGATCAAAGGGTATAAGTTAGTAACTTTTGGGGCATCGTTCCAAATTACTTTCCAGAATGGCTGGACCGAACAACACCTCTATCAACAGTGTATTATTAATGTGTCTGTTCTGCTTTAGCTCTTCCAACAATTGTCTTCCTTTTTTGTCATCTTTCCCAATGAAGTGGGTGTGAATGGTACCAGAGAGTTGCTTTATTTTAGATTTCCCTAATGTTAGTGATTTAAAGTATTTTTGCACATGGCTGTTGAGAACATTTTTTTCTTTGAAAATTTAAAATTAAATTTATCTTAAATATAAATATCATTTAATATATTGATATTATTTATTTAATTAAATAATATTTAATATATTAATATTAAATATAAAAATATCTTTTAACCATTTACTCAATGGGGAATAACTCTGTTTTTTACAACATTTAAATCAGTCTCATATATCTTGGAAATGAAACTTAGAAAAACTTGGTGCAATTTTTAAAATTTTAAATTAAAAAACATTTCAAAAATGTATTTCTGCTTTTCATGACTATTTGTTACAAAGAAAAGCTTTTTTTGGGGGGGAAATAATGGTGCAGAGAGTTGGTGGGTACTTATCGGGAGACCAAAAAGGGGAAGAGGGAAAGAAAAGCTCATTAGTGAATCATAAAAAAAAATTGAAAAGGCCTGAAAAAAGTATAGATGGAATCCATATAAGCCAGACAATATGCCTATGTTCAATATGAAATTGCCCAGAAAAATCCAACCCAACCTACATGATTGGGAAATTCAGTGTCACATAGAATCTTCATTTCCTGTTCCTTTTTTTTCCTGAGGCAATTGGGGTTAAGTGACTTGCTCAGGGTCACACAGCTAGGAAGTGTTAAGTGTCTGAGACCAAATTTGAACTCAGGTCCTCCTGACTTCAGGGCTGGTGCTCCATTTTTTGTTCTTAACAGTATATGGGAATGTTTATGGTTGTTGATATTTGTCAAATTTCTAATAGTAAAAAAAAAAAAAATTACAGTCTGTCTTTTAAAAAAATTTCATGCTATTGATATGTAACTGGCTTACCTTCTTTTCCCATCATGCAGTTCCTGGATGATGCCCTGGATAAAAAGGCCATCCATGGACAAATGCTTCATATTATGCCCTCCGGGTCTCCTTAAATTCTTCAGAGCGTTGGGTGATCCATGATTTGCAGTATCTTAAAAACTTTAGAATCGATTGTCTGACGTGGCAGACACTGGCACAGGACTTCCCAGCATGCCGTGCCCTCATCAGCTGTGCTCTCTGAGCAGAGCAGAATCGAATTCGCCTGAAAGAAACGTGAGATGTGCAGAGTCAGAGAAGCTGTCCCAAATGTTCATAGGGACTATTTGTGTCTGACCTGTGGCAGAGCGTCCCGAGCTCGAATTGGTCGGATCGGCCACAGTCAGACATCCTGTAATGTGACTCTGACATAGTGATGTCATTTTGGTCCTCCTCGAGAATGAAGGACATCACCCAACCAACCAATCAGTGGGAGGAAAGTGGTGTTAAAAATGGTTTGTGGGCATGAACCTGAGGGGGGAAGCAATCCACCCAAGTTAGTGATAGGGCTGATATGGAATTACAGAATATCCCACTTGGAAGGGGTCTCAAAAACAGATGATCTTGTTGACATTGGAACGAGAATTCCCTATCGCTATCATCCCTGATGGGATCATTCAGCCTTTGCTTTATTTACTTATTTACCCCCAAATTTCACTTATTTATTTATAAACAATATATTTATATTTATTATTTATAATAAATAATTATTATTAATAAATAAAGCTTTTTATTTATAAAACATATACATGGGTAATTTTTTGATATTGACCCTTGCAAAGCCTTCTGTTCCAACTTTTCCCCTCCTTCCCCCTTCCCTAGATGGTAGGTAGCCCCATACATGTTAAGTGTTAAATTATATGTTGAATCCAATTTATATATACGTATTTATACACTTATTTTTCAGTCTTTGTTTTAAATACCTCCAGTGAATGGAGCCTACCACCTCCCAAGGCAGTGATTCTACTTCGATGCTCTTACTCTTGGAAAGTTTTTCTTGCCATTCAATTCCTCCTCCTCCTCTTGTTCTGGGTTCTGCTCTCTTGGGCCAATGAGAACCAGCTCAACCTCTCTTTCCCAAACAGCCCTTCAAATAGTTGGACATACTATGTGTCATTACCCAAAGCTTCTCTTCAGTGAACCTTGCAAGACATTGGGGTCCTTCACCATTCTCCCTGCCATTTTTTTCAGCCTTTTAATGTCCTACTTAAAATATGCTACTCAGAAAGGGCCCTGACACTTCCAAGGCCCCTTGACCGGGGCAGAGGACAGCTGGACTACGGCCTCTCGGGTTCTGGACCCAACATCTCTCAGACTGTAGATTTTAGTTTCCGTGGCGTTGTGATCCCACTGTTGACTGATGGATCTTGCAGGCCTGCACCTTTTAATGAATGCTCTCCAAAGAGAACATCTTGACTATATTCACCGTCCATTCCCCTGGAGCAGAATCAGGCACAGGGGAGAGCATGGGCCTATGTGTAAGGAAAGGGTGGGATGCTGATGACTATGGTCTTCCCCACGGGAATCAATTTTTGATTTTTCCATGATTTTTTATGGTTTTGAGTCATGGTGTGCCATAATTTCTGAAGAAAGAAGCCGAGGTCCATCCAGACAATCATCACGGGATCCTAGTTCTAAAATGGGAAGAGACCCTACAGGCTGTCTGGATCAACCCTTCCATTTTTCAGATGAGGAAACTGAGGCAGAGAAAAGTTGTATTAGGAGACTCAATAGCACACCGAAATGCCACGATTAAGTGCGAATACCTTCCCATTTTACAGATGAGGAAATGGAGCCGCAGAAAGCTTGGGAGGCGTGCTCTGAGTTACTCAGCTAGCATCAAGGGTTCTTCCCAACTCTATGCCAAAGGTTCTAGCCAAGCTCCGAGGCGGGGACTAGATGGACCACAGGGTCTCTTCCAGCTCTGAACGGAGCGTCTCAGAATCCACTTTTTCCTTTGCCTCTTGCAGAGGGCAATGGGAGAGAGTCACTGCGGGTGTGAGCGGCCTGTTGGCAAATGCACACAAAATGAAGCAATGCAGGGCAGGCTTGCTGATAAGGATGTCTTCAGATAAGCGTGCAACGGGCAGAAAAGAGGGTCACGTCCAGCAGACACAGGATGACCCATAGGCAGCCTCCGGGTTGGCGGCTATGCAGGGTCAGGGGAAATCGAGGAAGGCCCCCCAAAAAAGGGGAGCACCTGAATAGCCAGGATGGGGGGGCAACAATCTGGATCAATGAAATGAATATTCATATCCTTGGAGCTGGGAAGGACAAGTTACGAGCTATATTTAGAACTGGGAGAGATCTTAGCAGGCACTGAATGTGGCCGGGTTGCCTTTGCCTATGGCCGGGGCTTCCTGGGAGGAGCAGGCGGTCAGCAGCTCTCTGGGGCACTAACTCTGGGCTCAGGGAGAACATTTAAATATTAATGTGTTTATTCATTTATTCATGAGGCGGCTGCTTCTCGTAGCCTTCTCCTTCCTAGCTCGGCTCCCTCCATCCCTCTGCCCTGAACACATTCCCTGTTCTAGGTTAACTCCCCGGGCTCCTGGATCGGGGCCATCCTGTACTGGATGCGGTTGAGAGCGATGCGAGCTGGGAAGGTCTCGAGCTCGTGACCTCGCTGGATGGGTCTGGGCTCATCAAGGTCAGAGAATCATGGGACCTCCAGCATCACTGATAAAGAAGAGACCCCATTTTGTAGCTCAGTTAGGAGGCCCAAGGCACACAACGAGCAAGGGGCGGAGGCGTGTTTCGCACTCACACCTGTTCTTAGGAAGCTTCCCGTCCGAAGAGCGGCGTGGAGGCTTAGATTTGGCTCCGGAACATCGGCCAACATCTGGCTGAATGACCTGGGACCGGCCACTCCTCCTGCTTCCTCATCTCCAAGACAGGAATGTTAGAACCATCGCCCGGTTTGCTGACTTTGAGAAAGGTGACAGAACCGAGTTGTGCTGCAATCACTCTGCGGCCGAAGGATGATGGAACAAGGGGCCCTGGCAGCTGCGGGTCTTGCCTCGTTCAGTCTTTCCCTGCCTCAGTTTCCTCACCTGGAAAACTTAGATGTTTGTGAGGATCCCTGACTGAGACGCAGGCCGGCCCGCTTCAGTATTTGGAAGACAAGCGGTCTGGGCAGCTTGAGGAGGCCCTCCAGCCAGGCAGGACGGGGCTGCTCCTTGTGGCAGAGGGGACCCTTGCTGCCTGGCCCTAAGGCGGAGCGGAGCTTCCTCAGTTTGGGAGGAGCCCCCGCCCTGCCCAGGCTCCTCAGAATCACAAGGAGGGAGAGGGCCATTTCACAGATGAGAAAACAGGTGAAGCAGCTTTCGGCCCAGAGCATGAGAGCTGGAAGGGCTCCCGTGGCATTTAGCAAACACTTCATTTTGCTTGCCCTTCATTTTCCAAGAGGACCAATGACATCATGGGGATGATGTCTCATCCTGTCTCCATGACTGCTCAGCAGCCATTTAAGGAATCAGGGCCGTGACTCGTCCAGGAACAATGCTGGGCTCCAGAACTGGGCAGGACCCGAACTGGGACCTTCCAGGCTCCCTGGGAAGGCTCATCCTCCCAGACTGCCCGTGCACTGTCCCAGGGCCCGACTCCAGAGCGGCCGCTTCCTGGGGCCCTGAGCCCCACTTTGGGCCGGAGAGCCCGTCTCCGCTGGGGGGGAGGGGTGCGGGGGCTCAAGCCCAAGCTCCTTCACCAGCGCTCCGGGGGAGGGGGGACATGGGGAGAGGCCTGGAGGATGGGGAGGGGCACAGGGAGGGTAAGGGAGGAGAGCAAAGGCAGGGGGAGGGAGAATACAGGGGGAGACGTAAGGAGGGGAGGGAAAGGAGGAGGCGAGATGGGGAGGGGAGAAGCCCGAGACCGGGAAGAAAGGGGAGGACAGAAGCTGGAGGACTAGAGAGGGGAGGGGAGGATGGGGCAAGGGAGAGAGAGGAGGGAGGGGAGAAGAATGGAGGATAGGTAAAGGGGGGAGGGGAGAGGCTGGAGGACAAGAGAGGAAGGGAAGGGGGGGACCAAGGCAGGGAGAGGGAAGAAGGAAGGGGAGGCGCTGGGCCCGGAGGGGTGAACTGGCACTGGGCGACACCCCCGCCCCCACCCCTCTCCCCACGGAGGGCCCTCTCAAGCTCAGGGAGTGGGGGGCGGGGCAGCCTCGGCTGGGCTCGGGCTCCGCACCGCCCCTCCCCCCGCCCCGAGGACGCAACGGAGTCGTTCTCCCCGGCCCCGCCCTCTCTGCTCTGCACTGCAGCTCACCGCATCGCCGACCCCGCCCCCTCCGGGCTCCGCCCAAGACCCATAGACCCCGCCCCAACACCGTAGCTCCGCCCTCGGAGTAGCCTGCCCCGCCCCCTCCCGGGCCGCTGGATGTCGGAGCGGCCGAAAGAGAGGCGGGCGCGTGGCTGGGGGGGTGGGACCTTGTCCGGGGGCGGGGCCAGGAGGGGCGGGTCCGGTGGTAACGTCAGTCCGGGCTCGCGGCCGGCCGGCGCGCCCCTCACGAGCTGAGCTGAGGGAACCGAGGGAGCGGAGGCAGCAGAGGGCGGCTCGACCCCGGGCGCTGCCGCCGCCGCCACCGCCGCCGCCGCCGCCGCCGCCGCCTCCGGCGGGGCCGCGCCTCCTCAGGCCCGGCTCGCGGGCCGCGTTCCTGGGCTCTCGGGGCGCGGGTAGTGAGGCGCGGCCATGGCCCTGCGGCGCAGCCCCGAGCCCCCCGGCGGGCCGGCGCGCTGGCTGCCCACGCACGTCCAGGTGACGGTGCTGCAGGCCCGCGGGCTGCGGGGCAAAGGCACGGGGGGCAGCAGCACGAGCGACGCGTACACGGTGATCCAGGTGGGACGGGAGAAGTACAGCACGTCGGTGGTGGAGAAGAGCACGGGCTGCCCCGAGTGGCGCGAGGAGTGCGTCTTCGAGCTGGCCCCCGGAGCGCTGGACGGGCTGCTGCGGGCGCAGGACGCGGCCCCCGACGCGCCGGCGCCGGTCCCGGCCGAGCCGGCCTGCGAACTCGTGCTCACCGCCATGCACCGCTCGCTCATCGGCATCGACAAGTTCCTGGGCCAGGCCACCGTGGCTCTGGACGAGGTCTTCCGCCAGGGCCGCGCCCAGCACACGCAGTGAGTGCCCCGGGCCGGGCCGGGCCGGCGGGGGGATAGGGAGGCTACCCGCGCCGCAGCCCGGAGCGGCGGGCTCGGGAGAGCGGCGGGCGCGGGAGAGCGGCCGCGGGCGCTTCTGTCTTTGCTGCTCTTGCCGTTCTCGTATTTTTCCAGTGTGAGTGAGGGGGAGGGGGCGTTTCTTCTCCGGGCTTTCCCGAGCTTCACTTGTGCGCGCTTTCTGGCAGCCGGCTCGCTCCCCTTTATTCAGGACTTTAAAGGTTCTCCCAGGCTGGACTTCGGGCCGTAAGGAGGAAACTGAGCTTCAGACCGGTGTAGTAGCGCCCACTTTGTAGGGTTGGCACTAGGCAGGATTGGAACTCAGAACTTCTGCATCCCTTCCCGTGGGAAGCCCAGGAGCTCAGCCAGGGGAACTGAGGCCCGAGGCGGAGACTGTTGCTGACTTAGAATGCCGCCGGGCCCTGGAAGTCCGGCATCCTCCCAGCCAGTCCGGGAGTGCCCCCTTCGGGGAGGGAAGGCGAGACAAGCGTCTTTCTCTGCCGCTGGGTCCCAGCCCTGCTGGGGTCTGGACTCGAACCCCGGGCTTGGGACTCCTGGGCCGGTGCTTTGGGGGGGAGTGAGAGGGTTGGTGACAGTTCAGAGAGATTTCTCTGGGTTGGGATGAAGGGAGCCCGGAGGGGAGGTGGGATGGCTGGCCAGGTGACCTCATCCTGGTCTTTGGCCAGAGCTGGGCCTTGGTGACAGGAAAGGCCCAGGGGCTCACACTGATGGGGGGGAGCAGGTAAAGAGCCAGGCAAACTCCTGGGTCCCCCAGTGTAAGCAGGCGCTCTCTGGCCCCGTGGAGGGGAGCCCGGCTAGCCAGCGTGGGGAGTGTCTCCCCCCACAGTGAGCCCCAGGCCCCTTCCATCTGGCCTTGGAAAGAAGGGGGGAACGGCCCGGGACGGCCCCCCGGGTGTCCTGGAGCTGGCACTGCAGGGAGTAGCGAGTCCTTCCCGCAAGGAGCAAGGTGGCTAGGGAGCATCTGTGTGTTAATGGGAAAAGGATTTGTTTTAGGCATATGGGTCTGGGGATGGGGGAGTGAGGGGCAGATCCTCGGGTCTCCTGTGGGCTGCTTTTCCAGGAACCCCCCCAGCATCCTTGAGGCATCCCCTCCCCCCCAAACCCAGCTGATCAGGGCCCAGCCTCCCGGGAGGGCTTCGTGGGGGGGAGGGGGTGACGCAGGGTAGGCAAAAAACAGGCAGAACAACCAAAAGGAGGCTTAAAGTTTGCTCGATGTGGAAGGGGAGGGTGAGGGGCCCAGGCCGGGGCCCAGGCCGGGGCCGTCCGTCCCTGGCCAGGCTGGCTGCTGACTTGATCTTCCCCCTCCCTCTTCCCTCCTGACTTGCTGTTAGGTGGCTGGATGAGGGGTCATGTGGTCTGTTTGCATCACCCCGCTGGACTGCTGGTGTGTCTGGGCCCCCCTCCCCCTTCCCTTCCTTCCTGGCTCTGGAGCAGCTCGAGGTGATCTGGGCCTGAAGGGGCCCCCAGCTGGGGCTCAGTGCCCCTCCACCTCCACAGGCCGAACCGTGCCTTCCCTCCGCCAGCGTTCTCAGCGCTGGCTTCTGCCCCCTTTCCCAGTTCTCCCTTTCTCCTGCTCAGCCAGGCGGACCTGACCCCTGGCCTCCGGCCTGACCGGAGCCTGCTTGGACCCTCTGCCCTGGAGCCCCATTTGTGCTTAAGGAAGTGGGATGGGATCTCCTTGGGCCTTGGGGGGCCCACTTCAGCCTGGGCCTCTGCCCTACTTGGGAAGAGGACAGTTTCCTTATTGAGGGAGCCTTTGGGAGGGCTGCAGGAGCTCCCTTTAATGAAAGATTTCTGGGGTGAAATAACAGTGAATAACAACTAGCATCTCCTACAGAAAGCTTACAGAGGATCTTGCTTGTGTCATCACGTTGGGGTCACGTTAGGGTCTCACCTGTGTCATCACCTTGGGGTCTCACCTGTATTGTCCCATTGTTTCTCCCTCCCCATGGCAGTCATGATAATAGCACTGGCTGTTATTAGCCCTATTTTTCTTATGTGGAAAGTGAATTTAGCCTCTGAGCTGGATTTGAACTCCAGGCCCTGGCCGTTCTCTTCTCCCCTGCCTGGAGTTTGTTTACTTGAGTGGGGAAGGCCCAGGGCAACGTAAGGCTCCCCAAACCCACCAGTCTTCCCTAGTCTGGGGGGAGTGAGTGGAGGACCCTTGTCCCCAGAGGAGGGATGGGGGCCTCCCTCTGTGCCCAGCCAGGTTCCTGTCATGTCTGACTTTTCTGGATCCTCTTTGGGATTTTCTTGGCAAAGATACTGGAGCGATTTGCCACTTCCTTCTCCAGCTTATTTGATGGATGAGGAAACTGAGGCAGGCAGGGTGAAGTGACTTGTCCAGGATCATGTTCTGACTCCAAGCTTGGCGCTCTCTCACCTAGGAGCTCATTTCTTTGGGAGACCCTGGAATCTTCTCCCAGACACTTCCTGGCCCTGAGCCTCCCTCTTCTTATCTGCAAAATGGGAATGACAACAATAGCCTCCACGCTGGTTCTGGTGCTGCTTCCTGACCTGGGGATTGTGAAACCTGGGAGGGCTGGGGAGAGAGAAGGGGCCGGGAAACGCCTGGCTTTGCTTCATTCGGGGCCCTCTCTTCCCCGCCATGACCATTGCTGTCATCTTAAGGAAGCCGATTTGGGTGTTTATTCAAAAGTCCCATAATTCCGACTAAGTCAGACGGGGAGCAGCCGGAGCGGGGCTGCCGGGACCTGGGAACCCAGGGCCTGACCCACAAACTCCCTTTTGTCTCATTTTTAAGGAATAATGATCATAATGACCTTTTAGACCAGTGTGTTGGCTCCATTTCACAGAGGGTAACCCTGAGGCCCAGAGGGAACCCAGGGGCTTGTGGGAGTGTCTGGGGGCTCCAAGGGACATTGCAGTTGTAGCTTTGGGGCAGGGCTGGGGAGCTGGGAGGCTGGTAGATGCCCAGGGGGAGGGGAGTCCCGCTGAACCACCCCTGCTGCTCCCCGAGGTCCTCCCTACCCCAGGCTCCTCTCCCTTCCCAGACCCTGGGGAAGGGCGTCCGGAAAGGGGAGAGTGAGTCACTTGCATTTTCTTGGCCTCCTGTCCTGGGGGGGGGGGTCCGGTTCTCCAAGTGCGCCTGTGTCTGATGGGGGAGGGAGCCTGTTCTGCCCCTCCCCCTGAACCCCTCAGAGTCCTGGGGGGGGCCAAGGGGGTCAAGGTTCAGATCAAGGTTTCCTCTCTGAGCCTCTGTTTCCCTCTTTGTAAAATGAGTTCTTTCCATCTCTAAATCCCAAAGTCCTTCAAGGCCACCCCCCCGTTTAATTGGGGAGCCTCTGGTCAGGGAATAGCAGCTGAGTCTCAGAAGACTTTTCTGGCCATTTTGTTCAGTGGCCAGGAGGCAGAAGAGGGGAGAGCTCTGATCTGTGCCAGGGCCTCTTACTGCGCCACCCCCTGCTCACCCGTGGGTAAGGGCCAGGGGACTCAGGGGGCTGGGCCTGGAGGTGGGAGGAGCCTGGTCCCTTCCCTGCGCCTCAGTTTTCTGATCTTTAAAATGGTTAGAAAGATGCCTGACTCTAAACTCTGACCCCCTGAAAGTGGTAATCCCTTCCTAAGCCTCTGGGTGCTGTTCGGTTTCAGCTGGGCCTGGGGTGGGCCGTCCCTGCACTTCTCACTGTCCCTCCATCCCTGCGCCCCCCGCTGTCCCTGGGGTCTTTGTGCCCCTTGGGCACCTGGCTGCTCTGTTGTCCTCCGACAGGGTCCCAGGCAGCCCGGGGGCCGGCCTCTGGAGGCCGGGCAGAGGAGGCTCCTAGAACGCTGAGCCGGACCGAGCTTTGTGGGCCGTCCGGCTCCTGCCCGTCTTCAGGGAGAGGTGGGGGGCTCCCCCTGTGGCCCGGGGGCCGGGTGTGGACTCACCCTGGAAGGGGCGGCCGGAGCCCGGGGGGCCCCTCACCCGAGGGCGGCCCCGTCCCCGTGTGGCTGCACTGACCGCTGGCTCCGGGCTGGAGGTGGCCGTCTCTAGGGCTCCGGGCCTGCCAGAAGCACGAGACCCTGCCCCTCCTGGGGGGAGGCCTGGGCTTCCCTGGAAGCCGGGCGGGGGCAGGTGCTCCCTTCTCGGATCCTCGGCGTCACTGGGGCCCGGCCGGGGCGGCCCGGAGACTTCTCCTTTTCCTCTGGCCCGCGCCGGCCACGTTTGCTGTCGCAGCAGCTCGGCCGCCAAGGCCCTCCCGCCAGATGTTTCCCCTGCCCGGGCCGGAGGCAGAAACCACAAGGGAGAGTGTGTGTGAGAGTGTGTGTGTGTGAGTGTGTCTGTGTGTGAGTGTGTGCGTCTCCCTTGGAGGCCGGCCCTGGAAGAGCTGAGAATTCAGCTGGGCTTTGGCGCCCCCTCCCTCCCCCCCTTGGCAGAGGCCTGGCGGACCCTGGGGCCCGTCCCCACTGCCCAGAGCTGGATGGGGGGTCACAGGCCCTGCCCCCACGCGATGGGCCACCCCCCCCCCCAGCTCTCCAGGACAGTGAGTGGGTCGTGTGCTGGAGGGGCCGTTTCCCAAGCACTTATTATGCGCCTGCTATTTGCTGCGTCCTGTGCTATCAGTGTGGGCCATAGGGACCCTTGTGATGGGGCTGCCCTGCTCTTGCCATCCCTCCCCCCTTGCCCCTTCCCCTCCATTTTGGTCTGTCTGTGCCAAGGGGCCCTTAACACCTGCCCGGGGCACCTGGGCCTGAGCCTCGGCTTGGCACACAGTAGGTGCTTAGTAAATGCTTATTGATTGGCAGGGTCTGAGAGGCTGAGGCCGCAGGAAGCCTCCCTTCCCAGGCCCCGCCCTTCCTGGAAAGAGGGAGCCTGTGGGAGGGGAAGGGTGCGAGGCTGAGAGCCTGGGGAGGGGAAGGCCTGGGGGGTGGGGGGGTGAGGCAGCTTCTGGGCCGGGCTCCGGGGGCCTGGGCACGGGCACTGAGTCGCCTGTCTCGGGGGCTGCTCTCTGCGCCCCGGCTGCCTCCTCTGTGAGACGGGGTGCACTCAAAGGCCTCCAAGATCTCGCCCGCTGGGCTTTGGGGGCATTAGGTGAGATGGGGGCTCACCTGGGCCGAGGACCTGACTATAGGGGAGCAAAGTGAGGTTCAGGGGGGCGGCGGGGCGGACCCCGATCCCAGGCTCGGCTCTGCACCCTCGGGAGCTCCTGTCAGGGGCTCTGGCGAAGGAGGAAGGTCCTCGGACCTTGAGCCCAGTCTTGTTGACGCCACCTGGCCGGGACCCCTCCATTTACTGTCTGTGTCTGTGTGTGAGCACGTGCATGGTCTGACGTTGGTCGGTGCGCGTGGGCCTCCGAGAGGGCAGCTACGTGCAGGTAGGCGTGTGTCCCAGGGGGAGTCTCTGCAGTACCCGCCTCTGGCAGTGTGTGTCTGTCTCGGAGTACACCTACACGCATGTACACGTGCGCGCACGAGTCTGTCTCTGGGAACACACACAGGTGACTACACGCATGTCTCAGCACTGGCCCAGGTCCCAGTGCGTCTCTGGAGAGAGAGTGTGTGCACACGTGTCTGTACATGTTACACGTGTGTTTCTGTGTCACACAGGAGCTTGTCTGGCTGCCCTCCCATTCCCCCAGAGGGATCCTTCCTGAAAGGGGGAGGGGCAGAGGTAGAATTCTCCCTCCCTCCCTACCCCGCCCCAGGTCACTTGCTCCATCTGATCTCAGGTCTCCTGGGCTCCGGGGGCCTACCCGAGCCCCTACCTGGCTGAGTCTGCAGCAGGCACGGCCTTCAGTCCCCGGCCCCCGCCCTGGGCAGGGAAGGAAGGTTCTGGCTCCGTCTGGGCCTTGGTGCCGCCAGAGAACTCCCGTGGACAGGCCCCCGCCTCCCGACCCTGCATGTCTGGCACATCAGGAAGGGCCCGGCTTTGGGAGCACGAGGGCCTGGGTTCGAGGCCTGTGTGACCTTGGACTAGCGCGTCCCTCTGGGCCTTTCCAGCTGCCTTCTGGGCAGCCTTTGTGCCAGGGCACATCTCGGGCAGGGATGAGGAGGCTTTGGAGGCACCTTCTGTCTTTGCCAGCTCTCCCTGTGACTCGCTGCCCCTTCCCCATGGAATCCCCCTCCTCCAGGAATCCTCCTGGCTCTGCTCTGCGGCCTCGGGTTCAAGAGTCCCACCCATCCCTTGGGAGTCCTCTGCCTCAGGAGGCCCTGGGGGCAGGACTTTACCCTGGGTCTTGTGCAATGGAGCGGAGCTGCGCCTTGTGCAAGGGAGCGGGGGTTCTGCAGCATCAGCAGGACAGACCTGGGCCTCTGGCCGGAGGCTGTGCATCTAGCACCGTCATTCATTCCTTCCCTCCTAGCTGGATTTCCCACCCAGCTGTGCTCTGGGGAGCCCAAGAGGGAGGAAGTCCATCTGCCTCTTCCCACCACTCCTCCCTAAGCTCTCAATCTAAGCAGAGATCATATAGACCAGGGGAACCACCCTGGCCAAGGGATTGCGCCACCCACTGATGCCCTTTTCCTTTCCACTGACGCCCTTTCCTTCCCACTGATGCCCTTTCCTTCCCACTGACACCCCTTCCTTCCCACTGATGCCCTTTCCTTCCCACTGATGCCCCTTTCCTTCCCACTGACTTTTCCTTCCCACTGACGCCCTTTTCCTTCTCACTGACGCCCCTTTCCTTCCCACTGATGCCCTTTCTTTCCCACTGACGCCCTTTTCCTTCCCACTGATGCCCCTTTTCCTTCCCACTGACTCCCCTTACCTTCCCACTGGTACCCTTTTCCTCGCCCTCCCCACCATGAGACTCCTGCCCCATGAAGGACTACCCAGAGCACCCGAGTATCCTGATCTGTCGCAGGACGGGTTGGGTAAGGTCAGACAAGCCGGTGTGTTTCCGAATGGAGGGAAAAGCCAGCCCTTTATTTTCAATCTTCTGTTTCCTTGGTGATCCAACATGAGTTGTTTTCTGCATTTAAAAGCATTCCTTCCCCAGACCTCCTGCCAAAGGGGTGTGTGTGTGTGTGGGGGGTGTATGCACGTGTGTGTGGCAGGGTATGAGTTCATATTATGAGAAAGACCTTTAAGCTAACTCCAGATTCTGGCCCTTGGAGTCTCATGATATCTAAGTCAGGAAATTGTGATGTGCGGTAAAGACGATCTTCTTGTGCCTCTGAGAGAGGCTGAGGCTTGGAGTCTGAAAGACTTCTCTAAACCCTACTTTAGTGGCAAACCCTGCTTATTAGTTGTGCAAGACTGGACAAATCACTTAGTTTCTCCCTGCCTCATTTTCCTCCTCTGTAAGATGGGGACAATCTGCACCTGCCTCCTCAAGGTTGTTGTGAAGGTACAGTGAGGTTCTATTCGCAAAATGTTTTCAAACCTTAAAGCCAGACCAAAAAGGGAAACAAAAGAATTTCTTTAAAAATATTTTAATACCATATTATTTTTCCAATTACGTGGTTTTCAATCTTCATTTTTGTAAGGTTTTGAATTCCGATTTTTTTTGCCTCCTTCCCTTCCCTCCTTCTTGTCCCAATACAGCAAGCAATCTGATACAGATTTTAAACGTGATTTACATAAGAGTCATTTTGAGAAAGAAAAATCAGGGAAAAAAAGGAAAAACCATGAGAGAGGAGAAAACAAAGCAAAACAAAACAAGGTAAAAAGAGTATGCTTTTATCCACATTCAGTCTCCGTAGTTCTTTTTTATGGCTGCAGATGACATTTTCTACCCCAAACCTACGGAACTGCCTTGGATCATTGTTTTGCTGAGAAGAGCTAAGTCTGGCGTAGTTGATCATCACATAATCTTGTTTTCTCTGTGTCCTATATTTCCCCTGGTTCTGCTCACTTCCCTTAGCATCAGTTCATGTAAGTCTCTCCAGGCCTCTCTGAAATCATCCCACTGATCGTTTCTCGTAGAACAATAATATTCCATAACATTCGTAAACCGTAATTTATTCATCCAATCTCCAATTTATGGGCATCCATTCAGTTTCTAGTTCCTTGCCATAACAAAAAGGGCTGCTATATTTTTGCACATGTGGGTCCTTTTCCCTCTGTTACGATCTCTTTGGGATACAGGCCCAGGAATGGCACTTCTGGGTCCCTTGTGGGCATACTTCCAAATTGCTCTGCACAACGGTTGTATCCGTTCACCCCACCAGCAATGCATTAAGTGTCCCAGTTTTCCCACATCCTCACCAGCATTTATCATTATCTTTTCCTTTCATCTTAACCAATCTGAGAGGTGTGAGGTGATATTTCAGGGTTGTTTTAATTTGCATTTTTCTAGTCAATAGTGAGAGTATTTTTTCCTATCACTATTATTGGCTTTAATTTCATCTGAAATCTGTCTGTTTATATCCTTTGACCTTTTATCAATTGGAGAATGATTCATATCCTTATAAATTTGACTCGGCTCTCTATATGTTTTAGAAATGAGATCTTTATCAGAAACAGTAGCTGTAAAAATTGTTTGCTAATTTTCCGCTTCTCTTCTAATCTTGGCTGCATTGATTTTGTTTGCGTGAAACCTTTTCAATTTAATGTAATTAAAATGATTCATTTTGCTCTCATAATATTCCCTAGTTCTTTGGCTATAAATTCGTTCCTTCGCAGATCGGGAGACTATCCCTTGTTCTTCTAACTTGATTTATGTCTAAATCATGAAGCCATTTTGACCTTATCTTGGTATGTGGTGTTAGGTGCTGGTCAGTGCCTAGTTTCTGCCATGCTATTTTCCAGTGTCTCCGGTAATTTTTATCAAATAGTGAGTTCGTGCCCCAGAAGCTGGGGGCTTTGGGTTTATCAAACACTAGATTACCGTGGTCATTAATTCTGTTGTGTCTCGTGAACCTAACTGTTGGGCCGATCCCTCGATTTCTCAGCCAATACCAGATGGTTTTGATGACTTTGCTGCCTTCTGAATGGCAGTTGGTTGACAGTTGGTGAGCATGGCCGGCCCCTTCCCTGCAGCATGCTTCCTCAGTGGATGGTGGAGAGAAGAAGGAGAGAGGAGGGGCCGATCTGGACCGGAGGGACACCTCGGGGACACTGAGGCGCCGAGTGGGAAGAGTGTCACGTTTGAGAAAGTGTCAGGAGGCCCCGCTGAATAGCCAGATTGTGGTGTTCATGGAGGGGCGTGTGCAGACCCTGGGGAGGTAGGAAGGGGCCAGGCCAGGGGAAGGGGAACAGAGTTAAATGTCCTGGGGGAGAAGGGAGCCCCTGGAGCTCCCCGAGCCGGAGGCGGCGCGCTCATCCCTGAGTTTTTAAAAATCGTCTGGCCGACGAGTGCAGTGGGCCAGGTTGGCGTGGGGGATGGGAGGCCAGGCAGCCGTTGGAGAACCGTTGGAAGGGTCAGGGAAGGAGACAGGAGGGCCTGGGCTCGGCTTGTGGCTGATTAGGGGAGGATGCTCGGGTGGATGGGATCCGCTGGGAGGGCAGTCCGAGGATGGGGCCGGGGGCCTGGGTGATGGAGCGGGGCAGTGCCTTGGGTGCTGAGGGGCAGGTTGGAAAGAGACGAGCCTTTGAGGGGCAGGAAGGGGAAGAGGCCGGTTTTGAACGTGTTGAGATGTCTCGGAGGCAGTTGGTAAGGCAAGCCTGGAACTCGGAGAGGTTGGGGCTTGGCCCGGAGATCCAGAAACCATCTGTACAGAGGTGCTAAGTGATCCGTGGGAGCCGGTGAGATGAAGCAGAGGGAGAAGAGAGGGGGACCCAGGCCGGGCCCAGGGCAGCACTGGCATAATGGCTGCGACCTGGAGGAAGCTCTAACCAAGAAGGCTGAGAAGGGCCGGTCAGAAGGGTAGGAGAAGCCCCCAGTGCCCGAATCAGGGCAGCGCCTGCCCCTGCCCCTGCCCCTGCCCCTGCCCCTGTCCCTGCCCCTGTTTCTGTCTCTGCCCCTGCTGCTGTCTCTGCCCCTACCCTTACCCCAGCCCCTGCCCATTTCTGTCTCTGACTTTGTCTCTCCCCCTGCCCCTGCCCCCCTTCAGTCTGCCCAGAGTCGTGCATCACATGTTGGAGGGAGTTTGTGAGCAAGGAGGAGCTAGGCCGGAGCATCCATGATGGGAAAAGACTTGACCATCATTTTTTCCCGCTTAATTAAAAAATACATTTATTTATAAGGACCCTCCCAGTCTGCCCAGGCCTCTCGCCAGCAGTAAGTAGCTGGCTCTGCCGGGGTGCAGCTCACTGCAGGCAGCCCCCTTCTCTCTGGGAGCCTCAGTCAGTCCCTCTCATGAGGCCCCTCTTGGTGAGCAATTCTTGTCCTCAGCTGCCTCCCGGGGATGGGGCGAGGAGGGACTCCCACCCTCTGCTGCCTCACAGCCAAGTGGCTGAGGGGTCACCCGGACTCGGACTCCTCCGTGGGCCCACCCGGGTCTGAGGGGAGAGGAGATCTAGTGCGGGCAGGGCTGGGTCCGCACGCCAGATTGGGGCGCATAGAGGGTGCCTTGGGGGCCAGCCGCTGTGAGGATGGAATGAGGCGCTTCGCCCAGTGCCCGCCTGGCACACGGGGAGTGCCACCTAAGCGCCGTGCCATCCGTGCCTCAGGCAGCTCTCTGGCGGAGGGGGGCTGCCGGGCGTGTGGCAGCCGGTGCGGCTCTGACCCTGCGCCTGGGGCAGGAGTCTGATCGCTGGTTGGAGAGGAGGCTGTGGCGGGGCCTCCACAGCAGCCTGTGCCTGTTCCTGCACACGTGTCATGGTCCCTCGGTGAAGGGCGCTGGGCAGGCGGGCCGTGCGGGCCAAGAGAGCGGCCATCTTGGGGACAAGCGGGGTTCTGAGAGGAGAGCCTTAGTCCTTGCCCTGCCCCGGAGGCTGGACCAAGGTAGTCTTGGCAGTCGCTGCTCTCCTGCTTATCTTCTCCCTGGCTCGTGGACTCCCTGTGAAGCCGTGGGCTCCGGGCCTGGCACGCAGCAGGTGTTTAATGTTTGCCCCTGGGTAAGTAGGGGCCTCTGGCCCCCAGCACACGACCCGTAGGAAAGGCTTCATTTGCAGAGCCCTTTGATGAGCTCCCAGCAGCAGCGAATGAGCCAGACCCAGAGACGGGGAAACTGGTTGGACTGGATGGCGGGAGAGGCCCGGGCCCTGCATCTGCCCCCCAAGGCTTGGCGAACCTTGAGAGCTAGGGCCCAGCTGGCACTCAGGAAGCTTCGTCTTCCTCCCACTCCTCGGCACGTGCCCGTGGGCACATTGTGCCACGTCTCTTAGTTTTCTTACCTGTGAAATGGGGATAATCATAGGGGTGGTGGGGAGATTCCAGTGAGATAATGGATGGCAGAAGGCTGGGGAGCCTGAGCCAGGGACTGAGCCCACCACCCCTCCCCCAAGGAGGCTTGCCTGGGTCTGGGGATGGCACGGCATCCTTGGCGCCTCTGGGAACACCCGTCTGGGAGTCGGGGTCATGGGAGTCGGGTGGTCATAGCTCCAGGGCTGGACCCCCTCTTACAGAGGAGGAAACTGGGGCCCAAGGCTCCACTCGAACACAGATTCTGGGGGGACCTGGGAAGGAGAGTGTGTGCCCTCTAGCTAGCAAGGAGCCCTGCTGCGATTAGAACTCTGGTCCCTCAACAAGCCGGCACCCTGTCCATGCAGTGTCTGCGGGGGAGGCGGGGAAGGGTGATGGCCAAGACCCCAACGGGCTGGGCGCCTTGGTGGGACCCCCTCCCCCAGAATCACCAAGTGCTTCCTCTGTGGGTGGGGTCAGTGAGGGGGTGGGTGGGGCTAGTCCGCTACCTTCTGCTTTGGGTTCTGGGTTCAGATCCTGCTGTTCCTCAGCCGTATGATCCTGGAGCATGCCATCTTCCCCCCTCCTACCTCAGTTTCCCCTCTTGCAAATTGGGGGCCCTGGCCCGGTTGGCCTCCTTGAGGACGCTCTTGGGCCCTGCTGCCTTTGGCCGGGCCGGCCGGGGGAACGGTGACAAGGCAGGAGCACCGATAGCCAAGGTTCCCTGGCAGTGACTCCTTGACCATGGTCCTGGATCTCCCGGCTGTACATTTGGGGAAACCGAGGCAAGCTTCTCTAGGTTGTCCAGCTAGTCCATCGCTGCAGATGGGTCCGGCCTTGGGGCTTGCTGATTCCAGGCCTGGCGCTCTGTCTTCTCCAGTACTTCTAATGGCCTACTCTGTGCCAGGCACAGTGCGAGGCACCGTGGGGGGAGACGGCTCGTCCTTGGGAAGAGGGAGTGCAAAAAGTGTTCAGAGTGACTAGAAGACAGTAGTGGGATGTGGGGACTTTGTAACACTTAAGGGAGTTTGGGTGTTCTGCACCTAATAGTCGCCTGCTGTGTTTTGGGTGAATCAGCCCCTGCCTCCCCCTCTTCTGCGGGGAAGATGAGGGTCTTCGCTGGTGGGTGGATTCGGCACCATCCAAGTGAGGGCCCAGAGCTGGGGAGGCCGGGGGGTCGGGGAAGGCTGCGTGGAGCGGGAGGTGCTGGAGCTGGGCGTGGGAAGGAGGGCCGGCCTGGCGTGGGGGGGTCACACAAGGGGCTGCTCTTGGGGTACTTGTCTGTGGGAGGACTGGAAGGCCTAGAGCCAGATCCCGGGTGTGAGGCCGAGGCTGGCGGCTTGGAGGCCATAGGGGAGGAGAGGAGGGGAGCCCCCAGGCGGCTGAGGGCGAGGAAAGATCTTTGCTAAGTGTACTTCCCTGCTGTCCAGAGGGGGCACTCAGAGGGCTGGAGTTGCTGCCGTGGGACTACTGTGTGCCCTGGACGGAGTGGGGCGGGTTGGGGGTGACAGCCAGGGGTGCCCGGAGGGGAGCGGGTGGGTCAGAGGAGGGCCAGGTGGAGGAGATCGGCTCTCCCCTCCCCTCCCTCAAGCAGGGGGCCACGCTCCGCTGCCCACATGCCACGTTTGGGTGCCCAGCGGGCCAGTCACGCCCGCTCCTCCCCAGGATTGTAGGTCACTTTCTGGAGAACTTTTACCCGGAGCATGGGGCTCACTTTCTCATTTGCTACTTGGTGGGGGAGGTTTTTCAGTGGCAGGGGGCAGCAAAGGCTGCGCTTGGCCCCCCCAGCTTTCTGGGCATCGGGGGCTTCCTCCGCCCCAGAGCAGACTGAGACACCCCTGGCAATTAGCAAATGGCGGAGCTCGGCTCTGCTCAATCCTGCATCCTGATCTCAGTTTTTTCCTCTTGAGTGCCCTCTCACCCTGTGATGTCTCTGGAGGGGCCTGGCCAGGCTGAGTCTGCGGCAGGATTGGAAGCCAAGCTTTCCAAGTGGGCGCCTGGGTCCTGGCGTGGGCTCTTCGGGGCCTAGGCTGGATCTCCTGGGTCCTGGGCCAGTCTCCTGGGTCCTAGGCCGGGTTTCCTGGGTCCTAGGCCGGGTTTCCTAGGTCCTGGGCCAGGTTTCCTGGATCCTAGGCTGGGTTTCCTAGGTCCCGGGCCGGGTTTCCTGGGTCCTAGGCCGGGTTTCCTAGGTCCTGGGCCAGGTTTCCTGGATCCTAGGCTGGGTCTCCTGGGTCCTGGGCCGGGTTTCCTGGGTCCTAGGCCGGGTTTCCTGGGCCCTGGGCCAGATTTCCTGGGTCCTAGGCCGGGTTTCCTAGGTCCTGGGCCAGGTTTCCTGGATCCTAGGCTGGGTCTCCTGGGTCCTGGGCCGGTGTCTGGGGTCCTGGGCCAGTCTCCAGGGTCCTGGGCCAGAGTGCCCAGGGTGCCCGCGTCCGCCTCTGCAGCAGCCCTGCCTTCCAGAGGAGGAGATGGGGGCTGAGATGGGCAATGCCCGTGGCCCCCCAGCCAGGAAGTGTTTGAGGCAGCATTTGAGCTAAGGAAGGCCCTGGGAAGTGTTAGGGAAGCTTAGTGGGCAGTGGAGCATTGCCCTGGGACAGCCTGGGGGCTGGGACAGCAGGACCTGGGGCCCTCAATCCCGCCATGTCTTGGTTCCTGGAGGGGTCCTGCTTTGTCCCCTCTCCATGTCAGCCCCTGGGCCTGGCTTTGGGCTCTTTGTACGTGGGCCACCTGGTCTGGGAGGGAATCCAAGCTGAGGCTGCTGCCCTCCTAGAGGAGGATGGGAGCACCTGCCTGCCCCATGAGGAAACTGAGGCCCTGAGGGGTCCGTGGTGGATGCGGCTCAGAGCCCCAGGCCCGCAAGAAAGATGGCTGATCTCGGCAGCGGCCATCGAGTCCCCTGGGGAGGCGTGACTCGGCCAAGGGTGGATTCAAACTCAGACCTCCCTCCAGAGTCCTTTCTCTTTGCCCCTGCTGCAGCTTGCCCAGAAGTGTTCACTTAGTGGGTGCTGGCTACGGGCCTCCCCTGGGTGCCCGAGTGACCCCCAGAGGGAGCGGCTGTTCTCACCCCTCCCCCCGCCGGCTCGTGAGGGGGCATCAAAACGTCCAGCCCTCGAGGTGTCCTGGCAAGGACGGGCCGGCTGGTCCCGGCTGGGTTCCTGTGGGCTGGCAACGGGCATGGGAGAGGGAGAGGGGGGCTGACCTTCCCTCAGGGCCCCCGTGACTGCTTCCACTTGGTGGGGGAGAGGTGGAGCAGCTGCCAAGCCTCCTCCCGTGTTGGGACGCCGGGCCCTCCCAGACCCCTGATCCATCTTCCACCAAAGACTCCAGCTCTTGGAGATTTATTTCCCATGGAGTGTCACCTCCTTCCCCCCAAGTGTGTAAACTCTGCGAGGGCCTTGGGTGCAGGTGCTGCTTTGGGATTCTGACCTCTCCAGGGTCCAGCTCGGGGCAGCGGTTTTTTGGTGTGAATGAAGAGGCCAGAAGGCCTTGGTTCGAATCCTGCCTCACACTTAACAGCTTTGTGATTTTGATCATATATTCTAAAATGAGGTGTTTGGACTTGATGACCGGTGTAGCCATTTCCCACATGGGGAAACTGAGGCACCTGGAGATTAAGGTGCTGGTCGCAGGGTGACCCTGGGCACTCAGAGCCACTCTGCTGGGGGAGATCCCCCGTGCACATGCCCTGCATATGGCATTTAACGAGCGCTGGAGAGCAGCTCCCGTGGCGGCCGGCCGCACTTTGGCCTGTGCCAGCACAGGTCTGAGAAAAGTCCAGGTCTCTGGGACTGTGGGACACCCAGGCATCGGGATGGGGAGGGGCCACGCGGCCCTATGTGCCCCCTGTGCTTGGCCCAGGTCAAGTCTAGTTGAGGCTCGCTGTCATAAAAAAGCCCCCTCCCTGACCTCAGAGCCGGTCAGGAGCGGCACAGGCCGGTGCCAGAGGCCGAGCCCAGGGTCTGAACACCGCAGCAGTCGAGAAGGCGGGTCGCGGAACCTCCCAGCAGTACCCTGAACTCCCCGTGGACTGCTCTCCTCCCTTCCTCTCCCGTGTTCATCAAGCAGCCTCCTGCCTCTGGTCTCTTCAGCCCTTTTGTCCACCCTGCATTTCACACAGTTCTGTGCGACTCCCCTACTCAGTCAACTCAGCGGCTCCCCGTTACTCTAGAACTTACTACACTATTTCCCTGGCGACTCTGGACTTTGTGCTGCTCCAGACCTCGCTCCTTCTCCTTTTCCCTAACTTTTGTCAGGTGATCTTGGCTCATTTTTTGTTGGCATGTGACCTTGAGTGAGCTCATTTATGCGTTGTTTTGACCGGCCTCAGCACGGATAATTAACACCTCTCCTTTAACTGAGCCTGTCTGTATTTAGGTCCAGAAGGCCGTTTTAGCCGGGCAGTTTCATGGGCGGACTCCCCGGTATTCTGTATTCTGTCATTATTTAAATGGATCTCTCTTGCTTTTCTGCTGGAGCTTGTGGGTGACATGCAGAAACGCTGCTGACTGCTTCAGGGTTTGTTTCACACCCTGAGATCAGACTTCGGCACCTCCCTTAAGTCTCTGATGGCCCTCGACAGGCTGGCGCCCACTTTTCTTTGCAGCCCTGGTGGGAATCCCTCCCTCCTGGGCGCCGTGGTCTGGCCAAACTGGTCTTCTCTCTGTTCTTCCCACCCCGTGACCTGCCCCCGCCCTTGGGCTTTACCTCTGACAGACGGAGGTCCCCTCTTCTAGAAGATGAATTTAAGGCGCTCAGCCCTGCGGGGGAGGGGAAACCTTCCTGGACCCCCTCTGCCTCCTCCCCTCCTGGCCAAAGTCACTCCCGGACTATCCTGAATTTACCCCGCGTCTCCCGCCATTGATGAGATGCCTTCTCTGTGCCAGGCGCTGTGCCGAGTGCGGCTCCGAGAAGTTCGTGGGTATCTGCGCCCTCTTGTTGCCGACCTCGGAGCCAGTCATGGGGAAGGGGCAGCGTGGGCATGGGCGCGTAGCTTCATAAACAAGAAGGTTTTTATTTGGGAAGGGGGAGGAGACCCTTCCTCCCCGGCCGGCAGAAATCTTTGCTTTCCCGTTCATGGGCCCACACCAGCCTGGCAGGAGGGGGCACCAGCTTCATCCAGCTCCCTCTGGTTCGCTCACGATCCTGCCCCCTTTTTACTGTTTGGGAAAGTCCTGGTGGGTGGGGGCTGCTGCCCTCAGGAAAGGTGCCCAAGAGCCTTGTGTTGGCAGTAGGGGCGGGTGTGGGGAAAGCGGCGTTCTGGCCCAGGGTTTCCATAGAACTCTCAGAGCCGGGGGTCCGTGGTCTGATCCTGGAGAAGAAATAGGGCTCTGGAGTGCACACAGTGTGGCTGCAGCCAGACTTCCTGGGCTGAATGAGGGCAAGGGAGGAAGGCTTTGGCGCCCCGGACTTGCACTTAATGGGTGCAAGAAGTTACGGGGGAGATGCCAGCTGGCCAGCAGTGGGCGGGCAAAGGGGCACAGCTTCCCAGGTGGGGCTCGGCTGTCGGGGAACCCCTTCCCTTCCCCCGGTGTGGGAGAGGAAGCACCTACTATGCGCCGTGATTCCCAGGAGAGTGCATACATACAGTATTTCAGGAGAATATACTGTTGTATATACTGCTTGCACATAGTATGTACATCATAGGACTTTAAATCCCATTTGTTTGTGAAGCCCTTGACTGACCCCAAGGCACTTGGGTGGTTCTTGTAGCTTTTCTCTCTTGTCCTTAGGCCGGCCCTCCCCTGGCAACGGCCCGAGCTGTCTGGGCTGGTTCAGTGTTGTGTGTGTGTGTGTGTGTGTGTGTGTGTGTGTGTGTGTGTGTGTGTGTGTACTACACCCCCGCTGCTCACGCTGCCTTCTCTGGCCTGGCCCGGACGAGATTTCCTCCAGGTTTCATCTGGTTCAGTTCCTGGCGTGGGGCTCTGGGTGGTCTGTGTGGGCACCTGCAAGAGAGGTCGGGAGCTTGCCGGGGGGGACTGCCGGGGGAGTCGGGGCTTCTGGGGCGGCCCCTTCCAGTGTAGGCCGGCCCTGGGGATGGGCTCGGGGCGGCGTCTCTGTGGCCTCCTGGGACGGGAGCCCTGACCTCTCTCTCCCCTCACTGCAGGTGGTACAAACTGCACTCCAAGGTGGGCAAGAAGGAGAAGGAGCGCGGCGAGATCCAGGTCACCGTTCAGTTCACGCGCAACAACCTGAGCGCCAGCATGTTCGACCTGTCGGTGAAGGACAAGCCGCGCTCGCCCTTCGGCAAGATCAAGGACAAGATGAAGGGCAAGAAGAAGTACGAGCTGGAGTCGGCCTCGGCCATCATCCCGAGCAGCGCCTTGGACGACCCCGACCTGCTGGGCGGCTCCAACAAGAAGGCCAAGGCCAAGACCTTCTTCCTCCGCAACAAGCTGCGCAAGTCCTCCCTGACGCAGTCCAACACCTCGCTGGGCTCGGACAGCACGCTCTCCTCCGCCAGCGGCAGCCTGGCCTGGCCGGGCTCCGACTACCTGAGCCGCTCCCCCAGCCGCCACAGCCGGCTCTCCACCGACGGCGGTAAGGGGTGGGAGCTTGGGTGGGCAGCGGGAAGGGGGGGTGGTGCATGAAGCCCCGGCCTTTGGGCCCCAGGAGGAGCTGGGGTGGGCAGTGGGACAGGGGGCGCACACAGCCCCGGCCTTTGGGCCCCAGGAAGAGCTGGGGTGGGCAGCGGGACAGGGGGTGGGGGTGGTGCATGGAGCCCCAGCCTTTGGGCCCCAGGAGGAGCTGAGGTGGGCAGTGGGAGGGGGGCACACAGCCCCGGCCTTTAGGTCTCAGGACACCCCAGCTGATCAGTGGGAGGGGGCCAAAGGAAGTGGAGAGCCCGAGGCGGAGCCATCTCCCCGGCCCCCTTCAGCTCCTTCCCTCTCCCCCTTCCAGGCAGAGACTCGGCCCCGTCCCCCAAACTGCTGACCCACAAACGGGCCTACAGCGATGAAGTGAGCCAGGTGCAGGCAGGGCCGCCCCGGGCGGGCCACGAGCCCGGCTCGGGTTCCACACTCTGCATCAATGGCAGCCACATCTACAGCGAGGAGCCGCCCGCCCCGCCGGCCCACCGGGCCTCCATCTCGGGTCCCTTCCCCTCGGCCAGCGCCCTCCACGGCCTCTCCCTGCGGCGGGCCGAGGAGGCCACGGGGCCCTCGGACGCGGTCCCCTGGGGCCGCGGCGGCCACGGCGGCAGCTCCGAGACGGTGGCCACGGCAGGTGTGAGCCGTGAGGAGGAGGGGGCGCGGCGGGCAGAGGGCAAGCCCGTCCAGGTGGCCACACCCATGGTGTTCTCGTCCCCGTTGGCAGAGCGAGAAGAGCCGAGGAGGGAGGAGCGCAAGCCCCGCATGGGCCTGTTCCACCACCACCACCACCACGGGGCCGGCCGCAGGGGCTCCCTTGGGGACAAGGCAGCCCCCGCCCTGGCCACAGCCCCCCACCCTTCCTCCAGCGGGGAAGAGAGGAGCAAGAGCGGCTGGTTCGGTTCCCGGGAGGGGAAGGAGCAGGCGCAGAAGCCCAGGTGAGACCCGGGGGGTGGCGGGGCCGGGCCCCGAGGTGGGGCTGGGGGGGGGGGAGCCCGGGGGCCAGCTCTGGAGCAAGGAGCTGCTGGGCCTCGGGCTGGCTTGGGGAAGAGAGCCTGGGCAGCTCTGGGCCAGCCGTTCTCTGCCCCCGGGACTCTTCCATTTTCTCCTTTGTAAAGGGGAACAGGACCTCTCAGTGCCACAGCCTGGGAGCCAGGCGGGGAGAGCAGTCCTCCATCCGGAGGGTGATTTGCCCCCATGGCCCCCCCTCCCAGGGGTCTGGGCACTGCCCCCATCCCAGCGCGCCAGCGCCCTGCCCACCTCGGTCTCCTCGCCCTTGGGCTAGCAGGGGCCTGGGAGCCGGGCCTGGGCCCATGGGTCCCATTTCAACCAGCTAGCCTGGGGTCCCGCCCTAGCACCCGGAGGGGGAGGAGGGCCTTGCAGGGAGCCGCTGGTAGCATTGTCTGCCTGGCCCCCCAGCAGAGGACGGGCCCCCGTAGAGCTCCAGGGCGACCTCCCTCACTGCCCACAGGGCTGGGCCTGGATCTGGGTGCCTGAAGTCGGCGCCCGCCCGGAGTGGGGACACTGGCTTCCTCCTCCCTGGCTGCTTGGCCTGTCCCCCGCTCTCACGGTGTCTCCTGCTGCCTGTGTGTGTGAGACTGTGTGACTGTGTGTGACTGCGTGTGAGTGCGTACGGATGAGTCGGGGGGGGGGAGTTAGATGTGAGGAGGGGGCTCTGAGCTCTCCAGAAGGGGAAGCGAGGATGTGTGGGGAGACAGGAGCCGGGCGGGGCCCCCTCTGGGCAGGAAGCGGGCTTGTGGGCTCCGGCTGTGGCCCCCACACTTGTAGGAGCACTGGGGGGGATGAGGGAGGTGTGGTGGGCAGGCTCGGGGAGCATTCTGGGACCAGAGCACGCCTAGCCTCCGTTGCCTCCCCAACCCCAAGGAGCTGAGGACGGACTTCGGTCTGGCGACTTCGGGCACTGGACAAGCATTAGACCTGGAGGCAGAAAGACCTGAAGGCGAATCCTCCCGCAGGTCCCCACTGCTGGGTCTTTTCTGTTGTGAGATGAGCCAGGGTTGGCCTTGTGGCTCCAAGTCCTTCTGGCTTAAGTGTGGGAGCCAATGAGAAGCGAGCTGCAGGAGTGCCAGGAAAGGCCCCTCCTCCTGGGGTCCCGCGGGACACCCGAGCTTAAGCGGAGCAGCCGCGGGGGTGGGGCTTGTGGGGTCGCGTCAGTCAGACCCCGGGTCCGGCACCTGGCTCTCCCGTGGTGGAATCTCCGTCCTTGGGCAGAGTCCGGGCAGCTCCAGGCTAGCCTGGCCCAGAGGCAGAGGGAGGGAGAGAGGGACGATGGGTGGCTCTGCCCGGCCCTGGGGGGGAGATGCAGGCGTTTCCCCTGAGCTGGAGCATCTGCTGGCAGAGCAGGAAATGGAAGTGGGCAGAGCGTGGCTCCCCCCAAAACAAGTGACCCGAGCTAAGCTCTGCCCCAGGCCCTCCGCACCTCCAGGCTGCCCAGGGGGCCCCGCGGGAGCTTCCCTTCTTCCAGTGCCCCTGGCCCTGGTGAGCTTAGGCACAGGGTCTCTCTCAGCTCTCAGTCCCCGGGGAGGGCAGCAGATTGCCGCCTCCCTCCTGAGGCCTTCCCTGACTTCTCCCCTGCTCTTGGGCATTTTTCTTGTACTAATGTAGCCTGGGCGACCCTCCCTCTCCCGTTCTGGGCTCCCTTCGGGAGGGGCCTGCCTGGCGTGAGCCCAGCTCCCGAGGTGCCTGTGAATCCTCCCTGGGACAGGGCCTCGTGCCCATCCTGCGTCCCCAGCCCCGCCATTCCCTCCCCCGGGAATGCTCACCGGCCGGGAACAAGCAGGTTTGAGTTGTAGCGTGGCTGCAGGACTTCCTGGGCCCCTTGCCCCGCGCTCTCCCACGCCTTGGCCACGCTTCTCACCCTGGTCTCGAGGCTGATGGTACAGATGAGCCAGCTCATGAGGGGCTCCTGGCCCGGACTCCGGGCATCCTTCCCCTGCTCCCTCTGGGGCCGGGTGGGTTTGGCCGGGCCCCGAAAGCAGCGCAGCTGGGCTCTGCGTAGAGCAGAGGGCTGTGGTCGGGGCCCTGGAGGCCGGGGCGAGCCAGTGTGGGTGCAGCGGAAGCCGTGCAGAGGGAAGCCAGGAGGACTCTGGGGGGGCCCTCAATGGGGGGCCGAGGGGAGCCACTGATGATCTGGAGGCAGGGAGGCTTTATTTGACGGCTCAGTGTGAGGGCAGGTGGGGGAGTGAGCGGGGGCCCAGAGGCTGACGGCAGGAGCAGAGCGGATCCTGGCTGGGCCAGAAGAACCAAGACCCAGAAAGATTGGAGACCCGAGTCCAGCTTTGTGGTCACAGCGGCACCTCAGGGCCACCCAGGGGGCCGCTGGCGGGGCTGGGCTTGAACCTGGGGCCATGGATGGGCAAGTTTGGAGTTGGGGAGCCAGGGAGCGGTTAGATTCTGTCCTTGGAGGCAGAAGGATGGCCAGGAGAGAGCTTGCGCCGGAGCGGGGAGGCGGCCTTCAGGGAGCCCTCCCCGAGGGGCCCGTTTGTCACTGGAGCAACAGCTTTGTGTACATCTCCTGGTGGCCCCGAGCTGGCCGGCTTCTGCCTTCTCCCTCTCCTCTCCGGGCCTGGTCCCACCCTTCCCTCTCCCCCGAACCAGTGACTCATCCAGGTGAGGAAGGGGCTACGTGAGGTGGCCCCATCCCCTCCCTCCCAAACCCCATTGCTGACCAGTCAGGGCAAGACATGCAGGGGGTGGGAGGGGGCCAGAGGGCTGACCCAGGATGGGGGCTCTGGGGACCTCTCAGAAGCCCCTCTGGCTGCGGAGGCCGGGGCTTTGTTCTCGCGGGGAGGGGGCAGCTTAATCAGGGTTGAGTCAAATGACCTCTGAGGTCTCCCCCAGCTTGAAAATTTTGATATTTTGCCCTTCCCCCCAGTAGATAAGAGAGCTTGTGCTTGGGCGGGAGAGAGTTTGGAAAGGGGGGGGTTGGACTTTGTTGCCAGGGAGCTCCTGGATGTCTGGCCCCCGCCCCAGCCCGAGAGCAGGGCCCTCCTTGTCTTGTGAGCTAACACCCCCAAAGCCCGGTTTGCCTCAGCTGAGTTGTCTCTCGGAACAGTGAGCGTCGGGGACCCAGGAGTCACCCTCCCCCTTCCCCAGCTTCTCCCCCCCAGCACCATCACTGAGGAAATGGGAGAGTTTGTCCCTCAGCTCGGGGCCCTGGGCTCTGGCCCATCACTGTCACAGGGAGGTTTCCCAGTTACTTTAATGACAACTCCGGGAGTGGGGGGTGGGCCCCTCCTCTAAGAAGTCCTGAGGGGGCTCTGGCCCGGAGGGGACCCGCCCTGCCGTCCTGCTGCCCAATCACAGGAGCAGGCGCTCAGCCCTCTGGCTCCCGAGGGTCAGAAAACAGGCCCAAGGCACCACATGAGGGCCAGGCCAGGCCAGGAGGGCCACGAAGCCTCTGGACCCTTCCCAGAAAGCTGGTTTCAAGAACATAGAAGCCTTGGGTGACAAAGGCAGCCATCAGAGTAGATCCTTGGTTACATTGCCAAGGACGGCCACTTGCCCACACTGGAGCCCCCGGCCTTGCTGTAACTTTGGGGTGACCTGGGCTGGTCTGATGGCCCAATTTAGCTTCAGCTTCTCCCCCTCTAAAAGGGAATAATCATACAGGGTCCTCAGTCTCCTGCTCTAGAGGGAGGGGACTGGGCCAGACAGTCTGGATTCCTCCTGCCCTGACCTCTGACCTCTCCAGCCCAGAGCTGGAGCCCCTCATTTTGTCCATCCCGGGGCCATTTGGGGGCATTTGGGTGAAGCCGCCTATTAAGCCCTTCTCAGAAGTGTTTTTAAAAGCAGAAGAAAGAGCTTTAGGGTGCAAAGGAAACAGCGGGAAGAGCGCAGGTGCTGGGAGGGTGCCCAGCGTGCCCTGCCACCTGGCTTTGGGAGCAGACTTGGGGGCGGTGGTCAGGAGCTGGTGGGGAAGCGGTGCTGCTGGGGCGCTGCGAGAGGTGGCAGAGGCCCGGCCTCCCTCCCCAGACCCTGTAACCAGAGGCAGGCCCTGAGCCCTCCGGGGCCGTGGGGCGCACGCAGGCGCAGGAGACCCCAGCTAAGGGTCGGTCAGTCAGATGCTTCCCAATAAGCCGACCCGACGTCCATCGGAGCAGTCGGATAGAAGGGCCCCAAGCCGCCAAGTGCGAGGGCGCTTCTCCCCAGGAAGGAGCCAGTGAAGCCATGGACGCAGACAGAGGGGAGGTCGCCCTGTAGCGGAAGGGCTGGGGCGGAAGCACGTGCTTTCTGGGACGGCTGTGAGCTCACAGCCCTGCAGAACCCTGCACCCTGAGCTGGAGGCTCCCTGGGCTCACCACCTGGGGGCGTCATTCTGGGTGACCGCTCGGGTCTCTTCCAGCTCCGGGTCTCTGATCCTGGGCTCTCCTCAGCTTTGGGGGGCTTCCAGGCACTGCTGGGTCAGCCCTGGGCAGAGACGCTGCTGTGAGGAGCGGGGCCACGGCTGCTTAACGCTCCCCCGGGGCTTTTGGGGAGTCAGCAGGCGTTTGGCGGTGCTCAGTGTGTGTGTGTGTGTGTGTGTGTGTGTGCGTGCGCCCTGGGGGGCCCTCCTAACCTCCCCTCCCAAACCCCAGCCCCCACTTAGTGCTGAGGGGTGGGCATCAGGGAAGCCCCTGCCCCGCCAGCTCCAGCATTAAACTGTGCGGGGAGCCGGGGCCACAGCCACAGCTCAGGGGCCCCTGGGCCTCCTCCCTGGGCTCCGCCTGCCTCGGCTGCTGAGCCAGCTCGGCCTGAGGGGCTCGGGGCTTTGGGCCCCAACCTTCCAGTGGGTCTCTGTGTGCACGTGTGCATGTGCATGTGCGCACGTGTGTGCTTGCATGTGGGTGAGCATGGAATGGCACGTGTGTGCGTGTGAGCGGACTTGTGTGCACTGAGTGGACGGGGTGCTTGTGCGCTTGCATGCGTGTGCACGTGGCGTGTGTGGGCGCATGTGGCGTGTGCACGGGTGCTTGCACATGTGCTTGTGTGTGTAGTGTGCACACGTGTTTGTGAGTTTGCACATGTGTGTGGTGTGCGCACGTGTGTCTGCGTGTGCAGGCTTGCATGCGTGTGCGCACACTCAGTGTGGGTGGGTCTGCAGCAGGAGCAGACATTAACCAGGAGGCCCGTGGTTTTGTCTCCTTCGCAGCCTGGACGTGTCTCCTCAGGTAGAACCTGGCCCAGATGCGCCTGCGCCGCCTCCTCCGGGCAGCCTCCCCTGCTCCCCCCCTGTTCCTGTTCCCGCCGCTGCCGCTGCTCGCATGCTAAGCACTAACCTCTTTGCACCCGCTGGCGCCACCGCCTTCGCCTCCTCCCCTCCCCCCTCCCCCAGATGTCTGGGACCCACCAACCCGTTCCTCCCCTCCCTGCAGAGCAACCCCTTCTTTGAGGAGCTCGTGGCGGACAAAGCGCTAAAGTTTGCTTCACCTGCTCGCTCTCTCCCCAGCGGCTCGCTGGGAGCGGCCCCCACCGCGCCCTCCCCGCCAGAGTGGGACGACACCTTCAACGCCTTTGCCGCCAGCAGGCTGTCCCCCGATGCCAGGCGCGGACCCTCGGCCCCGGCCGCAGAGACGGGGCCGGAGGAGCCCGGGTCGGCGGCCTTCGGAGCGCCCCGGAGCGGCCATGATGACGCGGGGCGGGCCGAGCCCGGAGAAGACCCCCGGAGAGGGGGAGGCGGCGCAGCACTGGCACTAGAAGCCCCTGGACCCCCCAGTCCTGAGGGAAGGAGGGTGGCCACTGCCGGCTGGCAGTCCCCCGTGTTCCAAGAACCCAGCCCCTCCTTGTCCGCCAAGTGGCGCTCCCTGAGCCAGGAGCCCGAAGAGGACGGGACCCTCTCCCTGTGCCGGGAGGCAGACCAGGGCCCAGCAGCCGGCGGCCCCCTAAGGAGAGCGGGCAGCGAGGGCGAGAAGTCGCCGGGCCCGGGAGCGCCCCGCGAGCCTCGAGAAGAGCCTCCGGGCCAGGAAAGCCGGCTCTTCCAGGAGCTGAGCGTCATCACTGACCTCTGGTCGTCCGAGATGCTGAAGGTCACTCCTGTGTCGGAGAGCCCCCCTCCCATCCCCAAGAGAAGTTGGGAGCAAGAAGAGATCCTTTGGGGCGTCTTGGATGAGCCCGGAGGCCCCGCGCCCTCTCCAGACTCTCTGGGAGACGTGGGCAGAGAAGTCTTCTCACTGCCCCCTGAGACCCGGCAGGCGTCCCTCGAGGAACTGAGGCCCGCGACGCCCCCCCCCAAGCCGCCGCGCCTTTTCACACCCCTGAATTCCCAGAATTCCCAGAGCGAAGAGAAGGAAATGCTGAGCAAAGAAGGGACAGAACCGTGGGTCGAAGACATCCTCCTGAACTTCCAGGCTCTCAGCCACCAGGGTGAGCCGCAAGGGTCCGAGCCACAGGGGTCCGAGCCACGGGGGTCCGAGCTGCGGGAGCCTGAGTCAGAGGGGCCCAAGTCAGAAGGGCCCAATCCACAGGGGCCTGAGCCACAAAGACCCAATCCGCAGGAGCACGAGCTTCAGAAGCCTGAGCCACGCAAGCCCGAGCCGCAGGAGCCTGAGCCGCAGGAGCCTGAGCCGCAGAAGCCCGAGCCGCAGGAGCCTGAGCCGCAGAAGCCCGAGCCGCAGAAGCCTGAGCTACAGAAGACTGAGCCGCAGGAGCCCGAGCCGCAGGAGCCCGAGCTGCAGGGGCTCCAACTGCTGGGGCCAGAACTACTGGGGCCCAACCCGGGTCTGGAAGAGCCGGAGCGCTGCCCATCTGCAGAGCGTGCGGACCAGCGTGCGTCCGAAGGGGGCTCCGTCAGCTGCTGGGAGCCGACGCCCCTGGTCCCTCAGCCCAGCCCTCAGCCCAGCCCTCCGCCAGCCGTCCTGGAAATACCTTCGCCGACCCCCGGCTCGGAGAGCGCGGCCGGCCGCTCCCAGCTTCTCTGGGCAGTTCGGGAAGCAGAGTCTCCATTCCTCGGCACGCTGGGGCCCCTCTGGGATAAGCCGGAGCCCCCTAGTCTCCCGGCCCCGGCCGCTTTGGAGAAAGATCCTTTCTGGGGCTCTGATGGTGAAGACGACGCCTCGAGCCCCACCTCGTCTCACGGGAGCCCGGCCTCCCTCGTCCTCCCGGCCTTGCCGTCCACCGGAGACGAAGCTTCTCCAGAGTCTCCCGGCCTAGAACCTGTGGCTCCTCAGGACCCCCCCCCTGCTCGTCCCTCCCCTCCCCCTGTCCCTCCTTCATGCCCAGCCACTAATGTGAGCAGGAAGCCTGGCCAAGAATCCCTCTCTCTGCATGGAAGCCGGCCCTTATCTTTCTCTACCCCGGCCCTGGTGGACTTCCCCGCAACCCGAGGCCCCTTCGAGTTCCCCTCGCCCACCGAGGGCTCCTCGATCCCACAGTGGGGCATCGAGACCCCTTCCGCCCTGCTTGCGCTTCTGCCCCTGGAGACACGACCAGCTGAGGAGCCTCCGAGCCAGCGTGGCACCAGGTGAGGGCCAAGGGGGGACGGGGCGCTGCGGTGCCCGGGGCAGCCGGAGCTGGGCCAGAGGGCCCTGGGGGAGGGGGAGGGGATAAGACCAGGGTTCACATGGAGCAGATCAGAAGAAAGCCATGGATTGGAGGTGGGAGGGGCCAAAGGGCAGAGCCTGGGGCAGGAGGCCGCTGGTCAAGGGGCCCAGGGGCTGTGCTTTGGGCGGAGGGAGCTGCCCGGGGGAGCCAGCCGCTGTCCTCCGGTGGGCATGGACCGGGTGGCGTCGGGATGGCATTGCCAGTGCCTTGAGCAGATCCACAGGACAGATCTCCCCTGCCCCTCACCCCGGCGGCCGAGGCCTCCGGGAGCAGTGCCGGGAATGGCCGATAGGTGGTGCTGCTGTTCCACTCGCTTTTTTCCTTGGTGCCATGGTAGCTCTGGGAATCAGTGTGCCTCTCTCCCCTGTCCTTCCCTCTTCACTTTCTCTCCCCTCCCTCCTCTCCCTTCTTTCCCCCTTTCTTCTCCCCCTCTCCATTTTCTCCTTTCCCTCTCCCTTCTCCCTCCTTCCCTCTCCTTCTCCCTCCTTCCCTCTTCTTCCCTTCTTCCCCTTTTCCCTTTTCCTTTCTCCCTCTCCCTCTTCCCCCTCACTTTTCCCCCTTGCCTTCTCTCCCCTTCCTTCCTCTCTCCTTCTCCTCTCTTCCCTTTCCTTCTCCGTTCTCTCTCCCTCCTCCCTCCCACTTCCCTTTCCTTCCTCCCTCCCCTTCTCCCCTCCTCTTTGTATAAATGGATGGCAGAGAAAGCCCTTCTCTTGCCGGGCCGGCACAAGTGCTGTGGATGCCGGTAGAAGCAGGCCTGACGGCTCCTGCCTGCAGAGTGCTTACATTCTTCTGGGAGAAGACAGGAACCCCGATTCAGGGAGAGAAAAGGCCCGGGGCTGGGTAGGGGGCGTGCCTGGGGGCTTGGTTCTGGAACCCAGGAGATGGAAGTCCAGGAGGCTGGGCGAGGCTCAGGTTCTGGGGGGAGGACGGAGAACTCGGGCTATACGGGCTGAAAATGGTTTGCTGGGAAGGGGGGAAAACAGAAAACTTCTGAAACCCCTTCCCCTTAGAAGGTTCTGATTGTCTGGGTCTCAAAGTGGGGGGTTGTCAGGAAGAGAGATGTCCCTCATCAGTGTTGAACTATAAGGCCAACTGAGTAGATCCTTTCCGTGGCCCCGTGAGGGAAAGAGGGAGGGTAATATGTACCCACTTTCCTGATGCAGAAGCTGAGGGTTGGGAACCTGCATGGCCGGGACCAGCCTTACTCTTGTGGCTGCCCTGGCAGAGTGTGGGGGCCCGGCTGGTCCAGGGGCGCAGATTATACCAGTTGCAGTCAAATTCACGTGTGGCTAAGTTGATCTTTGGATTCCTTTTGGTGGGATGTCCCGGCTCTGTGATAGAGGAGGCCTGGAGGGAAAGAAGAGGCAGCAGGCCGGCCTGGCTTCAGCCGGGCTGGGACGGATACCTCGGGACTGGCTCGGGGACTCGGAGACGGCCTCTCGGGGGCTCCGGGGCTTCTCTCCTTCCAAGGAGAGCTTCCAATCTGCTTTTTGTTCCCGGGCCTCCCCACATCCTGATGAAGTCACAGATCCGGACCAAAGCCCCAAACCAGTCTCTGATGGTCAGTTCCTCCCTCCCTTTGAGAGTGCCCTGGTCTCCCTGCCTGCCGCTCGTTTGTACACGGATGTCTGCATGTTGTCTCCCCCGTGAGCTTCCCCTCCATTGTGTCCTCGGTACTTAGCCCCAGGGCCTGGCACGTAGTAGTTGTTTTAGAAACGTTGGCTGGCTGGCCGACTGCCGACCCCGTGGGACCAGAGGCAGAAGCCCCGTTTCAGTCGGCCAGTCGGATACTAAGTGTCGGCGAGGCAACCTGTCCCTGCCTTCAGGGAGCTCCCAGTCCAGTGAGGAGACCACATCTCAGCCGCTGTGCGCAAACGAGACAGATTGTGTGAAAAGCAGGGGAGCCGCCTCTTTGCTGAGGAGCGAGTCTGTTGTCGGTGGCGAGGCCGTTGCTGGGTCGTGACCAGCCCCTGTGGAGGCAGGACTGGGGAGGCTTGTGTGTGATGAAGTAAACCACAGGTTGGAAAGGCAGGAACAGCCCAGGCTACAGAGGCTGCCAGCACCAGCCACGCGGTCCTGGAGGTCAGAGGGAGCCCCCGGGCTTTCTGAGGAGGGCAGATGTGTCTTGGTGGCCGAATGGTGCCGTCCTTGGGCAGGAGACTGTGGCGGGCAGTGCCGGGGCTGCAGTCCCCAGGACACAGACGGGACCACGGGTAGCCAGCCTGGTGCCACGCTTGGCCCAGAGTTAGAGGTCCTGTGCGACATCTTCCATACAGAGGAATCATTCTATCCATTCTGGGTCCCCAGCGTTGTGCTGAGCTTAGGCCAGTCAGTCCACAAGCAGAGGAAAAGTATCTGCCCTGGTGGGCTTGCTGAGGAAGGCGCGGGGGTGACAGCCATGTCTGGACCAGCTGGGCCCGTTGTGATCACACAGGACACACAAGTAAAGCAGGAAATGGGGCCGGGAGGCAGAGAAGGCAAGCCGGGATATCAGCTGTGCTACACGGGGCCGGCAGGCGCCCTTCCTCAAATGGCGGCTCCCAAGTGAGCTCACCAGGCAGGGGAGGCCACCAAGGAGGACCCATCTCCAATCTGAAAAGGCAGGGGTAAGACCCAGACCCCTGTTCTCCCTCCCTCTTCCTGCGCTCTCCCCCAAGACTCAGGGTCCGGCTGCACAACTACAAGATCCCCCTCCTGGAAGAGGAGGCAGCTGGGGATCTCGTGGAACCTGCTGACGGAGGCAGTGATGGCTCCCTTGGCTCAAAGATGAGTGGGGATGGTCTGGCTGCAAGGAGCCGTGGCCCCTGAAAACAAAGAGTGGAGGCCCTGAGCTGCAGAGACCTGTGCCAGCAGAGCCCTTTGGTTCTGGGGGAGTCCCTTCGTTGTGAAGTACAAGACCCTCCATCTTGCTTACTGTGTCTGACTCTTCTGATCCCACTGGGCTTTCCCAGCAGAGATAGCGGAGGAGATGGGGGCCATCTCCTTAGCCAGCTCATTTTACAGAGAAGGAAACTGAGGCTGAGGGTCATGGGCGGCCAGGAGCCAGGGAGGAGGCAGGACTCTGGTGTCACCTGGCGGCTCTGGGCGCCCCTTGCCTTCAGCAGCATGGTGGAAAGCCAAGTGTTGAGGACCAGGCCGGCTTTTCATAAGGGACTAGGCACAAAGCCGGCCCACGGCGGGCTGGGGGAAGATGGGCTTCTCTCTGTGACTCCAGGAAAACCGGAGAGGCCGGCTTGGGACCGGCTGCTGGCAGCCTTGTTTTAGAGGGCTTTCGAGCCAGTCCAGACGCACCAGCAGGCACTGAATGGGGAGCTGGGGACTGAGCCGGTGCCGACAAACCCCCGGGAGCCCCCTCCTCCCGCTTGCATCAGCCTGTCCTGGCCAGAGGATGTAGGCAGCTTTTGGTCCAGCACCCCCATTTCACCTAGAAAGAAAGTGTGACCTACTCGAGAAAGGAAAAGACTAGTGCAAGGTCATACACTGGTAAGGGCAGTCAGGCGTCCCTCCCCTCGGGGCGCCCCTGCACCCTCTCCACCCCACCTCTGCTCAGCCTCTAGGAGAGGGTCCCCGGGGCACCTCCGCACCGCTCACTGCCCAGTGCCAGCCCGGCCTCAGCCACTTCCTGGCCCCCAGCAGGGCCCTCAGTGCCTCGGTCTGTTTCCTCATCTGTAGAATGAGGATGGTTCCAAGCTGCTACTTGTCGAGCACTTTGCTTTCCTTCAGCATAAATGCTAGATGTCCTGCAAACAAGCCTAAATCCCTCCATGTGCAAATTCTGCTTGTTGCTTCTAACTCTTGTCCTCAGGGACCATTCAAAACTCAGTCTAATTACCCTTTGACCCTTCAGATACCAGAACCCAGCCCCTCTAGTCTCCTCTTGTTATTGTTCCCAGTAACTTTCCGATCCTTATAAGATTTCATTTCAAGGTCCCTCTAGACTCCAGGGTGCTTCCCCTGTGTGTTCTGCACTTTATCGGTGTCCCTTCTGAATTGGGTGCCCAGAAGAGAGCTCAGTACTCTAGATGTGGGTGGGTGTCCCCTGGCTTTGACCAGATCCTACCATGGCCTCAGACCGGGCGTTTGGCCTGTAAAATCCAGTCCTTTCAGAACAGCTGCCGTCTGTGACATTGATTATTTGAGCCCATATAAGTCTTTACTTTTTTCTCCCTTAAGATCCAGCCCAGTGTGGTGGTCAGTGGAGGAGATCTTTTGGGATCCTTTTTAGGTGCATGAAGGCAGATTTAGGCTTGCTGTCTTGCAGATTAAATAAGTTTGTCATCCATAGGCCTTTCTTGTCATTGATAAAAATCTTGAGAAGCCCAGACTAAGGCCAGAGCTCCTGTAGGCTCAGATGGAGATTTCCCACCAAGTTGCTATTGGATCATTGATGACTTAACGCTTCTTAGAGCTGGTCATTCAACCTGTCCTGAATCTGCCTTACTGGCCTGTCGGGTGGGCCACATCCCAGCACGTTCCCACCCGAACAGCACGAAAGCCTTTGTTCGATGCCTGCTGCGCAGTCCTTTTAAAGATTTCTTCACATTTCCCTTGCGTCTTGAGTCTCCCCGTGAGCCCCAGAGCCGGTTTTTGTAGTTGAGTTCACACCATTTTAAAACAAGAGCCTCGAGTTGAGGGAGACCGCCCTGGCAGCTCATCCCAGTCTGATGAGGGCAGTGCCGGGACCTGCCTCAACGGCAGCTCTCTCTGTGTTAGAATACTCTGCCTCTGTTTCACAGATGAGAAAACCAAGCCAAAGAGGGTAAGGGCTTGCCCCGAGTTCTAGGTGCCCAGAGCTGGGCTGGAGTCAGCTCAGATTAGTTCCAGAGAACAAATGGTTAAGCTTTCAGTGGGAGCACTGACAGTGCAAATGTTACAGATCATTATTATTTTGTTGGTGCTCTAGGCTTAAGATAATGAAAGAAGAAATGCTGATAATTTAAATTAACCTGCCATGTTTCTTCCCCCTGGTCCCCAAAAAGAACCAACCTCTGGGAATTCTGCAGCTACAGTATAGTAGCAATGACATTCAAACCCAGGGCTTCCTAACTTTGAGACAGGCTCTTTTCTCTTCAGGGCCACGTTGCCTTGAAACTACAGAAAAGTGCAGAGATTCAGAAAAGGCCATGGCCATGATTTTTGGACAAGTAATACTGGCTCTAATGTTTCTCAGTGAGATGAAAATGGAATCATTTTCTCATGTGCTGATGTGCACCTGAAGTGTGTGTACAAGCATGTGTGTGCAAGTGTGCACATGCGGAGAGAGTGTGTGTGTGTGTGTGTGTGTGTGTATGTCTATGTGTTTCAGCCTCAGCCAAGGGTTAAGAGGGAAGCCCTTGGGGTATATAGTACCTTCTCAGCAGGCAGAATGGCAAGAGCTCTCACCTTGGAGTCTGAAGCCATAGCCTTAGCCAAGCTCCTCAAGCCTCCATTTCCTTATCTCTTCAATAGTGATGAACCGACCCCTCAGTACCTCCTGCTCTGGATTGTTCCAAGGGCACCTTTCCCAATTCCTTTACCTGTGAGGGACTGAGACCGCCTTGCGTTTCTTCCTCATCTGTTTTCTCTTCCCACATGTGAGGCCATCTTGTCGCACCCATCCAACCCTGGGGTACCCTTGAGGGCGGGAGGACTGGAGTAGGTGCCAGTCATTTTACTTGATCCATCCCCCACCCCTATGGGCTCACCAGGGCAGATGTCATGTCCCAGTCTTGGAGAGGAGGAAAGGAAGGCCAAGGGAGGGAAGGGAATGGGCCTGAAGCTGACTTGGGACCAAGTATGGCAATCAGGACTTGAGTCTCGTCTGCTTCTGTTCATCTGAGTCCTAGCGTTAAATTACCTGGCTTCCATGGACCTGTCACTGCTCAGCTCTTGCTCCTGGTCCCCAACTACCCGAGAGTTTTCTCTAGTACAGATAGTCTTCTGTCATCCCATTGGGGGTTTTCTTGGTAGAGATCCTGTTTCCTTCTCCAGTTCATTTTACAATTGAGGAAACTAGCCAAACAGGGTGAAGGCACTTGCCCAGGCCCACCCAGCTAATAAGTGTCTGAGGCTGGATTTGAACTTGGGGCCTGGTGCTTTGTACACTGAGATACCCCTTGTGCCTTCCTTTTACCTATCTGTGAAATCAGCCAGTTGCAGTAGAATGGCCTTGGGGTTCCATCTCAGAGATGTGCTCTGCCTCTTGGGGCCTCCTTTTCATTTCCTGTAAAAGTAGGGGCGGATCGGGCAGCCCCTCTGAGGTTAATTGCCCATTCTCTAAATTTGGTGCATTTGTATCTGGGTGTCTGAGCCATGCATCTGGATTTATTTCTGGTTCTCTTGGAGTTCTTCCTCTGCTTCTGTTGTTGCTCATCTCCATGGCCTCCAGCATACCATGTGTAAGCACTTTGACTTCTCCATTTGATTGGCTGGCCTTCTGGAGTCTTAATTGCAGGTTTAATTCTTGATCTCTTTTCCCTTTTTATTATTTTTTGATGAAAAAAGTTAGAGATAGACATGACTCGCCCTGTGGCCTACTTAAGCTTCATACCACAAATTTTGGGATGAGGAGTTGCTTTGGAGCATTGAGAAGTGGTTTTTCTGGAGTCGCACGACCAATTTGTGTCAGAAGGGGGACTTGAACCCAGCTCTTGCTCTCTATCTAGGATAAGATTTGTTAATCAGGCAACTAGCAATTGTTATTGCCAATTATTTTTGGCACTGTGGATTAATCATCTGGCAGGGAAGTCATTGGGACCACAGTTTAAACCTCCTTAGATTCTTACTAGCTGTGCAATCCTGGGCAAGTCACTTTACTCTCCCTCAATTTCTTCATTTGTCAAATGAGCCGGAGAAGGAAATGAGAAACCACTCCAGTGTCTTTACTGAGAAAACCCAAAAGGGGTCACAAAGTTGGATAAGTATGGATAAAAAAATGACTAACCAGCAACATTTGCCAGGCCCTTTGCTAAGAAAGGCAGCGGTCCCCACTCTTAAAGAGTTTGCAGTCTTACAGCAGGATATATATAGGATAAACCGGAGATAATCAATGCGGGGATGACCCTAGGATTCAGAAGGCTTAGGAAAGCCTCCTGGTGGGATTTTAGTTGGTACATGATGGAAGCCAAGGAGAAGAGATGAGGAGGAACAGCCAATGGAAATGTCCAGTCAGGAAGTGGGAGCTTCTCATTGGAGTAACAGTGGAGATCATCGACTGTGTGGAGTGGGATGGCGGAGAGGATGAGACTCTTGGAAAGGTGTGTGAGAGGAGCGGGTTAGCAAGGGATATAAGGCTACACAATGCTAAGGGAAGCATTTTGTTGGCAGTTTGTATCTGATGTGGAAGCAAGAGGGAGCCACTGGGACGCATGGAGTAGAAGAAGTGATATAATCGGACTGCATAAGAAAATCACTTCTTTGGCTGAGGGGAGCGGGAAGAGCCAAGTGAGGCGGGTGGGGGACTCCTTAGCAGCTCTTGCACTAATCAGTGTGTGAAATGATGAGGACGGACAGAAAAGAGAAGGTGGGTCTGGGGCTATATACTTGTTACAAAGTGTATTGTACAATACAAAAGTGTATTGACTTGTAAAACTTGCAACTTTTTATATCTTTTTGTTTTTCTCCCGCTGTGCATTGTATCTCTTTGCGGCAATCATTGGGCTCACTCAGAGCACTCAGTTTTATCTCATGGAGGATTTGATGATCCTTGAAATGCTTGATTTTCCCATCCCAACAGCCGGTGCAATGTCTCTGACAGTCACTGAAGTGTACTTTTTAAGAGCTACAGCTTTTCTATTTATCCTTAGAATAAGATCTGTTCTTAAGAAGCACACAATTAAAAATGAAATAATGAAATGTTTGCTTGGTACGATATCCAAAATGTAACTCGCAGAGCATTAACTAAAAGTGAGGAAAGTTAGCTCAGTCTGACACTATGGGGTCAAGGTCAGACGTTCAAAGTCAGCCTAGTGTCCATGGAAGCAAATACCTGCATGAGAACCTCTAAAAATCGACTTGTTCGAGGCAATCTGCACACAGTTGTAGGTTCTTTGTAAATGTCTGTTGAATTTAATTTAACAGTATTTTAAATACATGGTTAAATACCTCTGGGGTCCCTTCTGAGATTTGGTGATTTCCAAAAGAAAAAGAGTCTTTTCCCATCCCAAGCATATTTTATTGGCATTGTCTCAGACCAGTTTTAAAACATGACTGCTATCTCTGATAATGTCATTGCTTTTATTGTGGTTTCCCTTCCAAAGACCCCATTTGAGGAGAGAGTGCAGGGTGTCCAGAGCAGGGCTCCCTGGGTGGTGAAGGGCCATGAATGGGCCCCTTGTGTGGATGGGTCCGAGGCACTGGCTGTCCAGTCTGGAGCCGAGATTGCTTGAGGGATGGGACAGCCGCATCCTGTGGACAGTGTTTGGTCCCAGAAGGCAGAACCAGGATTATGGGTAGCCACTGCCAAGAAGCAGCTTTAGGGCAAGTAACGGGAAGAATTTCCTAACAGGTAGAAGGGGCAGTGTGGGGTGGGCTTCAGGCTAGGACTGGTGACTACTTGTCTTGAATGTTTGAAAGCGGGTTCTGGTTCAGATCCGTCTCTAAAATTCATCCCATCAAGGCTCCCATCTAATTGCTCTCTTCTTGTCTCCCCAGTCCCCACCCCGTGAAGCCCCTCAGCTCGGCCCCCCCAGAGGGAGCCGCAGACAGGAAGCCACCTCGATCCAGCCTGAGCTCAGCCTTGACCAGTGGGTTGGAGAAACTCAAGACAGTCACCTCGGGCAACATTCAGCCTGTGGCTCCCCAGGCTGACCAGACAGCGGAGTCCAAGATGAAACTGAAGGTAAGCGGGCTAGGTGGGGAGGCGGGTCTTCGTCCTGTCCTGGACGGGAACCCAGGGCCAGTAGTGTTGCCTTAGGTCACCGAGACTGGATTCAGGCCCCTGACCCAAGCTGTCTTCCCCTTGGGTACCTCCAGAACTGCATTTTCAGAGCCGCCAGCTCAGTGAGTCAATCTACAAGCATTTGCTGAGCCAGCCCCCTCATGTCTGAGACCGGGGACCTGCTTTGGCTATCTCCTTCCCTGCTGAGCCCCATACTGTCCCCTTGGTTTTCCTTTACCCATTGCACAGATGGATCCCCTTAGAGTAAAAGCTCCTGGAGGCCAGGGGCGTATTATGATATCTGTGTGCTGGGGCCTGTGGGGAATGGGGGAGTCCAGGCACCGTCCCTCAGTCCTTGGCTCTGCTCGTCTCAGGACCCCTCACAACCGGACCAGTCGGCCAAGTACTACCACCTGACCCACGATGAGCTGATTGCCCTGCTCCTGCAGCGCGAGCGAGAACTGAGCCGCCGTGACGAGCACGTGCATGAGCTGGAGAGCTACATCGACCAGCTCCTGGTGCGCATCATGGAGACATCCCCGACGCTGCTGCAGATCCCGCCGGGGCCCCGGGCCCCCAAGTAACCCCCTCCCTCATTCCTCCCCTGAGGGCTCACAGGCACACACACAGACACACAGACACACACATACACACACACAGACACACACACACACAGACACACACACACACACACACACACACACACACACACACACACACACACACACACACACACACACACACACACACACTCTCACTCTCTCTTACCCCCACAGGCAGGCAATCTTCCCAGCAAAGAGTTTATGGTGGGATTGTGGGGGAGTTTAGGCCCTTCCTGGCAGGGGAAGAACCAGGGCCCCAAAGAGAACCTTTTTTCTGCTCCCCCTGCTGCCAGGGACAGATCCGGAAGGGAGAAAGCCATCTCTGCTCTGGCCTGTTTCACTTTGGGTCTGCTGGAACTTGGGGGTGGTGTAGTCTTCCAGGGACAACATGGGGCAGCGAAAGGGGTGTTGCTATCTGGGAGGTCGTGAGACTCCCTATCCAGGTCTGAACCCGATTGTTCCAAGCCCCCAGCCTGGCTGGAGCTGCCCTGCTCCCACTCCCATGCCCTCATGTTACTGCCAGTGTTACCTCCTGGGAACCAGGCTGCCAAAACGTGAGCCTGACAGCCAGCCGGCTCCTCCATCGCTCCACGGCTGCCCTTCCTGTCTCCCCTCTGTGTGTGTGTGTCTGGGTGTGCATTGTGAGCGCCTGGCCCTGCCCTTCGGGTAGGGGAGGCCTGATGGAGCTTGGACGGTGCATCTTCTCCGGGTCTTTGGCTTGTTCTATTCTGGGAGGGATTTGGGTTCTGTTGCTTGTCCTAAAGAGTCATCCCCCCACCCCAGGTTTCTATCTGATCCCAGGCTTCCTGTGTCTGGGGTTCTTCTTGGATCTGTTTGGGTTTAATGTTTGAAAGCTTCTCTGTTCTCTGCTTACCCGTTCAGATGCCAAAACTCTGCAGCCCAGCGGGGTTTGTCCTTAGAAAAAAATCATTAACATGTAAAATGTGCCTTGTGGGGAGGGGCCCAGGCAGGGGTCTGGACCGAGGTCCACCTGCCCCGCCTCCCTTTCCATGATGGGCTTTTTCTATCCGCTCCCCGCTCCTCCCTGCCGAAGAGAAGGGGGGCAGAGCCTCCTGGCCGCTCTGGCCTGGCATCGGCCGTGGGGCTCTGGGTACCTCTGGCTCACCTCCCCAACCTTGAGCTGAGTGTGAGAAAGTGGGAGGGGCAGGTGGGGGGCATTGGAGGGGTGTGGATAGCTGGCCAGCTTGGGGAGAGTTCCCAGGCCCAGGAAGCCAGAAGTGGGGCAGGGGGTAGTGATGTTTGACAACTCCCCCCTCCTCTTCCTCCGTGAATTACTAAGCAGCTCCGTGCCCTTGAGACAAGGACTGAACTGGGGGTGACCCTCTTCTCTCCCATCCCGGTTACTGCTGGCCCGCCCCCGCCTCCCTCCTCCGCTCCTCGCCAAACTGTCTCACTGGAGGCACTGGGACGCTGCACTGGGGGGAGAAAAGCTCTCAGCTGTGCCCCCCCTGCCAGCCAGCCAAGCTGCTATTCTCACCCTCCCCACCCAGCTGCCTTAGTTAACTGGGCTGTGTTGCACTTTAAAAAGTAAGCATTCATCCTGGGTCCTAACTGGCCTCCCCCTAACCCGGCACCCCGGGGCCTGGTCTCAGCCATCTGTCTGCTCCCAGCTTTGACCTGGCTCTGGACAGGTACTCTGGGCAGCTTTGGGGGGGAGCGTAGGGCCTTTCTGGGATGGCAGCTGAGGGGGGCGGGGAGGGCTGCTGCTGGCAGGTCTTGAGTCTGTGTCTGCCTTTGGGGAGCTGTGTCATTGGAGAGAGGAAAAGTGTGAGTGTGTGTGAGTGAGTGTATGTGTGAGTGTGTGTGTATGTGAGTGTGTGCGTGTATTTGTGTGTGTGTGCAGGCGATGAGAACATGTGTGTATAACTGAGTTAACTGTGTGTGTGAGATTCTGGGGGGGCTCTCTTGATGGAGGGACGAGTCCCTGGAAATAGAAAGCAATGCCCTCCCCCCTCCCTCAGTGGCCTCTCTTGAAACCCCATTGGAGACGCTCGCAGCCCGGTTCCCCTCTTGGTTCCCCGAGCCTGCAGACATCCAAGAGGGGGAGGGGGACGGGAGGAAACGCCCCTTCTTGGGGCACAGCCAAGGAGAAAAGGGCCCCGGCCTTGCTGGGCTTTGGGAAAGGGCTGAAGTCCACGGCCAAGCCATGAGTTTTTGCATTCAGACCCAGAGTTCTTGTATGTCGTCTTTTTGCCCTTGGCCCCAGTTGGAGGCCCCAGGAGAGAGAAGGATGAACGTTATTTTGCTTCACTGTTTGTCTTCCTTGTTGCAGTTCATGTTTCTAAAGAGCTTGTTCTTTGCGTTTTAAGCACTTTACAAAGAATAAAAATTGGATTCATCTACAGTGGGCGACTCCGTCTAGTTACTGGGCCGGGGGGTCTCAGAGGGAGGAGAGGGGCTGCCCAGCTTGAAGCTTCACATCCGCCTCCCTCGCTGCAGCCTTGCGAGGTGCAGGGGACCCAAAGGTGGCTCCTGTGCATTGAGACCGCGGCCCCTGGGGACTGGCTGGGGGGGGTGTAAGGATCTAGTGAGGGGGGAGCAGGCGTCCTGGGTCCAAGACCATTGGTGGTTCCACCTCCTGCTTTGTCACTGGCAGGTGTGGTTCCTCTGTCCCACCCCCCTGGGTAGAGCTTCGATTCCCATTTTGAACAGACTTGAACCGAGGCTGCACAGCTGCTTTATTTACGCGCTGATGACAAACACTAGCCACCTGCCGGCCCAACCTCGCACACTCGGGGTCACCTTTCAGGGTCAGTCAGACGGGCTACATCCGTGTTGCATTTGTGTGATGAGCCCATGACATCACAGCCCCCCACGCTGAGGGATCAGAGATTGAGCCCCTCTGGTCAGGCCCCTTCCTACGGCCTGGGTTAGCTCAAGGTCACCAGTGACACTGGGACCCCCGCGGCCCCACGCGGGTCAGTAAGAAGTTGCGGGCTCCCCGGGCTAGGCGCAAGGGGAGCGGGCCAGAGACGGGAGAGCCCCAGGCTCCAGCAGCAAAGGAGTACCCGGTTCGCTCTGAAGCAGGACTCCCAGAATGAAGTTGTTTAAGTTTATAAGGTAAAATACATAGGATTTCAAGGAAAACCAAGGGTTAGTGAAGAGAAAGTGGCGCCCCCTCCCCTCCATAATTAGCGGTTCTGTCACACCGAACCAGTCACTGTACACAGCTTACCTGGCTTGGGCTCCCACTTCGGGGAGGAAGGCGCCGGCCCCATTTGAGGCAAACGTTGGACTGGCCCGAGGTCCCCGGGGAAGTATCTGAGCCTCCGGCCCGGCTGACTGCCCCGGGTAAGAGCCGCGCGCGACCCGCTTTCCTCAGCACCGAGGACTCGGCGGAGCCCCCTGCAGGGGGAGCTGCCCCCATTCCTTGGGCACCGCTATCATAAGCCGCGGGAGCTTCCTGCAGGTTTTGGCCGCGGAGTAGGTGCTTGGGTGGCAATGGCCGGAGACGGCATTGACCTTATGGGAGGTCATGGGAGAAAGTCAAAGTCTGGGGACAGCAAAGGAGTCGGTGGGCCGGTCTTTGCCTTTGCACACGTAAAATCTGGCCCGCGTGGTTATGTCTCATCCGCAGGCACTCTGCCAAGGTACTTGTTTACCCATACTAAAATGGCTGCTGGTGCAAAGCCCCAGCCCCATGCTCTGTGAGAGACGCTCTGGCCTCTCTTGGCTCCCTATTCTATGGTCTCTTCCCAGGAGCGCAGGGAAGAAAGACTACATCGCCCATAGTCCCCCGCGCTGCCCTGACGCTGCGGTTGGCTGTAGCCAATGGGGAGAGGCAGCTGCGGCGGGGGCCGAGGAGGGACATTTTAAAAGGGCCGGGGATTGCGGGCATCAGTGGCCATGGCGGAGACTGCGGCGGCGGCAGCAGCGGCGGAAGCCGCCTCGGCGGAGACCCCTCCGTTCCAGCTGGGCAAGCCCCGCTTCCAGCAGGTGAGGCTCACGGCTGGACGAGGTGCCGAGCAGGGGAGGGGGCGATACAGGGTGGGTGAGGAGGGGGGCAGCGGCGAGTCCATACCTTCTGCCCCCGCCCCCCCTCCAGCACCGGGGTCTGCAGCCTGCGGCCACCGGCACCAGCAACTGCAACCGTGGGGACCGTGGCCGCCGCCGCTTCTCGGCCATTGGACGGAACGGTGGGAGGCCGCTCTTTATGTGGCTTCCCATTGGCCGCTGGCTCTGTCCCTCTCTGGGGGCTGGCTCCGCCCATGGCTGGAGTCTCGAGCCGTCTTGTGATTGGTTGGAGCGGGACCGGGGCGGGATATGATTGGAAGAAGGGATTGGTGGATCTGAATGGGGTTTTTCTTGGGCTGCGGAGCCCTGGAGCCCTGGACTCGAAGGTGACAAGTTCAAATCCCGCGGGCGGATGCGACTTTGCTACTGTGTAGCTATCTTTGAACTGTTTTCCCAGTAGGGCCAGGCCCGGCACTTTAGGGGTGGCCGACTCGCAGCCTCGGGGCTGCAGCCTTAGGTCACTAGTTCTAGCTCTGGCCGGCTCATGGCTCTCGATATCTGTGGATACGCTGCTCTGGCCAGTGTCCTTCAGGGACCCTGGCCCGAGCCCGGGATTTCGCTCGCAGCCCCGGCGATGTGACTCCGAATCGGAGCACTGTCCCTCCGTCTGGCCTTCCTTTCCCTTTCCTGGGTGGCCCAGTTCTTCGCTTTCCCCCGTTCCCCCCCCCCCCAACCCCCTCTCCCCCCCAGTGCTCTCAGGGTGGAGAGTGGGGGGCTTGAACTTGGGAGGGGCGGCTTGGGAAGAGCTCTGTGCAAAGATCGGCAGATTTGCTGCCAGAAACCAAAAAGGGGAGTGGGAGGTAGTGGAGGTTGCTGAGTCATCATCTTGAAGCGGCTTGCCGAGCTGCCAGCCTGATGGCCTCGTTTCCCATCCCCTAAGCGGTGGGGACGGCAGAAGGGCTGGGTGAAGAGAGCTGGCGGCGGCTCAGGGCTGACCCCCGCCTGCCTGGTGCCCCTAGCTCCTTCCCACTCCCCGAGGGCCTCCAGGCCCCTTCCCCGCCTTGCCCTGGAGTGATGTCTCCCAGCGGTGAGGGAGAGTGCAGTGAGGGCATCCCGAAGAGACTTCCCTCATAACCCTGGGGTAGCCATCGATCAAAGGGCAGGAAAACAGGAATCGACTGACCTGTGCTCAGCTTATCTCCTGCCCGCTCCCAGCCCAGGGAAGAGGAGGATGTGGACGGTGTGTGTGTCCTTGTTCCCCCCAAACGGGGAGATTTTCAGAACTGCACCCTGGGATTGCTGCGCTGAGCCGCACATTTGCAGGCGTGCCTGAGCTCTCAGCGTTTTGCCAGCTCCCTGAGGGGTGAGCAGCTGAGATTTCCCTCAAAGAGTAAAGGAGAAAACAGACTTCCCGAAGAAAAAAAGCATTTAGACACCAAGATTCTCCTGAGCTGAACTTGAGGGTTGTTAAGGATAGAGGAGAAAAAAGTGGGAAAAACCAGATTGGGAGAGAATGGATAAGGAGGTGGAGACGCTGGGCGGCTTTGCCCCGGATTCTTGGGAGGTGAAAAGGAAAGCCGGGAAGAGAGAACCGATTTACCTTGGTTAATTAAATAGGGAAAATGTGGGGCTGGAATGCTTTGGGAATAACTCAGAAGCCGCCTCAATTGTTTCTTCAGGGGTTGTAAAGTAGAGCTTTCTGGCTTCCTCCCCAAGTAAAACAAGATGGCCTGCACAGACTTGCTAGGATGAGACTGGAGTGCATCTCCCTGCCCTTGCGGGAGCAGGATGCAAAGGATAAATAGCTTGGTAAAAGAGGTCTTAGTCACTGGGGACAGAGGAAGTGTGTAATCAGACAGTAGCAGGGTCTGGATGTCACTGTATTATTCACTTGTTCCGGCTTTGAAGAAGATTGCCTGTAGGCTCAGAGAAAGCCCCAGATCTGGGGCTGGCAGGGACCTTAGAGGTTTCACAGATCAGGAAACTGAGGCTTGGGAAGCTAAGATGACTTGTCTTCAGTCACATAGATTGTAACTGGAAGAATTCAAATTTGAACCCTGTTCAGAGTCAAAAGCTGAAGATTTAAATCCTGGGTGAATCAGGAAGCTCTAGTTCAAATCAGATCCCGGACAATCACTTAACATTTGTTTGCCTCAGTTTCCTCATTGTGAGAACCAAAAGATACTATTTTCAAAGCACTTACACAGTACCTGGCACGTAATAGACATTATAATAATACTAATTATTCTTAGAAATATTTGGAAGCAGTGGAGACAAAATTCTCAAACAGGGGTCATAAAGTACAATTCAGCAAGTACTAGGAGGTACCCACTATGTGCCAGGTACTGTGGTAGGTGCTGGGGATATAAAGGGGAAAAAAACCAACCCAACAACAATCCTTGCCTTGTGGGAGTTAATGAGAAGAGTAAGTTAACACAGATAAATGAATCTGAATTATAGAGCCATGGATTAGACCTGTGGTGTCTTGAAATAGGGAACTTCTAGGTGAAACGACCCCCTCTCTCAAAGCAGGATTAGGTCCTTTTTCTGGTCCAGTGGATCACTGAGTCAGTCAGGTAAATACATTTAAAATGTTAAAATGCTAGGCCCTGATAGCTTCATAGGGAGGTGTTAAAGAAGCCCCCAAAATCCCTAAAAGGCACCCAAACCAGGTTAAAATAGAACTGGAAAATATTTAACCAAATAAATAAAAATACAATAGAAAAGAAATAATGTTAATTTTCTGTCACTTTCTAAATGATTATGCAGCTAAAAGCCATTGTTGTGTATGGGTTCTATTTGAATTTGATACCATTGCCTTAATTAACACCAGTTTCTAAAAATGAATCAAATATGGATAATTAACCGCTATCAATTGATAATCATAGGAGGAATCACACCGATGGGGGCACCTGAGCTAGGAGTGATAAAAAAGACATCTTTCCAATCTCCCAGGATTCCCTCTGTAGCCCTGAAGTTA